>NC_090372.1:111088545-111398487 GCF_036365525.1 Heterodontus francisci | reverse complement strand
TCTGTCAAGGACAATTTAATCTATACCCCATCATTCTCCTTTATCCATAATAGGCTTTATTCAGATGGCTGCCAGGATCTGTCTTAGTTTCACTTTTGGAACCACACCCCCTCAGGGGTAACTGACAGCATGGTGAGCAATCTTACAAACACAGCACAGAGCAATCAATCACTGAGCAATCAAACACAACACCAGCAATAACCATTTCATAATATCGTTATTCAAAACGCATCCACTTACACAAACAGCAATGAACTATTCATCCTTGTTCATTCCTTTAATGCTTGTCTTGCAGATGCCTTTGCCTTTCCCAGTGCTCCTGCACAGTGCTGCCCCAGTGGCCACAGCATGTCTGGTGGAAGGCTGCTAACTTTCACTGGGGAGACTGCAGATCGCCTTGGAGGATGCCCTTGAGCACCTTTGAGCCTAGAAAGCCCAGTTCTGGACTGCACCACCTCAGCATGGGTGGCAGCAGTCTGGGCTGGTTGGCTGATAGACAACAGCAAGGATACTGATGGAATGACACTGGTGGTAGCATGAATGCTGTCATCCTGAGAGAGGGCAGCAGGTTTGTGCTCCACAGAGCCACTGTCTGTCCCATGGGGTGGTGTCCTGCTATCCTAGTAATCTGTTGTAAGACAAATTGCAGGACAACCACAAGAGCCTGCATGCCCCTTTGAGCACTGAAGGCCAAAACCAACGATGGCAGAGGTCTGAGCCGACATGGCAGCAAGCATGGATCTCATGACCTGAGCTACCACTGCAACACTCAATCATTGGGTGGCTTCTGCCTGAGCTGCAGTGGAAGTGAGCCAGCAGCACCAGACACTGCATCATGGCTGTGTCCACCAGTGCTGTCATTGAGTTGACCACCACTTCCATGCTGGAAGCGATGGGCTCCAAGCTCTTCATGATGCACTGTGCCATGTCAGAGCTGTATTCCTCCATGCTCCTTGACAGTGACAAGAGGATTTCTGCCAATGCACAAAACATCACGATCTGCATCCTCATCAGTGTTCTTCAATAGGCCGCTCCATCAAAATCCTCATTTGAATCCCCTGCAGTATAACTCAACTGAGACTTTGTCCTCTCGTGAGCCAGCACATACGCTATTCTTTTCCCTTGCCTGACTACAGCACACTCACGCCTGGTGACTCACCACGTGCTGAACCCGATTCTACACTAGCCTCTAAAGTTTGCGCAGTGCCAGTATCTGAGCTGGTGGCTGCAAGTGTCTGATCAAGTGACGGTGCTTCTTTATCAATGGTGTGGTTGTGCTCTCTCTCTTCCTCCTCCAGCTGCTGTGGCTGCGCCGGTGACAGCTCTTGCGTGTCTGAAAGATTAAAATCAGAAAGGGGAAGGTTGGGGTGAGGGAAAGGGGTGGGGTGGGGTGGAAAGCACGAGGTCCATGGTCACACCATCTGCAGCTTGTTCATCATGCCAGATAGCAGGAATAGGGTGAGCAGGTGAGGAGGAGAGACAGAAGGCGGTAATGCATTTTATCAGCTTCAATGTTGACAGTGACACTCGATGTCACAGGCTCTGTTGCAGCCGGCCCCATGACACACAGCACCATCTCCTCAATAGGGCTTAGTAGATGCAGACATCCTTGACTCCCACCACTTCTGCTCTGCTCCCTTCTATTTAATGCCACCTTGTCCTGCAAGAGGGAGGACAGAATGTCAGACATTATATTTCTCTGTGTTTGGGTGTTATGCCTGCCAAGGACGAATAACTGGAGGTACGTAGAGGCATCGAGAGGTGGGTGTGGTAGGTTTGTGAGGGTGAGCTGGAGTATCTGGATGTAAGGCTTGACTCCTGAGTGCCAGGGAGTGCTGCTGGGTCAGTGTTGGGGATGTATTGCATTGAGCAGCATGAGAGATTGGTGGTGTAGTGGGTATGAGATGCCCTTCAAAGATGTATTCACTGACTTTGACCACGCGCATGAAGTCATGGAACTTTCTCCAGCCCTGCTGCCAGGTCCTTGGACCCAGACTCCTTTCATTGACCTCCCTTGCCATCTGCATTCCCTCGGAGGGTGTTTTCTGATGGCCTCCTGACCCCCCCTCCCCCCCCATGGAAAGATGGCCTCTCTTCTCCTTTCCACCTCTTGCACTGTGTTCCATGAACCTGGATGCCTTCTCTCTGCCCTTGTGTTCCATTTGATGTTTCCAATTGTAACTTCCTTTCAGTCAATGGAGCTCCCCTTTAAGAGAGACACACTGCCTTTAAAAGATGGAGGCTAGCTGGAACATATGTCAGCCTCGCCCATTATTAGGCCCCCTGTTAAGGGCACAGCCAGCTTGCAGTACGGATTGCGCTCAGCTGCACGCTACAATCAGGCAAATGAGGAGGCTGAACGAGGTTTGGGTGTTGTCTGCCTCAATGGGACCATGCACGGGCGATCACAAATTACGACTCCCACAGGTAGACAGGGAGGTGAAGAAGGCATATGGCGTGCTTGCCTTCATTGGCCGAGGCATTGAGTACAAGATTTGGGACGTCATGTTACAGTTGTACATAACATTGGTTAGGCCGCATTTGGAGTACTGTGTGCAGTTCTGTTCGCCGCACTGCAGGAAAGATGTAATTAAGCGAGAGAGGGTGCAGAAAAGATTCACAAGGATGTTGCCTGGTTTGGAGGGCTTGAGTTATAAAGAGAGATTGGCTAGGCTGGGTCTGTTTTCCTTGGAGCGAAGGAGGCTGAGAGGGGACATGATAGAGGTATATAAAATTATGAGAGGCATAGATAAGGTGGATAGCCAGAGTCTGTTTCCCATGGTAGGGGTGACTAAAACTAGAGGGCATAGATTTAAGGTGAGAGGGAGGAGGTTTAAAGGGGATCAAAGGGTTAAACTTTTCACACAAAGAATATTGGCACCTGTTTGTGCTTGCCCCCATGCTGATGAGGTGCCCTCCCGCTGACCCTGCAAACTCTGGTGGAGTAAGTGTTGAGGAACATCATTGGATAAAGGTCCCATTGTAACTGTTGGGATCATGACTGTAAACATTTCGGGGACCTTGTGGTTTTGTGTTCATGCTCTACATGACTTACAATTTGATACTATCGCTGAACTGATGATTGCACAAGATTACCACTGCAAAATCTTGGCCAATACTGTTCATCACTTGTCAATCTAAGAGTGGGGTTGGTGTTTGGACTCCTGCTTTCCTTTATTCTTTCATGGGATGTGGGCATCGCTGGCAAGGCCAGCATTTGTTGCCCATCTCTAATTGCTCTTGGCAACTCAGTGCCTTGCTAGGCCATTTCAGAGAGCAGTTAAGAATCAACCACATTGCTTTGGGTCTGGAATTACATGTAGACCAGACCAGATAAGGACTGAAGATTTCCTTTCCTAAAGGACATTCGTGAACCAGATGGTACAACAATTCATGGCACCGTTACTGAGAAGAGCTTTCGGTTCCATATTTTTTTAATGAATTAACTAAATTTAAATCCCAGCAAACTGCCTTGGTAGGATTTGAGCCTATGTCTCCAGAGCCTGGACCTCTGAATTACTATTTCAGTGACATCACTCTGTACTCTGGGTGGGGGACTTCAATGTCCATCACCAAGAGTGGCTTGGTAGCACCACTACTGACCGAGCTGGCCGAGTCCTAAAGGACATAGCTGTTAGGGAAAAACATACTTGACCTCGTCCTCACCAATCTGCCTGCTGTTGAATCATCTGTCCATGACACTATTGGAAGGAGTGACCACTGCACAGTCCCTGTGGAGACAAAGTCCCACCTTCACATTGAGGATACCCTCCATCGTATTGTGTGGCACTACCACCCAGCTAAATGGGATAGATTTTGAACAGATCTAGCAATGCAAAACTGGGAATCTATGAGACACTGTGGGCTATCAGCAGCAGCAGAATTGTACTCAACCACAATCTGTAACCTCATGGCCTGGCATATCCCCTGCTCGACCATTACCATCAAGCCAGGAGACCAACCCTGGTTCAATGAAGAGTGTAGGAGGGCATGCCAGGAGCAGCACCAGGCATAACTCAAAATGAGGTGTAAACCTGGTGAAGTTACAACACAGGATTACTTGCGTACCAAACTGCGTAAGCAGCATGCGATAGACAGAGCTAAGTAATCCCATAACCAATGGATCAGATCTAAGCTCTGCAGTCCTGCCACATCCAGCTGTGAATAGTGGTGGACAATTAAACAACTAACTGGAGGAGGTGACTCCACAAATATCCCCATCCTCAATGATGGGGGAGCCCAGCACATCAGTGCGAAAGATAAGGCAGAAGCATTTGCAACTATCTTCAACCAGAAGTGCCGAGCTGATGATCCATCTCGGCCTCATCCTGAAGTCCTCAGCATCACAGATGCCAGACTTCAGCCAATTCGATTCACTCCGCGTGATATCAAGAAAAGACTGAAGGCATTGGATACTGCAAAGTCTCTGGGTCCTGACAATATTCCAGCAATATTACTGAAGACCTCTAGAACTTGTCACGCCCCTAGCCAAGGTGTTCCAGTATCGCTACAACACTGGCATCTACCTGGCAATGTGGAAAGTTGCCCAGGTATGTCCTGTTCACAAAAAGCAGGACCAGTCCAATCCGGCCAATTACCGCCCGATCAGTAAAGTGATGGAAGGTGTCATCAACAGTGCCACCAAGCGGCACTTGCTTAGCAATAACCTGCTCAGTGATGCTCAGTTTGACTTCCGCCAGGTCCACACAGCTCCTGACCTCATTATAGCCTTGGTTCAAACATGGACAAAAGAGCAGAACTCAAGAGGTGAGGTGAGAGTGACTGCCCTTGACATCAAAGCAGCATTTGACCGAGCATGGCATCAAGGAGCCCTAGCAAAATTGAAGTCAATGGGAATCAGGGGGAAGAATTCTGCTGGTTGGAGTCATAACTAGCACAAAGGAAGATGGTTGTGGTTGTTGGAGGTCAATCATCTGAGCTCCAGGACATCACTGCAGGAGTTCCTCAGGGTAGTGTCCCAGGCCCAAACATCTTCAGCTGCTTCATCAATGGCCTCCTTTCAATCATAAGGTCAGAAGTGGGGATGTTCACTGATGATTGCACAATGTTCAGCACCATTCACGACTCCTCAGATACTGAAGCAGTTGGTGTAGAAATGCAGCAAGACCTGGACAATATCCAGGCTTGGGCTGATAAGTGGCAAGTAACATTCGCGCCACACAAGTGCCAGGCAATAACCATCTCCAACAAGAGAGAATCTAACCATCTCCCCTTGACATTCAATGGCATTATCATCACTGAATCCCTCACTATCAAAATCCTAGGGGCTACTATTGACCAGAAACTGAACTGGAGTAGCCATATAAATACCGTGGCTACAAGAGCAGGTCAGAGGCTAGGAATCCTGCGGTGAGTAACTCCCCAAAGACTGTCCACCATCTACAAGGCACAAATAAGGAGTGTGATGGAATACTCTCCACTTGCCTGGATGGGTGCAGCTCCAAAAACACTCAAGAAGTTGGACACCATCCAGGACAAAGCAGCCTGCTTGATTGTCACCCCATCTACAAACATTCATTCCCTCCACCACTGACGCAGAGTGGTAGCAGTGTGTACCCTCTACAAGATGCACTGCAGCAACGCACCAAGGCTCCTTGGACAGCACGCTCCAAACCCGAGACCTCTACCAACTCGAAGGACAAGGGCTGCAAATACATGGGAACACCACCACCTGCAAGTTTCCCTCCAAGTCACACACCGTCCAGAATTGGAACTGTATCGCCGTTCCTTCACTGTCGCTGGGTCAAAATCCTGGAACTCCCTTCCTAACAGCACTGTGGGTGTACCTACCTCACATGAGCTGCAGCGATTCAAGAAGGCAGTTCACCACCACCTTCTCAAAGGCAATTAGGGATGGGCAATAAATGCTGGCCTAGCCACCCACATTCCATGAATGAATTTTTTAAAAATTACCACTATGCCACCGCCTCCCCTAAGCAGTTAATAAAGCATATGGGATCCTGGGCTTTATAAATAGGGGCACAGAGTACAAAAACAAGGAATTTATGATATATATTAATGACCTAGACTTGGGTGTATAGGGCACAATTTCAAAATTTGTGGATGACACAAAACTTGGAAGTATTGTGAACTAGGAGGCTTGTGATAGAATTCAAGAGGTCATAGACCGGCTGGTGGAATGGGTGGACAAGTGGCTGATGAAATTTAATTCAGAAAAATGTGAAGTGATTCATTTCAGTAGGAAGAATGAAGAGAGGCAAAATAAATTAATGAATACAGTTCTAAAGGGGGTGCAGGAGCAGCAGGACCTGGGGGTCTGTGTGTACAAATCTTTGAAGGTTGCAGGGCAGGTTGAGAAAGCGATTAATTAAGCATATGGGATCCTGGGCTTTATAAATAGGGGCACAGAATTAAAAAAAACAAGAAACTTGTGATAAAGCTGTATAAAACCTTGGTTTGCCTCAACCGGAGTCTTGTGTCCAGTCTGGGCACCACACTTTAGGAAGGATGTTAAAGCATTAGAGAGGGTACAGAAAAGATTCACGAGAATTGTTCCAGGTTTGAGGAACTTCAGTTACATGGATAGATTGGAGAAGCTGGGGCTGTTCTCCTTGGAGAAGAGAAGATTAAGAGGAGATTTGATAGAAGTATTCAAAATCATGAAGGGTCTGGACAGAGTAGATAAGGAGAAACTGTTCCCATTAGCAGAAGGATCCAGAACCAGAGGACACCAATTTAAGGTGATTGGCAAAAGAAGCAACAACATGAGGAAAAGCTTTTTATGCAGAAAGTGATTAGGATCTGGAATGCACTGCCAGAGAGTGTGGTGGAGACAGGTTCAATCAAAGCCTTCAAAAGAGAATTGGATAATTATCTGAAAAGAAAATATTGCAAGGCGATGGAGAACAGGCAGGGGAGTGGACTACATGAGTTGCTGTTGCAGAGAGCTGGCACAGACATGACTGGCCAAATGGCCTCCTTCCGTGATTCTATGATTCTATGTGATTATAGTGAGGCAAATCCAGCAGAAAAATATAAGTTTCAAATAATAAATGTGTATTAAGTAAACAACAAAACCTATAAATTTAATGAAGTTCTTCACTGGACATAGCGGACTTGTCGACAATTCAAGGTTAATTCAAAGGTATTTAGTTAATTCTGTTCGTGTGCATTTTGTATTTTGTTTCCTGATTTAGTACAATATCAAAAGTGCATTAGACAGTCACATGTGACACAAGTGTGTGTGACTTATATTTTATTGTACAATGATCTTTCACAATGAATTTAACGAGCCCCGCAGAGATGTGCTGGGAGGCAGAGGGGCCCATAGAATTGTAAAATTGTGGTGGGAGGCGGAGCTCCTGTCATCTTCCAGTTGCACCATAGTTTAGTCAAGGGCGGGATAGGCTGATGCCAGTCTTCCTGCCCAGAGGCCAATTGAGGCTCTTAAGAGCCATATTAACTCCCCTTTAAGGGCCTCTTTCTGCCACTGCCACACGGGGAGGTCGCCCTTCAAAATGAGGTGACCTTCCTGCTGGCTTGATGGTAGGGGGTGGGTTGGGGCCTCCTCCGGCAATCTGGTCCACGGACCACCCCCACCAGTAGGCAACCACCTTCCTGGACATCCCTCCGTACTCAAAGCCTACCCTCCTCCCCCCTTTGCCAGGGCCTGCCGGATTGGCTCTGGTGACCCTGCCTCACTTACCTGAGGTCCGTATCTGAGCCTGGGTCCAAGGACAGGTGCAGTACCGGCAGTGGCCACCACTCCTGGTGGTGGTGCTGATATCACTGAGCTGCTGACTGGCAGCTGTTGGAGGCAGGATCCCCATCTTTAAAGAGAGTGGGATCCTGACACCGGGCTGTTAATTGGCCTGGCATCGTAGAATCACATCAGGGGGGCTACAAATGGCCAAGGAAGGATTCCCTCTGCCACTTTGGCCTGGTGCCAGGAGCCACGCTGGCACCACTAAATTCAGCCCTATGTGATAGATGGGTGGAGTAGAATATGATCCTTCATAATATGATGCAATGAAGACATCAGTAAAGAGAGATGCTCTCATAAGATTTATAGATTCACAGTAAGTGAAATTAAGTTTTATTGGGTATAGCAAATCCTAAATCCAGGATTTGCTAAATAAATAAATGTGACAAAGTTTTACTGACAAACTGAAGATTTTCTCCAACAGAAAATAATTCTGGAAAATACTGTAAATATTAACCTGAGAATGTAGGCTTTTGGGAAAGCCCCCCTACCCCCACTCCTATTTTCCCGATTTTGACCTGACAAGGGACAAGTAGTACAAAAGCAAACGAATATGGCAGCTGGGAACACTGAGTCGGTCAGGCAGTATCTGTGGAGAGAGAAAGATGTACGGTTTCACATCAAAGTACTTTCATCAGACCTGAAAAATGTTAAGAGGTGAATGGCTTTTAAGGAAGCACAGAGCCAGGGAAAAAGGAGCAGGGAAAGAATAAGTAGAAATATTTGGACAACAAGACACATTTGCAGGGACAGCTGCAGCTGTACCTGTTCTCTTGACTTACATCAGGGCATGTTCAGTAACAATACTATCATGTGAGAGGCCTGATCAGGAGGACGGAGAGAGAGTAACTGAGTAGTCAATCAAAGCTAGAATTATGAAAAGCCCCAAAATGCCACAAGTGTTTGCCATGTGTTTGACTGTTTTTTCCCTGAGTTTATAGTAATGAATGAAACTGCCAGTCCTCTGGAACAGTGCATCTGTCATTTCATGAATTCAGATAGATGTGGTGCCTTCAGAAATATCACTGCAGTTGCCTGAAAAGTTTCTGTTGCGTAACAATTTATGGCTGCTGTGAATTTTGCAGCCACCAGGCAAGGCAGTAGAAGTCACTGAGGCAGATCCAAATTTTGAACCAACATGTGGCATTTATCTGCTATTACCTCCCTCATTAGCCTTTCTCATCTCCTCACACACACTGTTATAGTCCTTACATGATGTCAACTAATTTATGCTTGGACAATACAACTGCTTGCCTGGATATGAGCTGCACCTCTGTGCTTGCATCTCACATCCATTTTGCTCTTCAGACAGAATAAAAGATCCCGCTGCCCTGCTGAAAAACACAGTGCAAATAGTTCAAAACATTCTTTTGTTTGCTCCAGTAGCAATAATAAAACTTGCTTGAATATGGTCTCACATTGTCAGTTGCGAAATGGATTGCTAAAGGTTATTTTCCAACACGTATTAACTAAGCAGCAAAATTAGCAGCAGTTCAAAAATAAGCCTAAAAAAGCTCCCTGCTAAAATATCTAAATGTCTGCTGAGTTATTATACACATAACACTGTATATATTATTATATTTGTCCTGTCCTTCAGTGTGGAATTTATCACTATATTTATGAGCCATCGTTCAGATCATTGCCTTGGTGGCCTAGTAAGCAGAACAATAGAATCATAGAATGGTTATGAACATACGAATTAGGAGCAGGAGTAGACCAGTCAGCCCCTCAAGACTGCTCTGCCATTTAGTAAGATCATGGCTGATCTGATTGTAATTTCGACTTCATATTCCCCCCGATAACCTTTCACACCCTTGCTTATCAAGAGTCTATCTACCAGCACAGAAGGAGGCCATTCAGCCTGTCATGTCTGTGCCTACTATTGTAAGAGCTACTCAGCTAGTCCCACTCCCCTGCCTTTTCCCTGTAGCATTGCAATTTTTTTCTCTTTAAATAATTATCCAATTCCCTTTTGAAAGCCACGATTGAATCTGCCTCTACCACACTGTCAGGCGGCGCATTGCAGATATAACCATTCGCGACATAAAAATGTTTCTCCTCATGTCGCCTCTGGTTCATTTGCCAATCACTTTAAATTGGTGTCCTCTGGTTGTCGACTCTTCTGCCAATAGGGACAGTTTCTCCCTATCTACTCTCTCCAGACCTCTCTTGATTTTGATCATTTCTATCAAATCTGCTCTCAGCATTCTTTTCTCGAAAGAGAACAGCCCCAGCTTCATCAATCTATCCTTGTAACCGAAGTGTCTCATCCCCGTAACCATTCTTATATTCTCATTCTTCACATCCTTCCTAAAGTGTGGTGTCCAGAATTGGACGCAATACTCTTGCTGAGGCCAAACCAGTGTTTTATAAAGGTTCACCATAACTTCCTTGCTTTTGTACTCTATGCCTCTATTTATAAAGCCTAGGATCCTGTATAACTTATTAACCACTTTCTCAACCTGCTCTGACACCTTCAATTATCTGTGCACATACAACCACCGGTCCCTCTGCTTCTGCACCTCCTTTAGAATAGTATCCTTTATTTTATATTGTCTTTCTTCATTGTTCCTACCAAGATATATCACTTCACAATAATATTAGTTATAAGTAAAACAGTTGCAAAAAACCCACAAAATATGTTTTACCTTAGTCACTTAGTAATCCGGCAATTCTTCTTCTACTATTGCCTTGAAAATTCCAGAACCGATAAGAATCATGGGTGCTACAAAAAAAATTGGGACATGCATTTGTGATGAGCAAGAGCTCTATGACTGAACCAAGGCTGACACTTCCACAGGTGGAGTGTGTTTAAGGGTTGAGATTTTACAGGCCCCACCGATGCGGGATCAGAGGCAGGTCAGGCTTGGAGTATCGCGACAGGTGGCAGGGAATGGCGGGGCAGAGGGTCCGTTGCCTCCCCATCGCACTAGCGATCTTCCCGGGGGTGGGATCGGCTGATGACGGCCTTCCTGCCCAGAGGCCAATTGAGGCCCATGAGTGGCCTATTATCAGCCAATTAAGGGCCTCTTTCCGCCACCTCTGGGATCTCACAAGCAGCAGGGAGCGGGGGTGGGGGCCTCCATTGAGCGGGGAGGACACCAGGTAAAATAAGGAGGCCTCCCAATGGAAATGAGGGGGGGAGGGTGTCCCTCCTCCGAGGGCAATTTGTTGTCCATGGAAGACCCCCACCAGGAACATCTTTACTCTCAGGGACCCCACTCCCCAGGACTGAATGAACACCTCCCACCACTCCCTTGCCAGGACCTTCTGGATTGGCCCCAGTGACCCCGCCTCACCCACCTCAGCACTGCCAATACTGTTGAGCTGTCAGCCCTCTGATTGTCTCCGGCAGCTCTTGGGGGCGGGACCCCGTCCATTTCCCTTTAAAGTCCTAAAACTTTGAATCAAAAAGACCAGAGGATTGCTTCGGTGGTAGGGCACGAGAAGGCAGAGGCAGGGCTCCCCCCACCTTTTTGGCCCGGTGCCAGGAGCCCCGCCTCCAGCACAAAATCCAACCTACGTGTATTTTCAAATTCTATTAATATTTAGGGTCACTAAAAAATGTTCACTATCCTCCTGATAGTGTCAAATCTTGTCAGGGGCCAACACTATTATTACGAACAGGTAGTTAATTTTGAAAACAGATTTCTCTATATTTTCAACAATCTGTCCGTAAGCAGATTATGATTTAAAATTTCTCCTTTTCTAAAAAAAAAGAAATCCTGATGGTGTATTTCTCCATTCCGTTAGTTTGCGAACGCTGACATTTTAAAGGACCGCAACAACATTGTTGTTAAAGTTTTTTAAAAAGTAGGGTTCATTAACACATTCACTTAAACTTGGGAGGGGGTTAACTACACAACTCGTGCTTACAAGCATACAAGGAAAGATAGAGGCATCAAATGAGCAAGGACATTTACCAAGTAGAAAATAGCTTAAATACAAACTGACGGCAGTCCCAGTTGAAACCAGAGTCCGTTTTTTGTAAACTAACATAAAGTCCAAATCTGGAATTAACCGTAGTAGATGTCACAGAAAATCTCTTCTGTTAAACTTTCTTCTTATGGACATAAGCTGAGGCAGCTTAGTTTCTGATTTCACCCTTTTCGACAAGAGAGAAACTGGTAGAGAGAGCAGAGACAGATGTTCTGGCTGCTTTTCAGACTGTGGCTTTTTACTTCTTCTTACAGGCAGGCTCCGGAGATAGTGAGGTGCACAGCTTCCAGCTAGCTTTTTTTTTGTACAAGCTGTTCTCTTTAACTGAAATTGTTTCAAAATTAGACAGGCCAAAAAGGGTGGCTTCTCGATCATGTAACCAGACCCCTTCAAGTAGATATCCCACCTCCTGTTGGTGAAGTGATCTCTCCCCTCCATTTTAAACAAGTTGAACACAGAAGTAAATCAATTTAACATGTTGTGCATAATGGCAGCTGACAATAACACACAAGTGCACAAAAATACTATAATTTACATTAGTTTTCATCCATTTATGACAATATGAGCACCTTTTTATCAGTTTTCAGACAAGCTATCAGTTTGATGTCCCACCACCAGAAAACTGGCACTCTAGCTTACCCACAGATCACCTTGTTAGCCTATCAGGGAATGTTTGTTCCAACTCTTTCCCATAGAACTACTTCACTTTATGAGACCCACATAGTAATGCTAATATTGTTAGCAGTGAGTGGGATGAGATTTTCGGCCAACAGAAAGTGCTGTAACTAGCTGAAGGATTAAATTAAAAAAGAGAGAAAGAAACAGAGAATTCCTAAATTTCCTCAGTGCAAGTTGCATGCCAAATAAGGGTTAAGTGCTGAATGGCTCTGCAGTTTTAGATCTTGACAAGCACAAAATCAGACATCTGAGAATAAGAAATAAATTGCACAGTTGGTGCTGTAAAGGCTAAAGCTGCTGAACCTGGTTTCATTCAACGTCAATAAAATGGTAATTGTATTCAACTGATGATTTCCTGCTAATAATCACATCACAGTGAAACTATAGTATTGTACCATGCTGCCTACAGATATCAAGAACGGACAGAAGATAGCTATGGCTTCTTCTGTCTCAAAAAAGAACTGATCCCTCGGGGGTTGTACATTTAAAAAGCTTTCCAAGTGAGAAAGATTGTCAAATGTGTATAAATGGACATCTTTAGACTGGCTGAACTTCGATGAATTGGGAATGGTTGTCATGTCGAATCTCAGTGGGATGTCTGGGCTCATGTTCTTCTAGTTAAGAGATTCTGCTCTGGCAGAATGAAACATAATCTTTAATATCACTTTCAATAGATTCAGCTTCAGTGAGATGCAAGGGGATCTTATCTCTGTATCTCAATAGATTTGTGCAAGGCAGGTTTTATCCTTAAGCGTAGAAGTCAACTGAGAATTATGCCTGAGAGTGAACCAGACTCCCTCTCATTCAGGTTGTAATCTCTCCCGATGAAAAATGATTAAGAATGACATGTTTGAAACAATGATCAATTCTTTTTAATTCAATGTGGAAAATAGGCTGAACAATGCTGTTGAATGAAACTTTCATTTCTACATTTAGAGTCGATACTGACTATTTCTATATCATATTACATACGAGTCAGTAGTAAATGCAAATGTCTGGCTGTTCCCTTGTCAGATTCCTGAAACTCTGTTCCCTTAAAAGACAATTCAATGGCTATGTTAGTTCTTACATTTTCTCAAGATTTGCTGAAGTGAAATAGCTTTAATTTAGTGATAGTTAAGCCTTAGTATTTTGACTGAGAGAAAAATAGACATTTTGAATTCATGTAATAATCATAGAATCATAAAATGGTATAGCACAGCAGGAAGCCATTCAGTCAATGTGCCTGTAGCACCTCTTTGAAGGAACTATCCAATTAATCCCATTCCCCTGCCCGTTCCTTGTAGCCGTGGAAATTTACTCCTTTAAGCATCTATCTAATTCCCTTTTGAACATTATTATTGTATCCGATTCCACCACCCTCTCAGGCAATGCATTTCAGATCATGACAATTTGAAGCATTAAAAAAAAAAATTCTCATCAGCTCACCTCTGATTCTTTTGTCAATTTCCTTAAATCTGTATCCTTTGGTTACCGACCCTTTTGTCAATGGAAACAGTTTCTCATTATTTACTCTATCAAACTCTTCATGACTTATAATAACTTTGTAAAATCTCTTCCTTAGCCTTTTTCTGTTCTAAGGAGAACACACCCATCTTCTCTAGTCTCTCCCTGTAACTGAAATCCAGCATTCTTGGTACCATTCTAGTAAATCTCCTCTGCACCCTCTTTAAGGCCTTCACATCTTTCCTTATGTATGGTTCCCATAATTGGGAATAATACTCCAGTTGAGGCCGAACCTATTTATATATACAATTAATAATGCTGCAGAACTCATTAGACAAAAGATGACTGAATTCAGGGTTCAACTGGCAGAAGATTGGATAAAATCTATAGTAAAAATCTAAGCTTTATGTCTACCATGCGTGCATCATTTTTTCTTCGAATATTTGTGAACTTTCTTTTCATTGGTTAATTTCATTGCTTTCTCCATTTTAATTATCATTGTTCTATCTTCATTTCTCACTAAGCACATTGTTATGTTTACATCAGGTTGTTGGATATTTATATATCTGATATATCTCAGAGCAATGCCAATATCTCACTTGTATTAAATCACCAACTGGTTTATTTACAGCACTTTAAAATATCTCAACATTTACTGGATTTCAGTACAGTGTCTTCTCAGAACAGTCACTGTCTAGTAGAACATTCTAGCTCTGTCTCGCTTAGTTTCAATTTCAAACTCTTAAGCTCTACCCATAGGCTTAAGCAATCAAGTACAGTGAACACTGGACAAACTAATACAATCAAACCCAGATCAATCAAACACTTCATTTTCCCCCTTTTAATTAAAGACATTATTTTTGAATTAAAGTATTGTAAACATCAACCATATATACATCAAGTGATTTCTTAGTGTTCAACTTGTCTGTTTTCTCTAAGTACAGAAATAGTCTTTGAGATAAGAAGGTCTCTTAGTCGGCGGTTAGATTTACAAAATTAAGGATATGTATCTGTTTGACCAGCTTGATCAGGCAGATGATCAATATCATTCATAGGAAAAGGAAATGCATGCTCATAATCACTATCACCAAATATCCTGGTCTTCTCCCTACCAAATATCTCACATTTCACTTGATGTTTTCAACCAACAGATAAGCATTGGTGCTGAGCAAATGTTTAATCTGCTTTGGACCTGATACTGAAGAAGCAAGTTTGTGGTCACGAATTGGCCGTTTGATTCGAACCCAATCTCCAACTTTAAATTGTGGTTCCAATGCGCCTGTACGTTTGTCAAAGTATGCTTTTGCAGTATTTTGCTTTTATGCTTTTGCTTTACTTTGTCGCTTTACGATTTCATCTGCTTTCGCTCTGACCTTCTCATTAACTGGGCATGATGGCTTAAGAATGGTCAGTGGCATGTGAAAGGTACGACCTATCATAGGTTCGGCTGGTGTCTTTCCGGTCAGAGAGTGTGCAGGCTTGACTCCAGCTGCTGTCATTCTGTAACCTAGAAAGTCAATCTCAGGTGCCGCAAATGTGCATTTGTCCTTGTTTAGCATCAAATTGTGTTTTGCAAGTCGAGTGAGCACTGCTGATAAGCTTTGATCATGTTCAGCTTTGTACCGTCCGTGGACAACGACATCATCAGATAGGTTGAGTGTTCCCTGAACATCCGACAAGACTGGAGAAACAATCTTCTAGAATGTGCTAGGTGCTGAACTTAATCCATACGGCATTCTGCAGTACTGAAACACACCTTCATGGGTAACAAAAGTTTTAAGATATCGGCATTCTTCTTTTAGCAATATCTGAAGATAACTCTGTCGCGTATCAAGATTTGTGAAGACTGTGGAGTCATGAAATGATGCTGACAGTTCTTAAATAGTAGGAAGTGGATACTTGTCTGGTATGATAGTTTTGTGACTGCCTTAAGGTCTATGCATAGTCTATGTTCGCCATCTTTTCATCGTGCAATGACTAGATTTGATATCCATGGCAATGAGTCGATTCGCTTAATTATACCATCTGTTTCTAGTCGTTTCAGCTCCTGTGACACTTCAGCACGAATTGCAAATGGCAACTGTCTCAAATTTTGTGAAACTGGTCGAATTTATGTGTTAAAGCTACGAGCATGACAGTACCCCTTGATCTCCCCAAATCCAGTAAATAAGGAAGGATACTGGCATGTATAATCTACATTATCAATCCCATTAATGTGTGCTCTGGTGGGGTCTTCAAGTTTCAATCCAAGCCTATCAAAAAGTTTTACCCACATAAGGCTTTGGCCTTTAGCTACATAGAATGTGAAGCTGTCTGGTAGGACATTTTTGTAATGTACTGGAACTGTGATCATCCCTGAAACTGGAATGATAGTGTTGTCATAAGCTTGAACAATGTCTGTTGCAGGAGTGAGAGAGAATCAGGAAAAATACCGATGGTAGAGTTTGTTACTCAAAATACTTTTGTGCCAACATCGATAAGAAGTGACACTGAGATGCCAGTGATCTCGACTGAGCACTCCTTAAAGTGATCTGGTGCTTTATTTTTTTGTGATGGTAAATTCATATTGTACCTCACTCTCAGGTAGAGTCTCCCCCACGTGTCGAACCGATGAAGTCTTTTTCTTCAATGACCTTCACATCTTTGCAAAATGGTTCCACTTTAAGCATGAGTTACACTTTTTCCCTCGAGTTGGACATGGCATTGTGACTTGATCAGCATTTCCACAATTTGCACACAGTTTTGAAGGTAACTGACCATGATGTTGCACATTTTGATGAGGTTGCTGAGATCTTCTTGTCCTTAACCCTTGTACTGAAGCTGGTTGGGCAAGCTGTGTCTGCAACCCTGAGTCTAAGGATGCATGTGTGTGTAACCTCTTAGGATCTAACATGGCAGATTTGATCTGGACTGCCAAGGTTATGGCTTTTTCCAAGGTTAAATCATCATCCTCCATGAGGAGATATTCCCTAATTCATGGAATGGAAGTCTTTTCAATTAATTGGTCTCAAATTAGTTTGTTGGTTAGTGTTCCAAATTTACATGTAGAAGCCAATTGCTGCAATGCTGTCACGTATTGTTTAATGAGCTCACCACATCCCTGGGATCTCTGGCAGAATGTGTATCGCTCTATCATCACACTTTTCTTTGGCCCAAGATATTTTTCAAGAGCACTTACCACTGTATCAAATGTAGACGTATCTTCTGTGAGCTGCTCGAATATATATTGGCCTTCTGCTCTGAGACAATGTACAAGTATCGCTTTTTTATGGTTCACTTCAACATCAGGGCTGTCCATCCCCATAGCGAGAAAGTAGGTCTTGAACCCCAAATCCATCGCTGCCTGCACAAGGGAGGATTTACCGACATTGAAAGAAATGGTTCTGGAGCAAATAACATTACATTTTGCTGAATCATCCGCATTGCCATGTTTTTATTATGTTTACGCCGGGTTGCTGGATATTTATATATCTGATATATCTCAGAGCAATGCAGATATCTCACTTGTATTAAATCACCAGCTTGTTTATTTACAGAACTTTAAAATATCTCAGCACTTACTAGATTTCAGTACAATGTCTTCTCAGAACAGTTACTGTTTAGTAGAACATTTCAACTCTGTCTCTTTTTAGTTTCAGTTTCAAACTCTCAAGCTCCACCCATAGGCTTAAGCAATCAAGCACAGTGAACACTGGACAGATTAATACAATCAAGCACAGAACAATCTAACACTACACACATTGCTTAAAATATTCCCTTCCCAAAACTTTCTACCCAGTCACATTACGGCAAAAATCAGCTCAATAAACTGCAGCAAAAAAAATGTAAGTTGCAGTTGCCGTAGCAGTTCCTCACCCAGTCCTATATTCACATTTTAAAAACATCAACAAAAAGAAATGCAAGCCTTTCCATCCCACTTTCCAATTGCTCCACTGTTTTCTCAATCCCATATGTATCCAGAGTCAATCTCCCCAGCTGACTGCACCCATTTCATGCAAGAAGAAGCATCACACCCTTGTACTCCAGGCTCTGGATCAACATGATTTTCTAAGGCTCAACATGAAGAACTCTGGTGGCTCAATCCCTCCCATTTATCAGTGCTGCCTCTAGCTACCTAGTCTCTCCTGAGGCTATAGTTCTTGCACTGGCTCCTGTTCCTATTTCTGTTTTCCATTATAATAAATCTCTGAATGAAAAGACAGCAAGTGCAGTTTAGATCATTTAAAGAAAAGACTATAGTTGGCGCAGATCACTGGAGTTACAGGGGAGGCACCAGAAGCAGTGAGAGAAACTGGACAAAAGAGAAAGCGGACAGTGACAAAGATAAAGAAGAAGATTAACAGAGAGTAAAATAGATAGATCAGAATTCAGAGAGAAACAGAAACAGATTAACAAAGAGAAATGATAAAGGGACAGACCGATTAAAGTTAGTTCAATACAAACAACACATTTACCAGTGAACAACAACATTGTTTGAAGTGGACTTTAATCTGTAAAGTTAGAGAATAGTGTGTTCTTACTTTATTTGCATTATATTTTCAAGAAGACAGACTTTGCTTCTGATGTGCCTTCATGAAATTTCACATCAGTGTAGTCTACTTCCCACCATTCTTTGCCACTCTATTTGACCGCTTCCTAAAACTAAATTTGAGGACTTGATTTAAGTATTCCTTAGCTATACAAGATTAATTGTAATTCCATCTAACCATTTCTTTTCAGACTTTTGCTGAATTATGTGGTAATCACAGCTGTCTCTCATTCAGAACTCTATTTCAGGAGCTCTATGCTTATTAATTTGGATGAACATACGCCAACTCCTTTTTATTTTCAGCTATTTTCAGCCCTGCAGATGTTTCCCTTTAAAGACTCTTTTCCAGTCCTTAACTTCCTGCTTCAGATTCACTTGGATAAATTTGACCCTCAAGTCCTACTCACAGTTTTCAGATCTCAGTGATGTGTAGCTCTATTTCCTGTTCTGTTTGTTTTTGGGTTTGAAACCATTTATTGCTTGGAATGGTGAACAAATAGTTTTGTAATCGTGCATCACATAAATGGCTACTGGATTGTATGACAGCCAATAATATGAGAAATCAACAAGTCAAAATACAATGAAACGGAGCAACTGATTAAAACTTAAATAAATATGTATAAATGGAACTAAAATGTGTTTGATGTGCTTCACATTTTAAGTTAAGCATTAATATTCATATACAGTATCAGAAATTGTTGGAAAGAATAATTCATACCCTCCCTCACCTCACACCCCTGTCACCACACCCCTATCAAGAACGTAAGAAAGCAAGTGTGACGGAAACCACAGCTGCCAAATGGAAAATATTAATTTCATCAGATGGAACACTACTTGAACTCTTTTACTGGACTTTGCACAGAACTTGTTTAAAAAGGACCACAGAGTTGGACAGCTGAAACATGGTTGCACATTTGCATTCTGAGAGATAGTTGAATAGAGAGACAATGGGAGTGCTCACTGATTCAATTAACAAGATTGGTCTGGGCAATCATAATAATCAAACTTCTTTGCCTGTGTAAGAGCCAGAGCTCCATACCCCACCGAGTGTAACTGGAGATCTTTGAGAATCAACAACTTTCGCAGAAGATGCTGTTTCAAACAAAGAGCTGGTCACATGACTTACCTGCTGGCCAGGCTGGGAACTGTTTGAATTATGCCTCACAGAAGGATTTGGACAGACTGCAATTTGAAGACCAAAGAGAAGGAAGCTTTCTCTCCCTAACTCTCTCTCTCTCAAGCAAAGTCCCAAAGACCCATGGAAGCAGCTTAAGCCTCAACTGAGAGGACCTCTTCAGCCTTCTGGTACCAGGGAAGCAAGTTTGAAAGTGTGCATTAAGCCCCAGCAAGAGCTGCAAGAGCTCAACTCCAACCAAGGACTTTACATCAAATCCAAAAGACAATAACTGAATTCTATTTATTGCCCACCATACTTTTTAAACCTCCCCCTTTAATTCTTTCTCCCACTCTATATCTATTTGTGTGTGTTTATCTCGTATATATGCTAGCATGGTTGTATTGTGTATTTTTAGTTATTTTAACTGAGTTAGAGTGTTAAGGCTAATAAACTTACATCTTTCTTGTTTAAACCTAAGAAAACCTATCTGGTTGGTTCATTTACAATTAGAGAGCAGTGAACAAGGACTCACTGAGTGTTAAGTTAAAAACATTGTGTTTTAAAAGTTAAACGCTGTTACGGCCAAACAAGGGAAGGTGCAAGAGAGGAGCCTGAGACCCCTTCATCACCCAGTCATAACACAAGGAATGACAATAGACTACTCACCATTTAAAAGCTGTTTCTATGCAGTACACTATATCATGGGCTCTAACAAATCCAGTAATTGCTTGAGGAGAGATTCTGTATTGTTTCCCCTTGCTGCCCCCAGAGGTAAATCAAGCAAAATGCTACAATTATGAACATTTACACCCTACGTTTTAAAGCAATTACCTTCCTTGACAGGCATTTTTATGGTTGCAGCTGCTCAGTATCATCAGGGATTTATTCTTATAATTGTCAGTCCTATTCTGAACCAGGTAATTGCCTGTTTTTCTTTACTTAGGCATTAATTAATACAGCATTAATTGTGTTATCTGTGACTTTTTCCACATGGACATAATGCTGCGGGGGAGAAAAGATCCTCCAATCTGCTCTAGTTAATTTTATACTCATCCTTAATTTTGTTATATTCAAAAGAGGCCAAATTTGGACTATCAGGACACAAGACTCGTTGCAAAACAAAAGCATAATACTGTGCATGCTGGAAATTTGAAATAGTAACAGAAAATGCTGGAAATAGTCAGCAGGCCAAGCAGCATCTGTGGAGAGAGAAACAGAGTTAACATTTCAAGCTGATGATCTTTCATCAGATCATGATGAAAGGTCATCGCCTGGAAGTAATAATTCTGTTTTTCTCTCCACTGATGCTGCCTGAGCTGCTGAGTAAGACTCATTGCAGTCTGCTACATTAATTCATTATTTTCTAGGACTTCAAACCTGTAGAACTTCTTATCTCCCTCAGAGATTCCATCCTTTTGAAAACTGCGGCATCCACTAATCATTCCTTCCTGCTTTACCCATCGTGTTCAATGTTTCAGCTTTCCTTTGGTTATTCATCAAATTCCTCATCAATAATTTGTTGTATCCAACCTGAGCTTTTATATCTGTCACTGTTTTTTTGCTTCTGTTTGCCTAGTTTTATAAGCGTTACATTAGCGACATGAAACAGAGATATAGACCAGAAGAAAGACTTGCCTTACACTATTTGATTATTGTATGATCAGGGGGCAGGTTGTTCAACCTTGCCCGTCTAAGAGCGAAGTCCAAAGTACGGAAAGTCCTCATCAGAGAACTCCTCTTTGCTGACGATGCTGCTTTAACATCTCACACTGAAGAATGCCTGCAGAGTCTCATCGACAGGTTTGCGTCTGCCTGCAATGAATTTGGCCTAACCATCAGCCTCAAGAAAACGAACATCATGGGGCAGGATGTCAGAAATGCTCCATCCATCAATATTGGCGACCACGCTCTGGAAGTGGTTCAAGAGTTCACCTACCTAGGCTCAACTATCACCAGTAACCTGTCTCTAGATGCAGAAATCAACAAGCGCATGGGTAAGGCTTCCACTGCTATGTCCAGACTGGCCAAGAGAGTGTGGGAAAATGGCGCACTGACACGGAACACAAAAGTCCGAGTGTATCAGGCCTGTGTCCTCAGTACCTTGCTCTACGGCAGCGATGCCTGGACAACGTATGCCAGCCAAGAGCGACGTCTCAATTCATTCCATCTTCGCTGCCTTCGGAGAATACTTGGCATCAGGTGGCAGGACTATATCTCCAACACAGAAGTCCTTGAAGCGGCCAACACCCCCAGCTTATACACACTACTGAGTCAGCGGCGCTTGAGATGGCTTGGCCATGTGAGCCGCATGGAAGATGGCAGGATCCCCAAAGACACATTGTACAGCGAGCTCGCCACTGGTATCAGACCCACCGGCCGTCCATGTCTCCGTTATAAAGACGTCTGCAAACGCGACATGAAATCGTGTGACATTGATCACAAGTCGTGGGAGTCAGTTGCCAGCATTCGCCAGAGCTGGCGGGCAGCCATAAAGACAGGGCTAAATTGTGGCGAGTCGAAGAGACTTAGTAGTTGGCAGGAAAAAAGACAGAGGCGCAAGGGGAGAGCCAACTGTGCAACAGCCCCAACAAACAAATTTCTCTGCAGCACCTGTGGAAGAGCCTGTCACTCCAGAATTGGCCTTTATAGCCACTCCAGGCGCTGCTTCACAAACCACTGACTACCTCCAGGCGCGTATCCATTGTCTCTCGAGATAAGGAGGCCCAAAAGAAAATGCGAGAAACTTGAGGAATGAAGACCTGAGAATGTATAGGGAAAATTCTCTCCCTCAGCATGGTCTATTGGGTTTAGGGACAGGAAGATCGAGAGTAATCCAGCACCCATTAAACTTCCCACAAAGAAAAAAGAACAAACTGAATACCCCCAGTTACAGGTAATTGTGTATTGCATTCACTTAAGTGTACTCGCATCTAATTTGGTGCTTTAATAGGCTCACATATGAAATAAGCACAAGAAGTTTAACTCACTAATAACAGAACACTGGAAAAGAAATTGCTGCTAGTTTATTTGCAACTCCCCACTCCCCGAATTCAACAATGCTCCTGCTCATCCAAGGCATAGAACCGCAGAACTGGCTCTGAAAAGAATTACATGTAAAAACTGTTGCCTAGTTGGTGACACTTTCTACAGTTATTGCCCTTTGACATGACAAACATAATTGTCATTGATACTTGAAACAATTTTGAAAAGACTTGGACTGCGTTGAAGGGGTAATTTTCTTATTTTGTGCTTGTGAAGAATCTCGGTCTCCAGGAGCATGCATCAGAAATTTGCCACTCACTGCATGTCATCTTCTGATCATTTAAATGAATAGTCAAAAACTGCACAAAGTGTGCCCCTGTATCTCTGATAAGCATCCACTGTGGGCAGGGTTCCCTACCAGCAGCATGAAGTTGGAAAATGAATCCATGGGGTACAATTTAACTTCAATTCAGGCCATGGCGGATTGGTCAGCCATTATGCACCAGCTGATTTTCCTCTCTGTTGATTTTATTAGTGGCTGATCTGCTCCAACCCATTATGCATCTGCAGAGAAGTTGAATTTCATCTCCACTGTTCCTTTGGGAAGGTTTTTCCCTCTGGCTTTGGGACCCCGATGCCAGGATGAAATGGGTGTCCTGATCCCCCACTTGCGGCAGCAGGACTGGTTCAACAATTTTACCGAAGGTAGCCTCCTAATTGGTCACCTCCAGGTTCACCGTCCAATTAAGGACAGCGGGCGGACTCCCAATACTGCCAGCTCAATTCGAAGGTAGGCAGCAATAGAGCTTCGGCAGACACACCAAGAAAGGTGGGCACTGCTGAGGCAGCTCCGGGATTGAGACGGCACAAATGTAAGTAAAATAATAAAAGTCAGAGGGGCCAAGTAGGCAGGCCCTTCGAATGATCCATTGGGCCATGCTGATGGCCTCGTCTGCCCGTAGCCCTCTCGATGGGGAAGGGGGTCTCCGGCTCTGATGACCCACTGGACAGCCACAGGGAGGCTGCCTCCATGAAAGTGGTGGCCTTCCCAAGTGGCAGGAAGCCACTCCACCGCCACCATTCTGCTGGCGGGCTTGAAGAATTGACCCTAATAGGATCCTTAAATATTTAAATTGGCTACCCCCCTCCATTCGGCAGGCAGCTGCGCTACATCCGGTCCTGTCACTATATTCCTGGCCTCCCAGCCCGCCACCCCGGAGCCAGGAAAATTCTGCCCTTCACCTCTATGATCTCGGCTAAAATTCAGCTTAATCTAATGGAGAGAAGAAAAGTTTCCTTTCTTTGGCCCCAATTAAATTTGTTACTGGAAATCTCAACCTACTTGCTAGTTGACATGAATTTATAATATAAAAGTGACCATAATTCAACATTAATTGCCTGTCACATTCAAGGAGGTTGAAAAGATAGGTGTGTGGGAAAGGGGAGTGAAATCTTTCTCTAAGATATCACCACACAAATTAATTAATAGGTTTGTGTGAAACTTCTTTCTTTGTTATTTTGAAAAAGATAATAGTCCATTTATGTGATATGAGGTTTTTAAACATAGCTTGATTTCACCACATTTGTATGCGCTTTACTCGAATATTGATGTCAATAAGCAATACAAGTATTTTATCATGCTTCTATTGCTAGCACTGATTGATATATCTCACCATGATGGCTATAGTCTTTCCTTTTCAAAGGATGTTAAGGAACTTTTTATTTGATCACTATGCTGCACATGTTTACTTATTTCCTCAAAAAATGCGAATGAAGTAACAGCAAAAGGTGAAATTAAAGAGATATATAAATTCATTTTTACACATTTTGAATTTCATTCCAATGGCAAATATCAGTTACCAGGAAATGTCACAGCATAGTATTTTATCTGTGAGTGTTCTTAAACAATTGATTCAATGACCCAGTTTAAATTTGATGCTATAAAAGGTGTAGAAAATGTAGGGAATAATAACATGTGGGAATATAGAAAAGATATTAAAGATGTTGCTTAAAATAGCTTACATTTTAATTAACATTTCAAGGAATCTTCGCTTCCCTCACTCAAGTAATAAAGTATTTTTTTCAATTGTTTTACTATTCTAAGCAAGGCACCATTTTTGTGTATTGACATGTTTTATAACCTTATTTTCTGCCATTAATATTTTAACATATAGTTTAATTAGGATTTTTTTCTGAGTTTATGGTTTGTAGAAGTGTTTGTCACTTTTGTCTTACTCTCCGATAACAGATTTTGTCATTGACACACTCTTGACAGAAGGGGTGTCTGGGAACTGTCCTGAGAGGACATTGCACACACCAATGTCAAAATAGATATCAAATCTGCACTCAACCTCTCATTAATTTTAATGGGAACTACAGCAGATTAATTTCACCTATTCATTCCTAGTTCATCACTAAATTGTTTTACATAGACTGAAGTCATAAAATCTCAGCTTGTTGCCATGCAGGCTCAGACAGCTGCAGGTTCTCATAACAGTCCAGCAATCTGTCCAACAACAGATAACTAGGATTTCTGTGGCACTGCCCCAGGGGAGTTGCAGTGGCAGTGGCTTGGTGGAGCGCAAACCTGCTATCCTCTCTCAGGATGACAGCATTTGTGCTCCACTCACTGCCACGCCACCAGTGTGCTTGCTGTTATCTGTCAGCTTGCCAGCCCAGACTGTGGCCGCCCTTGCTGAGATGGTGTAATCCAAAGCAAGGTCCTCAAGGCCCAGACCTGTTCGAGGTTGCCCCACAAGACTATCTATATTTTCCCCCAGTGAAAGTCAGTAACCTTCTGCCAGCTATGCTGCAGCTGCTGGGATAGCACTAGGACAGGCAGAAGACACACTCATAAGGGCAATTAATTGATTTTTGTATGGAATGTTGAATTGTTTGTTAAGATTGTTTTGGAACGTTTCTTTTGTGGTGGCTTTTATTTTGGTATTGTAGGCAAGAGAACACTGTGATGGTCAGTAACAGAGGGAAGATAAGGTATGGGACTGCTGTTGAATTGGAAATTAGGGTTCCATTCACTGGTACCACAATCGGATGAGCCGAACCACAGGCAGCCCGACTAAAAAAGATGTGTTGGTACTGTTGTCCCTTTTTTCGGTTCCTCCTCTTCCTCGTCCTCCTCAGCAGTTTGCCATATATCTGGTGGCAAGGGCTTTGCCCTCATAATGGTGAGATTGTACAGAATGCATCAGACCACGATGAACCATGACACACACTCTGGAGAATACTGCAGGGCTTCTCCAGAGCAGTCAATTCAGTGGAAGCATTGCTTAAACACCCCAATGATCTGCTCAATGACATTCCTTGTAGCAGTTTGGCTCTCATTATATGCATGCTGCCCGCTTGTGTGTGGGTTGTGCACTGGAGTCATGAGCTAGGTGGGCAGCGGATAGCTCTTCTCACCCTCTGGTCTCTTGTGGTGGCTCGAATGCTGATGGTGCAGTAGCCCTAGTGCTGAATAAAGGCATCATGAATGCTGCAAGAATAGCAGGCATTGACCTGCACGATGCGCTGAGTATCACACAACAGCTACACATTGAGGGAGAGGAACCCTTTGCAGTTGTGCTACATTTCTGAATTTAGATGTGGCGTCTACAAAGCAAAGTATGTGCAGTCAATGGCACCCTGCACCACAGGGAAGCCTGCTATCTTGGTGAAATAATATGCATGTTCTGCCTGCTTCTCTCTGGCCTGCAACAGGAGATAGAGAGGCTAACAGAATGAGCAGACAGATGGCAGATGGAATTTATTACAGACAAGTGTTTTGGCAGAAGGAATAATTCTAAAGAGAGTGCATAACAAAGGGAACTGGGAGTGCATGTGCATCAATCTTTGCAGGTGGCAGGGCATATTGAGAGAGTGGTTAGTAAAGCATACAGAATCTTGGGCTTCATAAATAGAGGCATAGAGTACAAAAGCAGGGAAGTTATGCTGAATGTTTATAAAGCTCTGGTTAGGCCTCAACTAGAGTATTGTGTCCAGTTCTGGTCACTACACTTTAGGAAGGATGTGAAGATTCCTGAGAGGGTGCAGAATGGCTCCAGTGATGGGAGATTTTAGTTACATGGTTGGTTGGTTGGAAAAGCTGGGGTTGTTCTCCCTGAAACAAAGAAGATTGGGGGCAGATTTGATAAAGATGTACAAGATTATGACAGGCTTAAATAAGTTAAACAAGGAAAAACTGTTTCCATTAACTGATGGTACAAGGACCAGGGGACACAGATTGAAGGTTTTGGCAGGTAATACAGGGCAAATATGAGGAAGAGCTTTTTTACAGAGCAAGTGGTAATGACCAGGAACTCACTGCCCACGAGGCCGGTGGAAGCAGAGACAATCGATGATTTCAAAAGGAAATTGGATGGGCACTTGAAGGAAATAAACTTGCAGGGCTAAGGGGACCGAGCAGAGGAGTAGGACTGACTGGATTGCTCTGCGGAGAGCCAGTATGGACTCAATGGGCTGAATTGTCACCTCCTATGCTGTAAATGACTCGACAGATGATTCTATGTATTCTCCTTTCTTTGCATACAGTGCAGCAATCACCTTCCTTATACAACTGAAATGTTTGAGATGTTCCCTGCCCCATCCTGAAAGGATCCCGACTTGAAGAGGTTCATGGCCATGTTCATCTTCACAGACACTGGCAGTTTCAAACTCACCTTGTTGAGGCCGCAGGTCTGCCTGCAACAGGTGGTAGGTTCAGTGACCACTTGCTTAGTGAGACAGAGGCATTTAATGCACTGTTCCTCACTGAGATTGAAGTTGGAGAATTGCTCCCTGAACCCTGCGTGGATACGGCCTCCAGCTGAGAACCCTTTTCCCCTTTCTCCTCCTCCCTCTTCCAGCAGTTTGCCCTCCTCTGTGTCACCTCTGCTCAATCCCCCTTGCATGACAAGGGGAATGGAAATTACAGCACCCATGACTGGGAACAAGTGGTCTGAGCAGAATCCCTGAAGTGAAAACCTTGGCTTTCAGCGTGTGCCACACAACAGTACAACTATCAAACACTTCCACTAATTCATCATCAGCCAGTAGAAATCAACAAATCAATCAACAACTAATGTGAGAGTGGTTGATGATCTCTTTAAAGAGTGATGGTGGTGGGGGTTGGTGGTGGTGGAGGGTGTTGGTATTCCTACCAGCTACTGAATTTATGCTCGACTGTGCGGGGTTACGAGAGGGCATTAACTGGAGCATTGAGGTTGAAAATGGCACCACCTGAGTCGAGTCAGCATGTTATCAGCGTCTGTGCTACCGTCATACCCACATTGCTATCTGGTGTGTCACAGCAGAAGTGTACATGCCTGGTGTAGTGCCAATTCAGATGTGAAATGGCACCCGTAGTTCTGGAAATATGGACGCTACAGAGCCAAATTTCACAGACAATATTTTTCAATGCTTTGTAAAACCACAGTACTGTATTAAGACAAAAAATAAAGCTGGAGTTCATGTGCATTCCTATTCAAAATATTGGCTTGGAGACTTGTCTTTAAATCTGTCAAAATATCAGAGGTAACTCTGGATGGATGATCAAAAACCAGCGACTAAAGGTGGACGAGCTGGACTTCTGCTTTAAAGATATTCAAGAGAAAAGGTTAAGACCCAAAATATTTAGTGTTGTGCATCTTGCGTTTCTTAGAACAATTAACTAACATGCTAGATGTTCGTAGGTACAAAAACACTGAATTAAATTCAAAGTTTACTAAGTGTTGATCCAGTATTGTAACCTTTATAACCACCTACTTATTTGACCCTGAAGTCTTTAAATTCCTTGAACGTTCTAAAATGAATCAGATACTTTATAGTGATTGTCTTCTTATCTACAAACTATGAACAATTGTTGAGATGATTTTGGTCATTGGCCTCATTGTTATTCTATAGGAGGCATAGGAACGGGAATCAATCAGTTTAAGGGGTGTTGCTATGCAAATTAGATTCTTTGAGGCTCATGTTTATTGAAATTGGTTTAACTAGGCTGCTTTTCTGCCTCACAGCTATATTCTGCAGCTGTGATATGCTACAAATATAGATACAGGGCCAATGCAACAAGCCTGATAGCATAAAAGGGCAATTTTTTTTAATATGTAGGCCATAGCAATTTACAGCTGGTACAACATACCCCTCAAAAACTATTTCCCCCTTGGGGGTTAACACGTCCTTTGAATATGTAAAAACCTTCCTCATAATCTTCCTCGTTGGCATTTTGTACATTGACAGCTGGAGCCATCAATGAATAGGAGCTGGTGATATTTCCACAAAGTCTAGTCCCACAAAGAGAGTTGTCTACTGGCAATGTTGAAAATACTCTCAGCATTTATCTGGCTTTCATTCCTGTGCTGGGGATTCAAAAAACAAACTGGGTGCAGGGTTACTATTAGCCAACTCCCAGTCATCTGATTGGCCGCTTTTCTGAGTCCTAGCAGTAGCCTTCATGCTGTAACTCATGGACAGGAGAATTTAACAAGCAATAGCTGAAAGTATTTTCAACTGAAAGTTTATTGCATTGAAAAATTATGTTTTTATGTTTATTACTATGAAATGAAATAATTTTGGCAAAAAATTACCATCCGAATTATGTTGTAAAATATTATGTTCATTAGATACACATTCTTCAGCAAAAATAATGGTGAAAATATTCTCGAGTTCAACGTTCAATAATCTTCTTGCAATGGGAGCTCATGCAAATGAGTGGCTATGTGTTAAAATGTCTCCAGCAAACTTTCCTCCAGTTTTGTACAGGGCACATGCTGCATTTTATGATGTCAGCTGATAATAGCTTCTGCTGCACTGCCTACTATTGTCTATTGCCCAATGTTATCAATTAGCTGGAAATGATGTAAACTATTTTCTGCTCACAAGTGCCAAAAAGCGAACTGCAGTTACTGTCTCCATTCAAGGGGGCAACAAAGAAAAACAAATCAAAGTTTTATTTCGACGGCGATCAGTACAATTGGGTATAAATACAATAGTAAATAAACAGTCTCCATCATCTCTTTATGCAGAACTTAAAACTATCCATGGTAGTGGTTCTCAAACTGGGGCTGGAAAATATTTGAGTGATGCCAGAGGTAGTTTGATGTGAACCGGGAGGCGGGAGTGGAATGTGGCTGCCACATGAGCAGCACAGTGTGGACTGCCTGCCTCACCTCAGAAGGGAGTGTGCGTAGCGGAGTGCTGAGAGTGGCACAAAGATTGCCAGGTAGACCAGGTTGGTGTCAGGTGAGTTCAGCCATGCTCAAGAAAGGGGAGTTTTCTTTATTTATTTTATTTATTTATTTATTTATTTAGAGATGAAACATACCCTTCGGCCCACCGAGTCTGTGCCGACCAAGAACCACCCATTTATACTAACCCTACAGTAATCCCATATTCCCTACCACCTACCTACACTAGGGGCAATTTACAATGGCCAATTTACCTATCACCTGCAAGTCTTTGGCGGTGGGAGGAAACCGGAGCAACCGGCAAAGACCCACGCGGTCACAGGGAGAATTTGCAAACTCCTCACAGGCAGTACCCAGAATTGAACCTGGGTCGCTGGAGCTGTGAGGTCCGGCCCATTCCCCGCACCTCGACCCTCACCCCTTCCCCTCCCTCCCAGACCCATGACAGGGTTCCCCTTGTCCTCACTTTTCACCCCATCAGCCTCCATATCCAAAGGATCATCCTCCGCCATTTCCGCCACCTCCAGCGTGATGCCACTACCAGTCGCATCTTCCCTTCCCTTCCCCTATCAGCATTCCGAAGGGATCGTTCCCTCCGTGACACCCTGGTCCACTCCTCCATTACCCCCACCACCTCGTCCCCGTTCCATGGCACCTTCCCCTGCAATCGCAGGAGGTGTAATACCTACCCATTTACCTCCTCTCTCCTCACTATCCCAGGCCCCAAACACTCCTTTCAAGTGAAACAGCGATTTACTTGTACTTCTTTCAATGTAGTATACTGTATTTGCTGCTCACAGTGTGGTCTCCTCTACATTGGGGAGACCAAGCGCAGACTGGGTGACTGCTTTGCGGAACATCTCCGCTCAGTCCGCAAGAAGGACCCTGAGCTTCCGGTTGCTTGCCATTTCAACACTCCCCCCTGCTCTCATGCTCACATCTCTGTCCTGGGATTGCTGCAGTGTTCCAGTGAACATCAACGCAAGCTCGAGGAACAGCATCTCATATACCGATTAGGCACACTACAGCCTGCCGGACTGAACATTGAGTTCAATAATTTCAGAGCATGACAGCCCCCCATTTTACTTTCATTTTTAGTTATTTTTTTCTTCCTTTCTTTTACATTCTTTTTGACATTTTTTACAATTTTTTTTTGCATTTATTTCATTTCATCTTAGTTTGTTCAGTTTGCTTACCCACTGTTTTTTTTCAGGTTTGCACTTGCTGCTGTTCAATATTCAATGTATTAACACCTAATCTGTACTAATGCTTTGCCTTTCAACTCACCATTAACATATTGTTTGCCTTTGCTCCGTGACCTTTTGGTCAGCTATGTGGCCTGGTCCAATCTAGACCTCCTTTGTTATCTCTTGCCCAACCCCCACCTCACTTGTTTATAACCTGTGACTTTTCTAATATTTGTCAGTTCCGAAGAAGGGTCACTGACCCGAAACATTAACTCTGCTCTTTTCACAGATGCTGCCAGACCTGCTGAGTGGTTCCAACATAACTGAGGCACAGGGTCCATCCTAATGCAGGACGGGGCGGTTCACAAGGCATTGATGACGTTGTCAACTGACCAGAACGCAGCTGCTGGTGCCATCTTTAAAGCACTGCCAGCCCGGCTTGTACGTCTGCCTTTCACTGATGCAGTGAAGGAGTGCTGCTGGATCTCTCTAATGCTGCTGTAACTCCTGGACACCCCTCTACCGCTGCTGCTGTAACACTTGGATCCCCCTATATTGCTGCTGTTGCTGTAATTCCTGGACACCCCTCTACCACTGCTGCTGTAACTCCTGGACCGCCTTCTGCTGCTGCTGTAACTCCTGCATCCCCCTCCATTGCTGCTGCTGCTGCTACCTTAACTCCTGGATCACCGCCTACTGCTGCTGTGACTCCTGCACCTACCTGTACCCCTGCACCAGGAGTCCGGACCGACCAGATGGATAGGGAGCCAACTGGGAACAAATCCAAGGCAAGACACCAGGTAGCCCCATTTAGCGATGTCTCCCTGGTGACTCACCTCCAAGCTGCAAAGGATGAGAAGAAGAGACCCTCCCGCCTGACCAAGCAAGCCTGGATGGGGATCGCAGAGGAGGTCAGCAGCCATGGGATCACCTCCCGGAACTGGGTCCAGTGCTGTAGGAGGGTCAATGACCTCCTTCGCTCTACCAAGGTGAGTCCCCTATAGCTATTTACTCTTTGGAGCTTGCATTTGGCTATGCGGGAGGGAGGGTTACATGGGGAGGGAGTGACCACAAGAGGGGTGAGGCGTCATCACATCCTGACAGGTGCATGGCTGTATCTTGGTCACAGGCTGCCTTCTTTCACACCCCTCGCCCCATTACCTTCCCTGAGAGCGATGTGGAGAAGAGCCATTTGGCAGACCCCATCAAGGGACGAGAGGCTGGCACTAGCATAAAGTGCCCTGTTGTTCTTCGTGCAAAGTCTAAATGTGTCCCTCTTTCTCCTTGCAGGAGAAATGGGCCCATAACACCAAGGAGACATTGAGGACTGGCAGAGGGATCCCTGATGTGCATCCTCTGGTCCCGGCAGCGCAGGAGGCTCTGGAGCTAGAAGGGGCCATGGGTAACCATGCAATCGTGGACCGTGAGACTGGAGTGTCCACACAAAAGAGTGAGGAGACATTGTGTTCATGTATTGTCCACCACACTTCTGTAGATCCACATCATGCATGGTTGGCATGAGGAGATCTGATCAACCTAACCCATAAATGTTTGTGTTCCCTCATGCAGGTCGTGGAACGTCGGAGGCAAGCACAGCCACTGGGACAGGGACCTGAATTCAACCTCTGAGGAGAAGGAGGAGCAGTCAGAAGATACGCCATCACATCATTCCCCTGCACCCTCCACTAGTGCAGATGCTCTCACATCGTTGGGTATGCGCACAGGCTTAGATTCAGGGTCACAAGCTGGTGAGAGCACCATACACACACACTCGAGCATCCGACGGAGGCTATGACAGCCTGAGATGCCTGAGGCAATGTGCAGCCATGAGCAGACAATGGATGAGTCCATCCATGTCATGAATGTTGCCATGTCTCAGGCATGTGAGCACGTGGCTTCCTGCATCGAGAGGTTGGTGACCCTCATGGAGAGCCAGATGCACGCGGACCTGCACACCATCGCCTTGGCCATGAGCTCAACTCAGCAGTGGCAAGTGAGAGAAGGGTGAGGTGCCTGGAGTATTCGCCATGACCCTTCTATCATCAGCAGGGAGGTTCAAGTGAGCCTTGAAATGGAGGAGGAGAGGCTGGCCTCCAAATCTGGAGGCTCCTCTCTAGACGCTCCGTGTATAGCAAGCGGCTCCTCAGCCCCTCCGCCAGTGACATCAGCTCCAGTAGCCGTGATGACTAAGGAGGCTCCCGCATCTGTTTATGAAACCCCAGCCAGCTGGGACCCTCCAGGCCTCAGGCAACTGGAGGACTGCTGCCAAAGTCATCCCAGGTCAAGAGACTGGCCGATCAGCAGCCTGCTTCCAGTTCAGCTGCCAGTGCATGCATCACACCACGTAGAAGCACATGAAAATGTACAAAGAAGAGCACCTAGTCACACTTGGGGCTTCATGGGTATATTAATGGCAGCCTTTGCATTGGTTCCTGCAATTGTGGTAATAAATAGAGGTCAGATTCATTGCTGTGAATGATTCATGCTTTCCTTGTTGACTCCCTGCTCAGTGGACCCATGGCAGATGTTATATCACCCTTCTGCTGCAGTGCAAGGGTTCTTCAGAGGTATCAGTAGCCATGTCTTCAATGGGTAACCCTTATCTCTGAGAATCCATCCCTGAAGGCAAGTGGGGGAGCATGAAAAGCTGTGGCACCTGGGACTGTTGAAGTATGTAGGCATCATAGCTGCTTCCCAGGAAACGGGCACACACCTGCAGGATGTGCTTCCGATGGTCACAGACTGGTTGTACATTGATGGAATGGAAGCCCTTCCTTATTGATGAAGGCTGCTGGCTGCTCTGTGGGAGCCTTGATAACCACATGTGTGTAGTCAATGACACCTTGCACCAAGGGGAATCCAGCGATGGCCCTCTCCTCCTAACTGTCAGGGTTGGCACAGTACTACAGATAGTCACTGGCCCTCCTGAACAAGGCATTGGTCACCTCCTTGATGCAGCAGTGGGCTGCTGCCTAGGAGACCCCATACATGTCCCAGGTGGATCCCTGGAAAGAAATTGAGTGCCACAGTGATTTTCAGGGTCACGGGCATTGGGTGTCCACGGAAGCCCATGAAGCGCATCTCGACCTGCAGCATTGTGTATAAGTTGGTGACGGCCTCCCTGGAGAGCCGTTGTTTTCACTGACACTGCAACTCGGACTTTTGGAGGTAGTTAAGGAGAATTTGGTACACTCTCTGGTGCGGATAGGCCCTTCTTGGTGTGGCCAGTTGCTGCCATTCTCCTATTGAAGCTTCATGGGTGAGTCCAGCTGGATCCTAGTCCTCCCTCCCTCCTGAGCCACTGCTGTGCAGCACGGGGTCACACAGACGGGATGTCTGTGGCCCATGCCAGCTGATTTTTACCCCTCCCGAGTGCTGTACTTGTAGTGACGAGCTTTCCTTGGGACCTTCCCATTGCTACTCCCCTCTGAATGTGCACTAATGTCCCTCAGTGTCCACTCTTGCAGAGAGACCAGCACCCGAAGGTGCACCCACTCGACTCTTGCACCCGAGCTTGAGTCCCCTGGCACCTTGGACCTGAGACTGCGCCTACCTGTGCACAGAGCCCATCACCGCAGGTCGCAATGTCCCCCTCTTCCCTTATGCATTGCTCCCCATGGCTGCCTTCCTGCAGCATCACTGAGGCCTTGCCTTGGTGTTGCCACCCTTAAATTGTCAGGGATCTGTAGTGCATGTTCCCCACACGATGTTGACTAAATCTGAAACCCCCTCATAAAAGTGACTTCAATTCAAAGCAAATGCATTGTTATGGCTATGTGTTTGGTTATTAGGGTTTAAGCCTTTGGTATTTTATTTGCCAAATAAACAGACAGAGACAGGTTTTCTTGTAGGTTTAAAATTGAAAATCAATTACTTATTGAACACAACGCCTTCACCTGAATTTGTCGTAACCGCATCCACTCACGCATTCACTCAAACATGCGCAAGAAGTGACAGACAGAGGAAAAAAGGTTAAGTGATTATAATTGGGGGGGTGGGGGGGGTGGGGGTGGTGGTCACAGTAAACCTGTTGAATTCTCTTGGAAGTCATGTTCTTGTTGGTTGCAAGCTTGAGGTGTTTGTTGAAAGTTCAGTTGAAGACAATGGATCACTTCTAATTTTCAGCTGTATAAATTGTAGATGTAGAATTTTACAGCAGGCTGCGTCCCCTCTGGTTTGTTGTAAACAAGCTTCTTGGATACTGCTTTCTGAGTGTCTCTCCAATGTTCTCTCTCTCTCGGCTGCTTTTTAAGGTAAAGAAGCGTTACATCGCACCTCTGTTGGAAAGACAGGTATTTTCTTCCCTATAGTGATCAACAATGGCCTAGGATCTAACTACGTCACACTTTCTTTGCTTCAGAAGAACCCATTCAATTCGGGAATATTTCAGGAGGGGTGTAGAATGGGTTCAATTGACGTGTTGTAGTTTTGAAGATTTTCATTTGTTCACGTCAGACAGGTTGAATATACAAAGGCCAAGTCCTTTTCCTTCAGTGGCCATTTTGGAGCACATTGTTCACTTTTTAAAAGAAAGGTCCATTTTTTAGAGGACAAAGTGAGATTTTATAACTTTTCTGTAGTATATCTGGACTTCCAGAAGGCATTTGATAAGGTGGCGCACAAAAGGTTAATACACAAGGTAAGATCACATGGAGTTAGGGGCAATTTATTAGCTTGGATAGAGGATTGGCTAACCAACAGAAAACAGAGAGTTGGAATAACTGGGTCCTTTTCTGGTTGTCAAGAGGTAACTAGTGATGTGTTACAGGGTTCGGTCCTCGGGCCCCAATTATTTACAATCTATATTAATGACTTGGATGATAGAAATTTGCAGATGACACTAAAATAGGTGGGATAATAAGTTGCAATAAAGAAATAAGAAATTTACAAATGGATATGGATAGATTAGGTGAATGGGCCAAAATTTGGCAGATGGAGTTTAACGTAGATAAGTGTGAGGTTATCCATTTTGGTCGGAAGAATAGAAAGGCAAGTTATTATCTAAATGGAGAGAAACTTCAGAGTGCTTTGGTGCAGAGGGATCTGGGTGACCTCGTGCATGAATCGCAGAAAACTAGTATGCAGGTGCAGCAGGTAATAAGGAAGGCAAATGGAATTTTGGCATTTATTGCTAAAGGAATAGAGTATAAGAGTCGGAAAGTGTTGCTGCAACTGTACAAGGCATTAGTGAGACCGCACCTGGAGTATTACGTACAGTTTTGGTCCCCTTACTTGAGGAGGGATGTAGTTGCATTGGAGGCAGTTCAGAGGAGGTTCACTAGATTGATTCCAGAGATGAGGGGTTTGTCTTATGAAGAGAGATTGAGCAGTTTAGGCCTTTACTCTCTGGAGTTTAGAAGAATGAGAGGAGATCTAATTGAAGTATATAAGATGATTAAGGGGATCGACAAAGTAGACGTAGAGAGGATGTTTCCTCTGGTGGGGCAATCTAGAACAAGAGGTCATAGTTTTAGGATAAGGGGAGCCGATTTAAATCAGAGATGAGGAGAAATTACTTCTCTCAAAGGGTCGTGAGTCTGTGGAATTCACTACCCCAGAGTGCAGTGGATGCCGGGACATTGAGTAAATTTAAGGAGGGATCAGACAGATTTTTAATTAGTAAAGGGTTGAAGGGTTATCGAGAATGGGCAGGTAAGTGGAGTTGAGGCCGAGATGAGATCAGCCATGATCGTATTGAATGGCGGAGCAGGCTCGAGGGGCTGAATTGCCAACTCCTGCTGCTAGTCCTTATGTTCAGTTTTTGTCCATAATTTTTCATTGTCGCACTTCTTGTACGTGTGACACCTCCCCCAAAAAGGAAAAGATGAAGTGCCTTGGATTTCTTGGACTACACTGCCATTTCTTTTGTTCCTCAATCTGACAACAGCTACAGCTGGCTCTGCTTTTAACAGCCATTCCATGTTCAAGTTTTTCATCATCCTTCCTTTGGATGAGGTACTTTTTTTTTAAAGTATTTATTTTAGTAGTTGTGTGTTGTCAAATGGGGTGGAGTTGCTCTAGCATCAATTTATGCTACTTTGGGAATGTTAATCTCAATAAGCATGTGGTTGTTGGTAAAGCTTGTAGCATGCAAATTGCCATAGCTGCATGATTCTGAGTTGCTTGTGAATTTCCCTATCTGTAAAAGCTTCAACTCTTTAATTATTGCTTCGACAATATCTGGCTTTAACAATTCAGGTTCTGGCACATTGTTAGTTCTTATTACTAGGGTGATAGTGGATGATAAATTGTTTTTTAGCCCCTGTGAGCCATCTGGGATTTCTTCCTGTCCCTTGTTCTTGCTGAGAGCTGAATCTAAATTGCTGGGTTTCATTAGTTTGGGATTTGGAACCTGATCATTTGATTCTTCAGGGGGTAGATTCACACTGACCTCACTTTTAGGGCAGAATTTTGTTTCCCCCCCACCCCCAGTCATTGGGTTCCGTGCCAAGGGGGCTGGAAGCTGGCTCCGGATGAGGCCCGTCATGGACTTCAACACTGGGAGGGCCCAGCCCAATCCTCCCGGCAGCAGCAAGGCTCTGCGGCGGCTCCCCCTCTACTGGACAACAGAACCACAATTTAAATATTCAAATATTCTTGACTGATAATAGAACACAGGCTTACCACTTTCAAAGCCACAGACATGGGTTTGATTGCAAAGCCTCTTGTTGGTTTTTTGGCATACCAACAATTTGCTTGGACATGTCCAGATTTGCCACACTGGAAACTAATCTGGTTTTTCTTCTTTCTCTCCTTTTCTCTTGGGCCCATTTCTGCCTCATCTGCATCCTTGCTATCTCTCCCTAGTTTATAAGAGTTACTAGACCCAAATTTATTTTGAGTTAGGGATTTGTGAATTAACTCATAATCATCGGCCATTTTTGCTGCTTCTCTTACTCTTGTAACTCTTTGTTCTTCAATGTGGGTCCTTATACTAACTGGAATGCTATTTTAAAATTCTTCCAACAACATCACTTCTCTCAAATTTTCATGTGAGGTTTCTAGCTTGAGAGATCGTATCCAGCAATCAAAAGCCATATGTTCTTATAAGCATGACAGCAGCCTATTTAGCTGCTCACCAATTCAAATTGCAGTCCCGCCACAGGCAAGACAGCCTTGGAGCTTTCCCACCACTGACAAAATCCAGAACTGACGTCACAACTCTGGGTTTCCGGCCGAGTGCATCCACCCCAATTTTTCGGTCCCCCCACCACTCCTCCACTCCCACTCCTGCTGGCCAAATAAAATCCAGCCCTAAACTTTTACTCTCTGTAATGTCTAGCTTTATCATCAATCTGAGTCAGATTGCCCAGTTAGTGTCAATTAGTACTGAGTTTAAACAATTTCTGCTGTGGTCGTACACCAACTGAGAATTCAGTTGAAATTGCCCAAACCCTTTTCCTAGTAACCTTAGTAGTTATCAAAAAAAGGAGATTTTAATCTCAATCATCTGGACTGGTCTCACAGCTTTGTTTCAGAGCATTCTTACATGAATCAATATTGCAATAAGAGTTTAAGTTAAAGTTTAATGAAAGAATATCATGTTAATTAATTTTCAATAACCAGCTGCAGACAAAAGTCTGATGGTAATAAACACTTCGATATTCCTCAGAGCTCCTGCTTTGCTCTCCCACTAATTTTAATACAGATGTAGCTACTCGTTCACCCTAGAATACATTAATTAGTCTGAACTGGGGCAATATTTGTTCACCTTTGAATTATTGCACTCAAATATACACACCAAACTCAATTGTTGTATAAATGCTCTGTACGTGCTTATACTAGGATAGTGGTTATTCTACTGGAGTAGTAATTTACAAACCTGACTTAATAAAACAGAGAATTCGAGTTCAAATCTCACTGTGACAATCTGGGAATAGTATTCAGTTTTAAAAACCTAGAAATATAGGGCAGAATTTTACCAGGCCCCCGATGTCGGAGGTCATGGCAGGGGGGCCCAGCAAATTCTACCGAAAGAGGCTCAACAAGGGCCTCGACGACGGGAAGGCCCCACCCCATTTTACCAGCGGTGGTGAGGTCTCAGGGCAGCCTCCCACCCCACCACGCAACAAAAAAACCTTAATTTAAATATGTTAGTGAAGTTTAATCAATGAATGATTACTTACCTTGCAGCGACGGCCATCCCACGCCAATATTCCGGTGGCCGGAAGTCCCATGCCTTCAGTTCTCCGAATGCCGATCCGAGGAGTAACACTGGTGGGGGGACATGGGGGGTGGTGGAGGAGTGAAACTTTCAGGGCAGGGTGAGGGGAGAGTGGGGCAAGCTCTTACTATTGGCTGAGGGCATAGTGGGAAGGGGTTGAAGAGAAAAGGTGTTGAAGTTCAAGAGGGAAAGTTCGAGTTGGGAAGAAAAGTTTAATTTGGGGGGAGAGGGCCATAAATAAATTTTTTGGTCATTGCGGTGGGAGGGTGGTGTGGGAGAAGGACTCTGATCTTTTATTAAATTGTTTCATCTCACTGTACCATTGATTCCTCTTTAAAAATGCTAATGACCCACAAGGGCTTGAAGCCCTTCAAAAATGATGCTGGCGCCTGCGTGGTGATGCTGGACGCTGTTGTCTCTATGTCATTGGGGGCGGGCGGTCTGCCTCCTCCATGTTAATGAACTGCCACGTGAAATATCGTGGCAGCTCTGCGCCGCACTTCTCAAGCGTGCGCCATACTGTCTTGGAAGCTCCAGCAGCGAGCTATAAAAATTCAGCCCATCAAGTGGGTTTCGGTAAATATGATCATGAACCTATCAGATTGTTGTGAAAACCCCTTTAGGGAAGGAAACTGCTGTCCTTACCCCATCTGCCCTATATGTGACTTCAATCATGGACTAATGGGATTGACTCTTAACTCCCTTTTGAAGTGGCCGAGCAAGCCTCTCAGTTGTATCAAAACGTGGACAGCTGTGGAAGGGCAATAAACCAGTTTTGCCAGCGATGCCCACATCCACTGCTAATGTGATTCTGATATTTAAAAAGGGCAATAGAATAAAATAATGGAATCTTTACTCAAAGATATAATAGAAAAAAATCTAGAAACCAAAAACATAATAAAATGTAGTCAGAACAGATTTAAAAAGGGAAGGTTATGCATGCTTGATAAACCTTATTACATTCTTTGAAGTAACAGAAACAGCAGACAATGGTAATGCAGAAATTTAGATTTTCAAATGGCCTTTACTGCATCGTTATATTCATGATTTAAGGTCTGAGCATGTGGAGTCGGGGAACAATTTGCAGAATGGATAGTGAGCTGGCTAAAAAATAGAAAGTAGGTATTAGAGATTAAGGATAGTTGATTAGACTGGCAAAATGTGGGGACTGGTGTTTCACAAGGATCAGTGCTGTGACCACTGTTGTTCCTCAATTACAACAATGATTTGAACACAACAATCAGAAGTACAATTTCAAAATTTGTGGCTGACACCAAATCAGGCTTTGTTGTTAACACGGGGGAAGACTGTGCCAAAAAGTAAAAGGACATTCATAAACTTGCAGAATGGTCATGTAATTGGCAAATTAATTTCTATGTAGATAAGTGTGAAGTAGTGCATTTTGGTGGGAAGAATCAGGAGGCCGCATACTCCTTGGAAAATAAGTGTCAGAATAGGTAGGGAGCAAAGGAATCTAGGGGTACAGATACACAAATCGCTACGAGAACGATACTGATTAATAAGGCAAGAAAAAGCAAATCAAGCACTTGAATTATAGGGAACATTGGTTAGGGCACACTTAGTGTACAGTGTGCAGTTCTAATCTCGAAAATATAAAAAGTATATGGAGATACTGGAGATGGCGTAAAAAAGATTTAAAAGCATGATAACAGAAGTGAGAGGTTATACCTATAAGAAAGATTGAACAGGCTGGTACTCTTTTCTCTACAAAAGAGAAGTCTGTGGGATGAACTGATAAAGGTGTTTAAGATTATGAAAGGGATTGATAGAGTAGATGCAGACAAGATTGTTTTCGCTCCTGGTGAGTCTAAAACTAGGGGACATAAATATAAGATAACTATTAATAAATCTAATGAGGAATTCAGGAGAAACCTCTTTACCCAGACTTGTTGAACTCTCTACCATAAGGAATAGTTGAGGTGACTAACATAGATGCATCTAAAGGGATACCACATAAGTACACAAGCAAGAAAGGAATAGAAGGATATGCTAATAAGGTGACATGAAGAGTGGGAAGAAGCTCATGTGGAGCATAAACCCCAACATGGACCAGGTGGGCCAGATGTTTCGGTGCTCTACATTATATGTAATTCTATATAACCCTGAGAATTAATTTTTGAAAATTATAACATACACTATGCCATGTAGGTATACTTAAAAAAAGGTCAGAAACATTTTTTTTAATTAAATATTTTAATTATTCACACAGATCAAAGATAGTAATCCTGCTATTAACCTGCATTGGTCAGCCACCACCTAGGGTATTGTGTGTTGTTCTGAAGCTATGAACATAAGAACAGACGAACGTACGAAGTAGAAGCACAAGTAGGTCATTCAGCCCCTTGACCCTGCTCTGCTATTCAATAGGATCATGGCTGTTCCTGTTTTTGCTTCGAATTCCACACTTACATCTACCCTCGATAACCCTTGATTCCCTTGCCTAACAAGAATCTATCTACCTCCACTTTAAAAATATTCAATGACCCCATCTCCACCAACTTCCGAGGCAGAGAGTTCCAAAGTCACACTACCCTCTGAGAGAAAAAAATTTCTCCTCATCTCTGTCCTAAAAGGGCGACATCTTATTTTAAAACAGTGCCCCCTAGTCCCACAAGAGGAAACATCCTCTCAACATCCACCTTGTCAAGACCGTTCAGGATCTTAAAAATTGAATCAAGTCTCCCCTCACTCTTCTAAATTCCAGTGAAAACAAGCCTAGTCTGTCCAACCTTTCCTCATGAGACAAGCCGCTCATTCCAGATATCAATCTAGTAAACCTCCTCTGAACCGCCTCCAATGGATTTACATCATTCCTTAAATAAGGAGATCTAAACTGCAAACAGAATTTGAGATGTGATCTCACCAATGCCCCGTATAACTGAAGCATAACATTCTTACTTTTATTTTCAATTCCTCTCGTAATAAAGGATAGCATTCCAGTAGCCTTCTTTAATACCTGCTGCACCTGCACGCTAACTTTTTGTGACTCCTGCACTAGAATACCTAGATCCCTCTGCACCCTGGAATTCTGCAGTCGTTCTCCATTTAAGTAAAACCATGCTTTTTATTCTTTCCGCCAAAGTGAACAACTTCACATTTTCCCACGTAATAGTCCATCTGCCAGATTTTTGCCCACTCGCTCAACCTATCTACATCAGTCTGCAACCTCCTTATGTCCTCTTCACAACATACTTTCCTGCCTATCTTTGTGTCATCTGCAAATTTAGCTACCATGCCATCGCTCCCCTCATCTAAGTCATTGATATAAATTGTAAAAGGTTGAGGCCCCAGCACAGACCCCTGCAGGACTCCACTCGTCACATCCTGCCAATCAGAAAAAGACCCATTTATGCATACTCTCTGTTTTATTCTATCCATGCTAATATGTTACACCCTACACCATGAGCTCCTACTTTGCGCAATAACCTTTTATGTGGCATCTTGTCAAATGCCTTCTGGAAATCCCAGTACAGTACGTCAACAGGCTCCCCTTTATCCACAGCACACGGCACTTCTTCAAAGAACTCCAACAAATTGGTTAAACATGATTTCTCTTTCACAAAATCATGCTGACTATTTCCGATTAACTTTGAGTTTTTCTAAGTGCCCAGCTACAACCTCCTTAATGATTGATTCTAACACCTTCATCATGACAGATGTCAAGCTAACTGGCCGATAGTTACTGTTTTTTGCCTCCACCGCTTCTTGAATAGTGGGGATACATTTGCTACTTTCCAGCATCTAGCGAATTTTGAAAAATTAACACAAACGCATCTACTACCTCATTAGCCACCTCTTTTAAGACCCAGGATGAAGTCCATCAGGACCCAAGGACTCGTCAGCCCGCAACTCCATCAGTTTGGTCAGTACCGCTTCCCTGGTGATTGTAATTTCACCAAGTTCCTCTCTTCCTTCCACTTCCTGATTTACAGCTATTACCGGAATGTTTTTTTGTATCCTCTATAGTAAAGACAGAAGTAAAATATTTGTAAAACAAAAGCAAAATATTTGTTCTTTGCATCTGCCATTTCCTTACTATCTACTATTAGCTCCCCATTCTCACTCTCTAGAGGACCAACACTCACTTTACTTACTCTTTTCCTTTTTAAATACCTGTAGAAACTCTTGCTATGTGTTTTTACATTTCTAGCTAGCTTCCTCTCATACTCTAATTGCTTTCTCCTGATTAACCTTTTTGTCATTCTCTGCTGTTCTTTATATTCTGACCAATCATCTGAACTACCACTCATCTTTGCTTTTTCCTTAAGTTTGATTCTTTCCTTAACTTCTTTAGTTAACCACCGATGGTGCGTCGTCCCCTTAGAATTTTTCTTTATAGTAGGAATATACTTATTCTGCACATTCTGAAATATCCTCTTAAATGTCTGCCACTGCTTCTCGACTGATCTATCTCCAAGCCTAGTAACCCACTTCACTTCAGCTAGCTCAGCTTTCATGCCCATATAGTTGCCCTTATTCAAGCTTAAAATACTAGTCTTAGACCCACTCTTCTCTCTTTCAAACTGGATGTAAAGTTCAATCATAATGTGTCACTGTTACCTACAGGCCTTTACCTTGAGGTTATTAATTAATCCTATCACATTACACAATACGAAGTCTAATATATCCTGCTCTCTGGTTGGTTCCAGAATGTGCTGCTCCAAGAAACTATCCCAAAAGCATTCTATGAAATCCTTGGACTGCACTTTAACAGCCTGCCGCCGGAGGTGTAAAACTTTGTGGCCTGTATGCACAGGGCCCACGTCGCATTGCCATGTCCAGGGCGGCCGCCTCCCCCTGCCTATGACATGGAGGGGGCAGGCGAGCCATCGCTGGCAACGGCGTCCGACGCCAATGCGCAGGTGCCGGCGCCATTTTTAAAGGACTTATAGCCCTAACTGAGCACTTACATTTTTAAAGGGCCAGTTACTGTAAAGTTTAAAAAATGAATGAAAAAGTCTTACCATGCCCTTTCTGCGCCCCACACCCACCCTTGCTAATGGCATTAAACTTCATTTTAGCCCTCCCCCCCCCCCTCACCCCCGGAATACCTACTGCCATTAAATGACCTTTCCCCCTTCCAAAGTTCTGACCCTTTGTCCTTTACCCCTTCCCATCACCCCCCAACCAATCCAAGGTGTTTGACCCCACTCCCCCCCCACACTGAGAAAAGTTCCTCGTTCCCCCTTCCCACAGGAGTTGTGCCTCGTTTCCCTGAACGGGGTTTTGAAGGCGCGGCATTGCCGGCCGCCCAAATGAAGATACCAACCTGCTGGCAGAATTGCTGCGACCTGCATATTCATTAGAGGTAAGTATCCATTTACATATTTTAATGCGGGTCCCATCACCGAGCAGTGGGACGACCACCACGAGGCCTTGCCACCGCCGCTGAGATCAGTACATGGCTTTCCGCCTTCAGTGGCGGGCCACCTCCGTTGCAATCTTCATTGTCGCCGCACCCCCATCCCCCACCCGCACCACTGTTCCAGGCATCAGAGAGGCTTTAAAATCCAGCCCTCATCCAGGCTACTATTTCCAATCTGTTTTTTCCAGTTTATATGTAGGTTAAAATCACCCATGATTATTGCTGTCCCTTTTTCACAAGCACCCAATATTGCTTCTTGTATACTTCGTCCTACATTGTGATTACTGTTTGGGGGCCTGCAGACCAGTCCTACTAGTGACTTCTTTCCCCTACTCTTCCTCATCTCCACCCAAACCAATTCTACATCCTGATCTCCTGAACCAAGGTTACCTGTAACTATTGCACCAATGCCATCCTTGATTAACAGTGCTACCCCTCTACCTTTACCTAGCTTCCTATTCTTCTTGAATGTCACATACCCCTCAATATTCAGGTCCCAATCCTTGTCATTCTGCAGCCAGGTCTCTGTAATGGCTATCTGATCATATTTATTTACTTCGATGTGCACTATCAGTTCATCTGCTTTGTTATGAATGCTACGTACATTCAGATACAGAGCCTTTAGTTTCGTCTTTTGGTTATCTTTGTAACATCTAGTATCGACTGTTGGTGTGTTCTTAGGTTTTTTTTCTCTCTGTCCCTTCCTGCCATTCTCTGACCTTCATTTACCATATTACTATTCTGCTCTCCTGCCTCGACGCTACCCCTTGATTTGCTACATCTACTCAAGCTTGATACCTCACCCCCCTTGTTTAGTTTAAAGCCCTCTCTACTTCCTAGTTATATGGTGTGCTAGAACACTGGTCCCAGCATGGTTCAGGTGCAGACCGTCCCAACAGTACAGCCCCCACTTTCCCCAGTACTGGAATATTGCATCCAATTCTGGGCACCACACTTGAGGAAAGATGTGAGGGCATTGGAGAGAGTACAGAAGAGATTCACAAGAATGGTTCCAGGGATGAGGAATTTCAGTTATGAAGATAGATTGGAGAAGTTGGAACTGGTTTCCCTGGAGAAGGGAAGGTTGAGAGGTGATTTGATAGAAGTATTCAAAATCATGTCTGGACAGTGTAGATTGAGAGAAACTTCCTACTCGTGACAGGATCGAGAATGAGAGGGCACAGATTTAAAGTATTTGGTAAGAGAAGCAAAAGTGACATGAGGAAAAACTTTTCACGCAGTGGTTAAGGTCTGGAATGCGCTGTCTGAGAATGTGGTGGAGGCAGGTTCAATTGAAGCTTTCAAAATGGAATTGGACAGTTATATGAAAAGGAAGAATATGCAGGGTTATGGGGAGAAGGCGGGAGAATGGAACTGAGAGAATTGCTCTTTCAGAGAGCCGGTGTGGACACAATGGGCTGAATGGCCTCCTTCTGCACTGTAATGATTCTGTGATACTGTGATTCTGTGCCAGTGCCCCACGAAGCGAAACCCACTTTTCTCACACCAGTCTTTGACCCGTCTATTCATTTTACTAATCTTATGTGCCCTCTGTCAATTGGCATATAGCTCAAGTAATAATCCAGAGATTATTACCCTTGAGTTTCTGCACTTCAATTTGTTGCCTAGCTCCTCATATTGTCTAAGCAGAACCTCTTTCCTAGTCCTACCTATATCGTTGGTACCTACATGGACCATGACAACTGGATCCTCCCCCTCCCACCTAAGTTCCCATCCAGCCCTGAGCAGATGTACTGAACCCTGGCACCGGGTAAGCAATACAGCCTTCTGTACTCAGACTCTCAGCTGCACAGAACAGTGTCAATCCCCTACACTGGCACATTGGGGAGACCAAGCGCAGACTGGGTGACCGCTTTGCGGAACATCTCCGCTCAGTCCGCAAGCAGGACCCTGAGCTTCCGGTTGCTTGCCATTTCAACACTCCCCCCTGCTCTCATGCTCACATCTCTGTCCTGGGATTGCTGCAGTGTTCCAGTGAACATCAACGCAAGCTCGAGGAACAGCATCTCATCTACCGATTAGGCACACTACAGCCTGCCGGACTGAACATTGAGTTCAATAATTTCAGAGCATGACAGCCCCCCACTTTACTTTCATTTTTAGTCATTTTTAGTTATTTTTTCTTCCTTTTTTTTTACATTCCTTTTTACATTTTTTACAATCTTTTTTTGCATTTATTTCATTTCATCTTAGTTTGTTCAGTTTGCTTACCCACTGTTTTTTTCAGGTTGTTTTTCTTCAGGTTTGCACTTGCTGCTGTTCAATATTAAGTGTATTCACACCTAATCTGTACGAATGCTTTGTCTTTCAACACACCATTAACATATTGTTTGCCTTTGCTCCGTGACCTTTTGGTCAGCTATGTGGCATGGTCCAATCTGCACCTTCTCCTTTGTTATCTCTTGCCCAACCCCCACCTCACTTGTTTATAATCTGTGACTTTTCTAATATTTGTCAGTTCCGAAGAAGGGTCACTGACCCGAAACGTTAACTCTGCTTCTCTTTCCACAGATGCTGCCAGACCTGCTGAGTGATTCCAGCATTTCTTGTTTTTGTTTCAGATTTCCAGCATCCGCAGTATTTTGCTTTTATTTTAGTGTCAATCCCCCATTTGGCTGGACCACAGGACAGATGGAGCATCACAGACGGAGAGACAGGGGCACCGTCCCAAGACCATGAGGTCACCATGGGGCACAAGGCTACGTCTGCAGCAATGGAGCCATGCCGCTCATCAGGCATCCTGTGCCTACAGGGATCTCCAACGTAGGGGTGTGTGCTATGCTGGGAAGTGTGGTCCTTGACCCTTACAGGTCTCTGTTCTCTAATGCAGGTCAAACGGTGCCTATTCTTTCGCCGAAGAAATCCAGTGTTTCTGGGTGAAAATAAAGGATATCTCCCTAATAGGAACTTTAATTTTACTTTTCTGCTGTGCTGGCAGTTTATCTGATATATTTTCACTCAATGAAATGACAATCAGGACAGTTCTAGTACAGGTAGGTGATCTGCCCCACCATTGAATGCCCAGAGGGGGAAGGTAAAAATTATCCCCAATGTCAACATCAAACATTTTCAAATGATGGCCAACATGCTGACTCTAAGTGTCAATGGGGGCTTTCCTAATTTCCCACCTTAACTCTGGTGGAGACTGGCGGTGTGGCAGTGTAAATAGCCAATTGTGGTATTGCCTTGGGGGTGTTCCTCTGTCTCGCACCAAAGTTCATGTTCAGTGCATGTTTCTTATACTTCTGCTTTTATTTCTGGCTGAATCACGATTGGAATTAAAGCTTGAGGTTGCTTGATACTCCCTGGTTATCACCCATTGTATGGCTCCATCTTTAATCCATCAAGTCCAAGGGCTGCAAATTTGAACAAATTTGGTGTACAATTGGCTGAATCATCCATTGTTAGGTCTGGTTGGCCCACATCAAGCTCTCCTGGCTCTTAACTCTCCTCTATTCTTTATTCTAGGATCATCCTGAAGAGCAAAGATAAACCCTAGCTCCTTTTCTGCACTACCAACCGTCTCTTTAAAAACACTGTCCTGATTCCCTTGCATCTAACAACAACTGCAAGAAACTCATGAATTTCTTTGACAATCAAGATTGAGATCATCCATTCAGCTGCTTTGGCTGCTTCCATCCTTTTCTCTTCCCCACCACAATACCCAGAGTGGTCTGCACGCCTCAATTTTTGTTTATAGGAATGAAGAGTTTGCTTTACAAATATATATTTCCGTACATGGTTGTAACTATCATTACCCAGCAGGTTTCTTTAGACTAGCTACTGGTGTTATCAAGTCATACCAATAGATGTCCTCAAACACATAATATTGTCTTCAGGTAACTGAAGAATACATAACCAACTCAGGAAGGTAAGGTACTGTGATGAGCAACTTATCATCAGCATCACAGACCAACAGTAACTGAGGGAATGGAAGCCCATGTACTTTCTATGTGTCATTGGACTGACTTAAATCCTACATGAAGATATATTCTGCCACAACCGAGACTCTCGGAAAGTCATCAACAGCTAAAATGTTTGTTGTCTGACCAACTGTCTCTCAGAATGCCTAGAAAAATGGATGAACCTACCAACCTTGTAGAGTACTGCATCAGTCACCTCATGAATGCTTGTGGAAACAGTGCTCTAACTAATGCGAGCAAAATCATCCCAGATCTCTGGAATGACCATGAAAGATATTTATGGTTGATGTCAATTTAGCAGCTATGAGCAGAACTGCTGGAGTCACTGAGGGCCCCTCCAAATCGGATGTTATTAATTGATGCAACTCAGTGTCAGTAACAAACCTTGGTCCAAATGTGACTTATTGTGCATGTGCTGTTATCCTTTGACGTTTTCAGTCCAGACACAAAGCCATCTAACTCTGCATTAATCCCAGATTAGAAAACACAAGTTGGCATGATAATAAAAGCAAAATACTGCAGATGCTGGAAATTTGAAATAAAACAAAAAGTGCTGGAAATATTCAGCAGGTCTGGCAGCAACTGTGGAGAGAGAAGCAAAGTTAACGTTTCAGGTCTGTGACCTTTCATCAGAACTGGCAAAGGTTAGAAAATAATTAGGTTTTAAGTAAGTGAAGGGGAGGGGAGTGGGGGATAGAATAAAGGGGAAGGTGTTTGATAGGGCAGAGGGAGATCAAATAACAAAGCTGTGCTGGGACAAAGGTAAAGCGTGTGTTAATGCTTGTGGTAAAAGACAAAGCATTAGCCAAGAGAGAGTGTTAATAGTGGAAAAATCAGCAGCTGTGACTGCATGAAAAGCAGGCACATGGTTAAAAACTAAAATATTAAAAACATGCCAGTCATGCTCTGAAGTTACTGAACTCAGTGTTCAGTCTGCAAGGCTGGAGAATGCCTAATCGAAAAATCAGGTACTGATCCTCAAACCTAGAAATATAGAAAATAGGAGCAGGAGTAGGCCATTCGGCCCTTCGGGCCTGCTCCGCCATTCAAAAAATATTATGACTGATTGTCTAATTCAGTGCTCTGTTCCTGCTTTCTTCCCATATTCCTTGATCCCTTTGGCATTAAGAAATATATCTATCTCCTTCTCGAATATATTTAATGACTTGGCCTCCACTGCCTTCTGCAGTAGAGAATTCCACAGGTTCACCACCCTCTGAGTGAAGAAAGTTCTCTTCATCTCGGTTCTAAATGGCATACCCCGTATTCTGAGACTGTGACCCCTGGTTCGGGACTCCCCAGCCATTGGAAACATCCTCCCTTCATCTAGCCTGTCTAGTCCTGTTCGAATTTTAGAGGTTTCTATGAGATCCCCTCTCATTCTTCTAAACTCTAGTGAGTATAGACCTAGTCAACCCAATCTCTCCTCATACGTCAATCCTCCCACTCAAAGAATCAGCCTAGTAGATCTTCTTTGCATTCCCTCCATGGCAAGAACATCCTTCTTCAGATAAGGAGACCAAAACTGCACATAATACTTCAGATGTGGTCTCACCAAGGCCTTGTATAACTGTAGTAAGACATCCTTGCTCTTGTACTAAAATCCTTTTGCAATGAAGGCCAACATACCATTCGCCTTCCTAACTGCTTGCTACACCTGAATGCTTGCTTTCAGTGACTGGTGTACAAGGACACCCAGGTCTCGTTTCACCTCCCCCTTTCCCAATCTATCACCATTAAGATAATAATCTACCTTTCTGGTTTTACAACCAAAATGGATAACTTCACATTTATCCACATTAAACTGTATCTGCCATGCATTTGCCCACTCACCCAACTTGTCCAAATCACATTGGAGCCTCTTTGCATCCTCCTCACAGCTCACATTCCCCCCCCAGCTTTGTGTCGTCTGCAAACTTGGAAATGTTACATTTAGTTCCCTCACCCAAGTCATTAATATATATTGTGAATAGCTGGGACCCAAGCACTGATCCCTGTGGTATCCCACTAGTCATTGCCTGCCACCCGGAATAAGACCCACTTATTCCTACTCTCTGTTTCCTGTCTGTCAACCAATTCTAAATCCATGCCAGTATATTACCCCCAATCGCATGTGCTTTAATTTTGCACACTAACCTCTTATGTGGGACCTTATCAAAAGCCTTCTGAAAATCCAAATACACCACATCCACTGGTTCTCCCTTATCTATTCTACTAGTTACATCCTCAAAAAACTCCAGTAGATTTGTTAAGCATGATTTCCCTTTCGTAAACCCATGCTGACTTTGTCCAATCCTGTTTATGCTTTCCAGGTGTTCTGTTATCACATCCTTTATAATAAACTCCAGCATTTTCCCCACTACTGATGTAAGGCTAACTGGTCTGTAATTCCCTGTGTTTTCTCTCCCTGCTTTTTTAAATAGTGGGGTTACATTTGCCATCCTTCAATCTATAGGAACTGCTCCAGAGTCTATAGAATTTTGGAAGATGATCACCAATGCATCCATTATTTCCAGGGCCACTTCCTTTAGTACTCTGGGATGTAGATTATCAGGCCCTGGGGACTTGTCAGCTTTTAACTCCATTAATTTCCCTAACACAATTTTTTTACGAATACTGATTTCCTTCAGTTCTTCCCTCTCATTAGACTTTTGGTTCCCTAACATTTCTGGGAAGTTATTTGTGTCCTCCTTTGTGAAGATAGAACCAAAGTATGTGTTTAATTGTTCTTCCATTTCTTTGTTCCCCATTATAATTTCCCCCGTTTCTGAAGAGTCCTACATTTGTCTTCACTATTCATTTTCTGTTCACATGTTTATAGAAGTTTTCATGGTCAGTTTTTATGTTCCCCACAAGTTTACTCTCATACTCTATTTTCCCCGTTTAATCAACCTTTGTCCTCCTTTGCTGAATTCTAAACTGCTCCCAATCCTCAGGTTTGCTGCTTTTACTGGCAATTTTATATGCCTTCTCTTTGGATCCAATACTGTCCCTAATTTCTTTTGTAAGCCACGGTTGAGCCACCTTTCCGGTTTTATTTTTGCACCAGACAGGAATGAATAATTTTTGTAATTCATGCACACGTTCTTTAAATATTATTCATTGCCTATCCACCATCAACACTTTTAGTAAAGTTTCCCAATCGACCATAGCCAACTCGCGCCTCATACCTTCGTAGTTTCCTTTATTTAGATTCAGGACCCTAGTTTCGGATTCAACCACTTCACTCTCCATCTTAATGAATAATTCTATCATGTTATGGTCGCTCCTCCCCAAGGGACCCCACATAACAAGATTGTTAATTAATCCTTTCTCATTGCACAATACCTAGTCTAGGATAGCCAGTTCTCCAGTTGATTTCTCAGTATATTGGTCTAAAAAACTGTCATGTACACACTCCAGGAAATCCTCCTCCACAATATTATTGCTAATTTGGTTTGACCAATCTATATGTGGATTAAATTCACCCATGATTACATTTGTACCCTTATTGCATGCGTTTCTAATTTCCTGTTTAATACTATCCCTTACATCTCCACTACTGTTTGGGGGCCTACAGACAACCCCCACCAAGGTTTTCTGAACCTTGATGTTTTTTAGCTCCACCCATACAGATTCCACATCATGATTTTCCGAGCCAATATCCTTCCTCACTATTGCTTTGATTTCCTCCTTTACTAACAATGCTACCCCTCCTCCTTTCCCTTTATTCCTGTCCTTCCTAAATATTGAATACCTCTGGATGTTCAGTTCCCATCCTTGTTCACCCTGCAGCCATGTCTCTGTAATCACAGCTATATCATAACTGTTTATATCTATTTGCGCTATTAATTCATCTACCTTATTGCAAATGTTCCGCGCATGAAGACACAATGCCTTTAGACTTGTCTTTTTAACATTGTCAGTCATCTTTATTTTGCACTATGGCCCTATTTGTTTCTTGCCCTTGTTCTCTCTGTCTTCCACTTTTGTTTCTTACCTTTCTGTCTTCCATTTTTCTCCTTGTTTCCCCCTCCTCTGTCTCCCTGCTCAGATTCCCACCCCCTGCCATTCTAGTTTAAACCCTCCTCGACAGCACTAGCAAACAACGACCCCCACCCCCGCCCCCCCACCCCACCTACCGAGAAAATTGGTCCCGGTCCCGATGCTGTCAGACCTGTTGAGTATTTCCAGCACTTATTGTTTTATTACAAGTTGGCATGAGCATTGTTCTTTGTTCTTTCAGTTCTCATTAGGAAGTTAATAACTGGTTTCCACAGTTCAGATCTCCATTCTCAGGGGCTGTTGGATGCGTTGAGCTTACCTGTTGACATTATATCTGCTGCAGATGGCAGACATATTGCACTCTTGCTGCAGATGGTACACAATCAGTGGAAAAGCCTTGTGTTAATGTGCAGCAAGTAGCCAAACATCGAAATAACGTACTCAAAGAATAGTGCAATGCTTGTTTAAACATCTGTAGCGTTTTCCCACATGGATCTGAACCTGTGACCACACAATTATAAAGTGAGCATCTTAACTTCTGCTTTAATAACCTCCACACCATGAGTACTTACAGCTTAAGTATGCAGGCACAGTAATTTCTCCAGAATATTGTGACTATTGTGCCCATGGGAAAGTTGTGGATTCCACATAAAACCTTACTTTCTCTGCACTGCAAGACCCGGTTCCTTCATTTCCATTAGTTTAATGTTAATCATTCAGATTCCATATTGCTCCACAATTGGGCTGAAGATTACAGGTCCCCTGATCTTTGTAACCTGTACCAAATGCTTCATAAATCGAATCCCTTTTGTACATGCACCATGTTGCACTGCAAGCTATCTCTCACTGGATCAATTCTTTGCTTGACTGTTTATTACTGAGATGCTGCAGCATTCATCTGTAACAAAAGGTTCATGTTTTTTCATAATTTGTTGGCTTTTTAGATAAAATTTTGAAATAGGTGACAATCGTTTCTTTAGTTATTTATTTATGAGAAATTCACCAAATCCTCAGCAGGTTATTCTCTGTGAATAGTAATTCAGTGCTTTTGATTCAACAGGGTTTTCAATACTCAGCTAAAATCAAATACCTTTATGCTTGAAAAAAGCTTTCTAAACGTCTCTATCATGCGAATAGATGCCATGTCCAAATCAAATGACAGCAAAATCCAAAACAAAATATTTGAGGTTTTACTTACTTTTCTGTACCTCTTGAAATGTAGTGTTTTCATTTGATGTCATGGTGCTATTTTTTAAAGCTTGCTACAGAACAAATTCTTCTAAATTCAGACTCAACATTTAAGCATAGAGTACATATTATTTAATGTACAAGAGAGGCTGCCTGAGGAAATCCTGTAATATTAGATTGTGTTCTTAAAATGAAATTGAAAAAAATTAAGTGCAATTGATTCAAATGGAAAAATGCTTTTATAAATTATTTTGAATTCTGTAAATGGCATTTGCTTACTACCTATTTGCAGAGAAATTACATCTCCAAAATCAGCAGTAGAACGATCTTTTTTTAAAGATTCTGTGTGGCTGGTTTGTTGCCATGATTAGTGACTTCATTCATATGGCATCATAACCTCTGTGTGTTTGTGTGTGTGTGTCAGTCCCTGAGAGATCACCGCCGGCCAGTGTGTTGGTTTGCCGGCACCAGCTCACTCCCGGGCCATTTTCTGGAGGCAGGATAGGGGTTAGCAGGCCTACCTGTCTACAAGCAGCAGGCAGCCAATTAAGTGCAGGGGTGGGGAGGTGGGGTTAATGGACGATTAAGGCTTATTGTCAGAGGCTGCCTGGAATTTTCTAGTCAGCCTTCGAGCCCCCTGAGGCATTAGGAAGTAGACCATCTGTCTGGAGACAGCCTCCCAGCAGTAGACTTGGGGGGGCAAACATTCCAGGCAGACTTTGAGGCCCTCCCCACCTGCCTGGCCACAGCAGCAGCCACACGCTGCCCTGTGGAGGGGAAACCCCTCCACTTTGGTGGCCCGGCTGCTGAGGCCATTTTTTATTTTATATCTTTTAAAAGTTGCAGAGAGGACACCTCAAGATTCAGGCCCACTCCCTCTCTCTTACCTGAACTGCAAGCTGCTGCTGCTTCTGAAAAGAAGGGAGTCCTATTGGCCCTGAGAGCACGCCTGCTGTCCTTAATTGGATGGCAAGTCCACCCTCTGGCTCATTGGTCAATTCGGAGAAAACCACTGCCAGGTGACTGTTTCCCATACAGTGCAGGGTCGGGACCCACATTTCACCCCGACATCAGGGTCCAAAGCCAAAACCCAAAATCCTACCTTGTGTGTGTATGTGTGTGAAGCTGTGTGCGTGTGTGTGTGTGTGTGTTTGTAGATGTGTGTGTCTGATGGCAGTATTTGAGAGTGTGTCTTTGTGATCATAGATATGTGTAATGATGTCAGTCTCTGAAAGTGTGTGTTTCCCATTGCTAAATCCCCCAACATCAACAGTCTGGGAACCACCATTGACCAGAAATGTAACTGAACTAGCTACATAAATACTGTGGTTGCAAGAGCAGGTCATAGGCTGGGAATTCTGCAGGGAGTAACTCATCTCCTGACTCACCAAAACCTGTCCCCCATCTACAAGGCACAAGCCAGGAGTGTGATGGAATACTCCCCATAGGTCTGGATGAGTGCAGTTCCAACAACATTCAAGAATCTCAACATCATCCAAGATAAATCAGCCCATGTGATTAGCACTCCATCCACCAGCTAAAACATTCACTCCCTCTGCCACCAACGAAAAATGGCAGCAGTGTGTATCATCTACAAGATGCACTGCAGTAATTTGTTAAGGCTCTTTCGGCAGCACATTTCAAATGCACAGGCCGCACTACCTAGAAGGACCAGGGCAGCTGATGCATGAGAATGCCACCAACTGAAAATTCCCCTCCAAGTCATGCACCATCCTGCCTTGGAACTATATCGCTGTTCCTTGCCTGTTGCTGGGTCAAAATCCTGGAACTCCCTCCCTAACAGCACTGTGGGTATACCTACCCCAAGTGGACTGCAGCGGTTCAAGAAGGCAGCCCGCCACCACCTTCTCAAGGGCAATTAGGGATGGGCAATAAATCCTGACCTTGCCAGCGATGTACATATCCCAAAAACAAATACTAAAATCATGAAAATGTATTCTGGAGACTTTTTTAAATCTCAAGCTCCATCTTTTATTTTAATATGTATTCTAAATGTACTAAACAATCCATTTCAGAAGTATCTTCCTCACTCAGGTGATGCTTTCCATCTTTTTAAAGTCCTGTTCAGACAGGAAATAAATTGCTGTGGTAAAATCTCAGTGCTTTTAACTGTGGTAATAACTTGGTTTAAAAAAAAACCTCAGGGAGAGATTTTACTGAGATTTTCATGTAAGTCTTTACCTCAGTAAAATGGATTGAGCTGCTACTGACCTTCCAGGTAAATCTTACATTTTTTATTAGATATTGATTTATCAATGTCCCCTGGTAAAACCATGGATAAACCCCAATATATTTGATGTGTGAGGTTTATATTTTCAACCTAATGATGAGACTGATGAGAAAAGGTAGACAAATAACTTTTTAAAAATGATTAGAAGAGCTAAATTTGACATGATAGGGACTTTAATTCTCATCATTGAAAATTAATCTTTAAAAATCTAAGTCCAATGCTTTCAGTCTGATATTGACTTTAGTCTTCTCTTCTTTGCTGGCATAATAATATAAATGTAAACTTCAGTCATACACAACTAGCACTAACTCAGTTATCTGTCAACAGCAGAAACTAGTTTATGGGATGGTGGATGTCTTCACCAGTTTCAGCACATTAACGACACTGGAACGACAGAGCATTCTTTTTGGATATGAGTGATTTGTGCCGATCGTTTGCCTTTGAAAGCATTCCCCCGAATTTCCTTGCACTTTTTGACCTTCCCATGGTCTGCTTGCCGAGATCTTGCTGGCTTCATTTGTGCTCGGCTGTCTGGCAGCCAGTGACACTGTACACGTGAGTTTCCCAATTTTATCCCCTGATTGTGCTCTGAGTAAGTTAAACTGAAAGATAAGAGGGGCAGCAGCTGCCTGTGACACCTGAACAAGATGGAAGTAGGAATTTTGTCAGCTTTGAAGAGTCTGGAATGTTTGGTTAGTTATTTCTGTGGTTTTGAAACATTAGCATCAAAATTGGTTCTTGTTGTACATGCCCTTAGATGCAAAAGGGAACAATTTCAGGATACAACGTTCTGCTTTTCAAGGAGGTCTGAAAAATATTTGAACAAAAATTGGGTTGGCCATTTCAGGGGTCCAGGGTGGCTTCCTAATATAGATATCAGGCCAGTTGCATATGCTAATGAGGGGTCTATCCATGTTTAAGGCAAGAAATTGGGCTGTCCTGAGTGGAATAGGCCTCCAGCAGGTTTTTGGGATGTGGTTGCAGCCTAGCTTGTTGCTACCACTGTAAAGGTAAGTAAAAATTTAAGAAAACATTCTGTGGAGCCAGAAGTGATTCACTGGCTCCACAGTACTTCTGATGCTCCCTTCCTGATGAATGCCCACCCCTTGGGACTTGCCTGAGAGACATTGCCAGTAAGGAAGGCAGTGAAAATTTGCATGCTTCCATCAGGTGAGCTGCCTGGGGGAATGTGACATGTGGCGACAGTTCAAATGAGGCCTAGGGACCAAATTCTCATGATCCTGGGCGTCCGTCTTTGGGAGCAGGGACTGTTCCCTCACCCACTTTGTGCTGACAGTTTGTACTTCATTTTTCTACCCATGATTTTTTGATTTGTTACTGCCAAGACCTGCACTTGATAACGACTGCCTGATAGTGAGTTCTGAAAATCTTTGGACAATGACCCATTCCAACAGTTAGAGAAACTCAGGAGCATCTATGACTTTTTCCTGGGTATACTTCTGCAAACAATTATTATTATTTTTAAAATTTGTTTCATGGGATGTGAGCATCGCTGGCAAAGCCAGTATTTGTTGCCCATTCCTAACTGCCCTTGAGAAGGTGGTGGTGAGCCGTCTTCTTGAACCGCAGCAATCCATCTGGTGCGGGTGCACCCACAGTGCTGTTAAGGAAAAAGGTAACAAAGATGTGGATAAGAGTTTGAGCAGCAGATGAGCTGAGGCAGGAGCGAAGTTGGGCGATATTACAGAGGTGGAAATCGGCAATCTTAGTGATGGCAGATATGTGGTTGGCAGCTTATCTCAAGTTGCAAACAGTCTTGTTCAGCTTCAGAAGGTTACCAGGGAGAGGGGTGGAGTCAGTGGCTAGGGAACAGAGATTGTAGTGGGTTCCAAAAACAATGGCTTCAGTATTCTTAATATTTAGTTGGAGGATATTTCTTCTCATCCAGTACTGGATGTTGGACAAGCAGTCTGATAATTTATAGACATTGGAGGAGTTGAGAGAGATGGTGGTGTGGTAGAGCTGGGTGTTGTCAGCGTACATGTGGAATCTGATGTTGTGTTTTCCAATGATGTTGTTGAGGGACAGTATATCAATGAAACACAGAAGGGGGGCATGGATAGATCCTAGAGGGACACTTGAGTTAACAGTGCAGAAGCAAGAAGAGAAGCCATTGCAAGTGATACTCTGGCTAAAATTAGATAAATAAAAATGGAACAGGGCGAATGAAGTCCCAACCCAGCTGGAAGACGATGGAGAGGCGCTGGAGGAGGATGGTGTGGTCATAGACTGCAGACACATCAGCAAGGATGAGGAAGGATAGTTTACCTTTGTCATGGTTACATAGGATATCATTTGTAACTTTGTTAAGAGCCATTTTGGTATAGTGCCAGGAGTAGAAACCTGATTGGATGGATTCAAACATGCAGTTCCGGGAAAGATGAGCATGGATTTGGGAGGCACCAACACATTCAAGGACTTTGAACAGGAAAGGGAACTTGAAGATGAATAGTTTGCAAGGACGGAGGGGGTCAAGGATTACTTTTTTTTGAAGAGAGGGTGATGACGGCAGATTTGAAGAAGGGGCCAGTACCTGAGGAGAGAGAATTATTAACAATATCAGTTAACATGGGAGCCAGGAAGAGAAGAGATGTTGGCTAGTCAGCAGTTTAGTGGTAATAGGGACGAGGGAGCAGCAAGTGGGTCTTATGGATAAGATGAGCTCAGAGAGGGCATGAGGGGAGATGAAAGAGAAACTAGAGAAAAATGTGAGTTCAGGGCAAGGGCGCGGGGGGAATCTTTACAGGTAGTTTGGTCTGGTGAGCTAGGAGAAGGGAGGGAGGAGGCCGAAACAGATGATTGGATGATCTCAATCTTAGTGACAAAGAAATCCATGAGATCCTCGCACTTGTTGTTGGAGGTGAGGATGGAGGAGACAAGGAAGAGAGATTTTCAGGTTTCCTTGTAGGCCAGGAGGGTTAGGAGTGCTCCTGCCTTCCTTGCACTGAGCTACCCTCTTCCCAATCACGACTAGGCCCCCCACTAATTGGCAGGGACACACAGTGCCTCACGTTGCAAATTCCTGCTCCCCCTGCTGGCCATGCATGTCAATCTGGATAGCTGTCTGAAGAATGTTATTTAAATCAGGACCGACAATAAAGAATGGCAGGACTGCCGCATCCTTGGCCTTGTTGCATTTTCCGCAAATTACTGCGCTCCCTTCCCACCTCTCCTTTAATATCAGGGCCAAAATATCTATACTGGAAAAGAACAATGATATGGTCCTCAAATACCTGGAGCCAAATGTGTCTTATTTTAACTGAATTAAGCAGTCATTGAAAGGAATATCACAGTTAGTTGGGTGATAATGCCTGTTCAATATGTTATTCTCTAATCCCATTCTTATTAAATTGGATCTCTGCTTTTTAAAAAATGTCAGAACACATGTGTGTTGAACAGCACCAAAGATACCAAGTCTTCTGTCTCATCTAATTTATCCAGACTGATCTCTTCTACAGGAACAATAGACCAGGGATCTGGCTGTACCAGGCATGTTGAAATTCTGTGATTCCAAGCATAGTCCTTCAATTCTGCCTCTGACTGTCATCTGTCATTGTTTCTATAATGAAGAGCAGTGCTTTCTGTTTCCCATGTTCATTCATCTGTAATTCTTACCACAAAACTGAAATATTAATTTAACAGTTTAGTTGCTGGAGAATTTCATGTGCTGAAGCTTTATATATTCTAGGTTTAAAAAATTGCTAAACTGTTGCATGACTTTGACACAATAAATTACAACTCAATTTTTCACGAAGTACCATACATGTAAAAAATAGTTGTCTGCAAGGTGTTATAAAGTAAATGTTCTGCAGTGTAACAATTTACTTTATAATATTCATTTGCATAAATTTTGCTTCATTACGAAACTGTTTTTCATTATCGAACACATATTGTTCTAAGAATATACTTCATAAACTGAGCATGCCTAGTTGATCAGCTCAAGTATCCCATTTACAACAAACTGATCCACTTAGTAATAATGAATTATAACGCACAACACCAATCTGATATTCAAAATGCTAAGTGCTTTCAACTCCATTTGGCCCTTGAAGCATTACACCCATAAAGTCATTTTTAATGGCTGGTTTGAGTTGTTCTGTACCTTATGGTTGAAATCTCAGCAAAAGCACTCCAATGATGCAGTGTTTAACAAAGAATCATATGCAGTACACCTTATTGTGACAGTCCGAAATGGAATTCCAGTTGTGTGAAAGTAAATTTTTCAGCTGCGGTAGCATAAATTGAAATAACTCACTCATGACTGGTGCAGAAGCAAGTGTCAGTCTATATCTGAAACTCCAGTTATCAAACATACTGGATTATTGCCTGAAGCACAGCAAGAAAAATGCCAGAGGTTAGCACAGAGAGATTAACACATTAGCACAGGTTTCATTATATACATTATTCAAGTCACGAGTGGTGATAGCAAAAAGAATTTCATTCCTCGAAGCAAGGGCTGTGACATAAACGATTTGGAGCAAAAAACTTTTAAAAAATCCTAATTTCACAGGACTTTTTGTGAAGCATATTTCTTCCACAAGTAGGTTTTGTGGCTGTGCATTATTTTCATTGAAGGGAGTTGTCAGGGCAGAATTGAAACCCATGTTTTTTGCTGAATCCAGCTATATTGAAACATTTTCAGCCCTCGCACCTCTGTCTGATGACATTTTCCTTATGACAGGTTTTCAACACTTTACTTACAAATACTTTGGCACAGGTCTGAGCCATATGCTACTCTACTGTGAAGAAATGCAGTCTGAATCATTGCATGTGCCGTCACTTCCACATTTGCTGCATTGTGGATAATAGTTTACTGTGCCATAATTGCTTTTTAGGTGTCAACTGTGGCTCAGTCACAGCACTCTCACATCTGAAATAGAAGGTTGTTGGTTCGAAGTCTTGCTCTAGAGACATGAGTGCAGAAATCTAGGCTAACACTTCAGTGCAGAGCTGAAGGAATGTTGCACTGTTGGAGTTACTGTCTTTTGGATGAGTTGTTAAACTGAGGCTCCATCTGCCCTCTCATGTGGTCTAAAAGGTCCCATGGCGCTCCTGACCAGTATTTATCCCTCAAGCAATACCACTAAAACTAATTATTTTGTAATTTATCTAATTGCTGTTTGGGGTACTTTGTTGTTTGCAATTTGGCTGCCAAGTTTCCAACATTGCAACAGTGACTTCAAAAAAAAATACTTACTTTTTTTAAAAATAACTTTATTAAAACCAGATAAATAAACAAAAAACTCAAATTAAAATGCCATTCTCGTCAAAAATACTTACTTTGCTGTAGACTGCTTTGGGATGTCCTGAGGTCACAAACAGCACTATTTAAATTTAAATTCTTTCTTTATGCAGACTATAATTTTGCTTCAGAACAGAGTTGTTATGGTCACACATGGACCAATAGAAAGCAAAGAGCACATTGCTTCTCCTGTGGGAGCGCATAATTAACATTCATTTACAGAGATTTGTTTATGGATAGAAAATCCTATGGGTTCTACTGACCTTCACACCTGAATTCTTGATAGGCATTCCGGCTGCTCCGAGTTCTGTGCTCAGAGCACAAATTCTTAAAACCTATCCTATAATTTCAAAATTGTTGTGAAAAACAAAGCGTGAGACCCATAGCTAGCTTCATTCATTGGTCACTAGCTCCTATCAGTGATCAAAAACTAATCATTCTGTAGCTTCAGTCAGAGGTCCATGGCCAGCTTCACCGCCTGCTTACAATTATTATTCAAAGGCTTATAGCCAGTTACACTTCCTGGCTGGTTGCTCCAAAAGCAGGAGCACAATCAGGTCCACTTACTGGCTGCCAACTACAGCTTCACTCTCTACCCACAACCTCTACATGAAGCTTGACAGCAGTAGTACTGTCACCTTGTCCACAGTTCTGCAAATCGATGCGTCATTATTATAATTCCCAAAATTTAAAACCTTTTCATGTTATAAATAGAACATTTTTTGGGTTGCTCATGTCAGCTTGTTTTGTTTTCACATGCTTTCCAGTATTCTGCCTAATCACAAGGCACCTGTTGTTTTAAGCAGTGCCTAGCCAACAGTCAGAGCATTGGCATTACTAACATACAATGAAACGTCACTTTGGCTCCCCAGAACCTACTAATTCTATTGAAGATATTTACTGCTTAGATTTGAAGTATTAGCTCTTGAAGTCATTGATGACAAAAGCTGGAGCTCTTTTTCTATTGTTATTCAAAGTTACTGGAACAGTAATCCAGAGGTTTGGACTAATTATCCAGAGAACACGGTGTGGGCTAAAATTTAATCCCCAAGAATGGGTGGATTGGGATTGGGTGGGAAGTCTAATATTACATGGGTGGCACAATGGTTAGCACCACAGCCTCACAGCTCCAACGACCTGGGTTTGGTTCTGGGCACTGTCTGTGTGGAGTTTGCAAGTTCTCCCTGTGACTTCGTGGGTTTCCTCTGGGTGCTTTGGTTTTCTCCCACATGCCAAAGACTTGTGGGTTGATTGGTAAATTGGCCATGATAAAAATTGCCCCTAGTGTAGGTAGGTGGTAGGAGAATTAAGGGAAAAAGTGGGGATGTGAGAGGGGAAAAAAATGGGATTAATGTAGGATTAGTATAAATGGGTGGTTGATGGTCAGCATAGACTCAGTGGGCCAAAGGGCCTGTTTTAGTGCTGTAACTCTCTATGACTCTACATGTTCCTTTTGTGTGTGATCTATTGTAAGACTCACAGGACTACAGGTAATATCCAAAGTAAATTTGAGTTATACTTTAACTGGAACATTTATATATCCAAACAGTTACTGCATGAACTACATCTAAACATGTCTTGCTTTGCTGGGCTCCATCCATCATGTGTGACACGACATCACTCCTCCAAAGACCTTCCCTTACAATTCTTAAGGTGGCCCTCTCTTAAGATAGTCCCTTCTTAAGGTCATCCCACAACATTTCCCTTTTTTCCAAAGATAAAAAGAAATGTACAATAAGCAATGATATTGCGTTTGGATTAACTATGCATGATCAAAACAAAACGTAATTTACCAGTAATCAAATTAAACACTCCCTAAAATGTAGAGGAGGTTTGCTTATTCATCCCGATCTTATCATCGTGAACCTCTTCCCAGGTTCCTAGCTCATCTTGAGGACTCCTCTGAGCCTCAGTACTCTGGTTAGCTGTTCTTCCTCTGTGCTTGTAGCTTATGTATGTTCATCTTCAAACTTTGCCTTTGAATGTGTCCACGATGCCACAGTGTTGTTAGAGGTAGTGTTGTACATTTCTCTGAGCTAACTTTGGTTCTTTCTGAGAATCATACAATTGGGTGTCTGGACCTCAAACAATCTGGGCTGGTCGCATATCCTAGCAACCTCTGCAGGAATCCAAGTTCCTGACACATGACTGAGGACTCTGACCTTCTGTCTTACTCACAATCCAACTAATTCTAGTCCTGCTTGCCTATCGTGTGATGCCTTGTTTACATAGAAGTATACTCTTTACTGTGGAAAACTTAGAGAGATGATGACTGGGCAAGGTAGTTCTTACCAGCCTTCCAAACATCAACTCTGCAGGTAAGCCATGTCCAATGGAGTAGCTTGGAGGTGCAGCATTGCAACCTTGAGATCTTGTCCCAGCTACTTACACTTTAAAATCAGCAATTTGATGGTGCATGCCATGCATTCGGATAATGTGGCAACAATGTCACATGATGGACTCCCCACCTGACACACATGTCTTTGAATGGTCTTCCTGCATAGAGCAGCCCATTATCTTCCAGCACGCCAAATAGGCTGAACAGAGCACCGACTGTATCAGTGACCACTGCACTTGACATATCTTTATTTTATTTATTTAGAGATACAGCACTGAAACAGACCCTTTGGCCCACCGAGTCTGTGCTGACCAACAACCACCCATTTATACTAATCCTACATTAATCCCATATTCCCTACCACATCCCCACCATTCTCCTACCACCTACCTGCACTAGGGGCAATTTACCTATCAAGCTGCAAGTCTTTGGCTGTGGGAGGAAACTGGAGCACCCAATGGAAGCCCACGCGGTCACAGGGAGAACTTGCAAGCTCCGCACAGGCAGGACCCAGAACTGAACCTGGGTCGCTGGAGCTGTGAGGCTGTGATGCTAACCACTGCACCACTGTGCCGCCCTGATGATCCAAGATCTGATCTTGGATCTGATGATCGGAAACTTGGTAAAGTAATCAGTAACGAGGAGGAAATCATCACTTTGAACATGAAATAAATCTGTGCTAATCTACGCCCATGCCGGGGGAGGTGGTGGAAGCAGGTACGATAGCAACGTTTAAGATGCATCTTGACAAATACATGAATAGGATGGGAATAGACGGATACAGTCCCCGGAAGTGCAGAAGGTTTTAGTTTAGACAGGCATCAAGATCGGCACAGGCTTGGAGGGCCGAATGTCCTGTTCCTGTGCTGTACTGTTCTTTGTTCTTTTGTTGAATGTGAAGGTGTCCACGTGGGATCAAGAGGTCCTTCTGTTGATTTAGCTGAGAGATTTCACATTCCTCACAGGATTTCAGCACCATCACAACATCACTGTTGATTCCTGGCCAGTCGACCATCTCTCTGGCAAGGCGTCTGGTATGTTCTGGTATCAAATGCCTTTGATGCAGTTACACTAGGATATCAGAATGCAGAGTTTTGAGTATCAGGACTTGTTTCTCTTTGAAAATCACCCCCTGTGATATACTGAGCTCATCTCAAAATGGCCAGAAACAGCATAGGCATTCGGATACTGCCTGCATGGTGCTGGCCCATCCTTCCACAATCACCTTCCACAACAATGATAGGGTAGGGTCACATGCCATCTTATCTCTTAGTTGTTCACATTTGTGAGGTCCAAAACTCATGAGGTCGATCTGGAGGACATCCTCAATCTCAGTATCCACGCTGTGGACATGCAAATCCAGCAAGACACCTGCATCTTTATTTGAGTTAGGTAACCTGCTCATGGTGTCCGATGTAACCATTTTGCCGCCCCGTTTATATTGAATGCCACAATCGTAACCCTGTAACTTCACCAAAAGTCTCTGCAATCGCGGAGGAGTACTCATGAGCAGTTTGCGCCATATAGTTTCAAGCAACTTGTGGTCAGTCGACACGGTAAAATGATTTCCAAACAGGTAGGTGTAAAGCCTAATGATACCAGAAAACCAGAGCTAAGGTTTCACGTTTGATGACAGAATATGCGACAAACTCTTTGACGCAGAGGCAATTGGTTTCCCTTCCTGCATGATACAGGTGCCTAATCGACCACAAGTGTGGTCTCTTTGGTTGGGTCATAATACTGTAGCATGCTGTCTTGACTTGACAGAGCTAACTTTAAGGACTCAAACACCAGCTGGTGATCTTCCTGCCACAAGTAAAGGGTGTCTTTATGCAGATGTTCCCTAAGCGGTGCTGCTCACTTAGCAAAATTGGGGATGTATGGGGCCAAAAAGCTGAATAGCCCTAGACACCGTTGTAGATCTTCCTGGTCCTGAGGAGTCAGCATGGCTCTGACATCGTCAATCTTATCTGGGTCTGGGCGTATTCCTGTGGCGGAATATATCGACCCAAAGAAGTTGATGTGCCCAATGTTGGCCTAGCACTTCTTGCTATTAAACACAAAACCAGCTTGACCAGCAGCCAACATTAGCAAATGCAAGTTTTGGTCATGCTCTACCTTGGTCCACCCCATCGCCACAATATCATTGGCTTTGCAGATACAGCAGACACACAGACCAAATGGTAACCATCTGAATCCGTATCTCTCGAATGGCGTTCTAAAAGTTGTGAGTAGCTGGGACTTCTTGGTTAAGTGGACAGACCAGTAGCCGTGTTTCACGTCAAGCTATGAAAAATACTTAGCACCAATAAATTTAGGATTCAGCACCTTCGAGGTCGGGATTTTATATGGGTATCTCTTGAGGGCTAAATTCAGTCATCATGGGTCTAAGCAAATCCTGAGATTGCCATCTTTCTTCAGCAGGTAATGGATCTGCACCACTCAGAATGCAGGTGCACCAGGCGGATGACTCCGTTGGGCTCCATCTCATCCAGCTCCACTTTAATCTTCCCTTAAATGTGCACGCTGCACTTCCTTGGTGTGTCGATAGTAGGAACTGGATCCTCCCTCACGTGCAATATGACATCACCCTTGAAATCGCCGATTGCATCAAACCTGTCTGGGTAAAGTAGTTTCAAGTTTCTAACTGGCTCAATGCACTCTGTGTTGCAACATTCTGTACCTTTCGGTGTGGTGCTGACCTCATGTATTGTGACGATTTCTAAATCTTGGAAGTCCTGTGACAGCTGATCCAGTTGTGCCTACAATAGAAAAGAAATTGTGGTAGCCAAGTGGAGCTTCCACAGCTGCACGGTTAGGTTATCATTCCAATGCACTTGATTGGAGAACCATTGTAGGCAGTCAGCATAGCTGTGGTGAGTCGACCATAGATTCCCATTTCTTTAAGTACATATCCTTCAGTGTACGGATGTGCAGAATATTTGCACTTCCTCTGGTGTCGATTTTTACTCTGAGCTTATGCCTGCCACTCTTCTGTGAACATATAATCCCAATCATAGAGAATCCCTCAGATTATGAATAGCATTGACATGTTGATCTGAACTGATAATGTGAAATGCTTGCTCGCTGCTCACACAAGTGCACTCTTCATCCATGTCCTCCTGTCAATCTGTCTCTCTGCTAAGCTGATGTACCTGCTTGGGCCTTTGTTTTGTGTTGGCATACCTTTTGTTGCATTTGTCATCCTTTCCTGCAGATGTTCGCTCTGCCTGTGATCTGCCACCATTCCTGTGTGCAGCATTTGAGTTTGACCCTCTATAGTGTCTTGCCCAATGCCCTCACATGCCACAAGCTTTGCACTGGTCCTGGTTCGCCGGACATCTGCGAATTGGGAGAGTCAAAGCCACATTTGCCACAAGGCTTAGCAGACTTCTGAGCCTTGGTTACCATACCAATTGTTGTAACCACCTGCAATGCTTGTAACTGTTGGTGCCCAACCAATTTCCTTCCATCATTGAGTAGTGCATCTATGGTGTGCCCTTTCTTCTTTTCTAGCAGATTTTTTGAAAGGCCCCTATTGGGGTAGACACGATTATTAAATTTATCTTTCCTTTGCCAGTAGGTCATAAGCTCAAGCCAGATATTTACCTTCACCTTCAGTTACTGCTTCAGAAATGCCCACATCTTGCTCGGGTCCTTCTGATCCCAGCTGACAATCCTGATGTATTCTTCTGTTCCAGGCCCTCATTGCCCAGTGTGATCTTCTTTCTCTGGTTCTCTCACTTATTGTTTGAGGAAACACGGCTTCATTTGTTGTCAAAACAGTTTAAATATCAGATGCTATGTACATCGCCTTCCAATCTATAACTGGATATCTGAAAGTCATTGTCTTACTGATCCTGATTTTATAAAATTATAAATATAGGGCTTTTTCACAGGTTTTCTTTTCACAGGTACACTTCTTTTGGTTTCTGTTTTAAGAGTGAGTGACTACATCTTTGTTCACTGTGAGACAGCTTGCTTACACAGCTGTTTGATATTTTTAAAAACTCAGAGAGTTTTATTTTCATCTGAAAGACCGATTTTTTCAAGGGCCAGAGCTTGCAGTACCAGCAGCTGACAGAACCAGCTTTTCTCACTGTGCTGGACGACCAGTGCCACTGTAGAGTTCTTCCCATATTTTCAGTTTACGACCTGCCCACAAAGCAAAAAAAAAAACTAGGAAAGCTAAAACAGTAATGACTGCAGCTATTGCTTTTCAAATTTTTCAACCCATTACCAGATAGGTGAAAGCTCCGATCTCCTGGTAAATTGCTTGCTGTACTCACACAGTTTCAACGTCTCCTGGGTCATGTCTGTAGTCCAGCTTGCTACAGTGGTGTGAGGTTTCCAGCTGACTGCAGTCCAGTCTCTTCAGAAAAAATCCAATGTTGCCACAATGTAATTTTTAGTAGCCTTCAGAAAAAATATATCCCAAACATTGCCACCATGTAATATTACTTGTTCCTTTGGTATGTGATCGATTGTAAGACTCACAGGACTACAAGCAATATCCAAAGTAAATGTGAGTTTTATTATCGTTTAACTGGAACATAAATAACTGGTCATGTGTGACACAACATCACTTCCTCCAGTGACCTTCCCTTAAAGACTTTAAGGTGGCCCTCTCTTAAGGTGGTCCCTCCTTAAGGTCATCCTACAACAGGAAGTAAAAATAGATGAAAACTGAAGTGTGAGCAGAACTCTATTCCAATGTGCTGACTTCCAGGTTTAACAGAGCTGTGTTCGAATGTGTGTAAGTAACCTGTTCACTGAAGTCGGCACAATCAATAGGACAGGGAGGTCAGTAATTACCACAGCCGTTAAGGTCATTAGCACATGATAATGAGGTGAATTTTAATTGAATTAAACAGGGAATTGAATTTCACGCCACCAGCACAGTCTTCGAGAGACTCACCAGGAAGAGGAGGTGAGATTGAGGTGCAATTGATGGGGCTTTTTAACGTTCCAATTGCCCAATCTCATTAAAGGCTCAGTTCTTATAGCTGTTTGTCTGACAAACATTTTGCGAATGGTATTTGCAGCATAAAGGCTTTTGGGACAGTTGAAGGCTTTTAGCAGGATGGGAGGCATCTTGAATGTTTTTGACACTACATCGGATGAGGAAGTCAATCACCATTCAAAGACAGCGACGACACGGTGCGGTAGGTGCAACAGATACTCAGGAGATAGGTGCATAGGACGTTGCTTCCTCAGAGGATGTCTCTTCCTCTGAGGTGCGGGAGATGTCCTCGGCTGCCATTGCCGATTCAGAGCATTGACCTGCAAGGTACAAAGACAAGGGCGGCACAGTGGTGCAGTGGTTAGCACCGCAGCCTCACAGCTCCAGCGACCCGGGTTCAATTCCGGGTACTGCCTGTGTGGAGTTTGTAAGTTCTCCCTGTGTCTGCGTGGGTTTCCTCCGGGTGCTCCGGTTTCCTCCCACATGCCAAAGACTTGCTGGTTGATAGGTTAATTGGCCATTATAAATTGCCCCTAGTATAGGTAGGTGGTAGGGAAATATAGGGACAGGTGGGGATGTGGTAGGAATATGGAATTAGTGTAGGATTAGTATAAAATGGGTGGTTGATGGTCGGCACAGACTCGGTGGGCCGAAGGGCCTGTTTCAGTGCTGTATCTCTAAACTAAAAACTAAACTAAAGCACACTGTCAGTCTTTATGGTGAGCATGTAACGATTATGACAGCATTGTGTCAAACAGCATGAATTTCACACTGATCATTGTGTATATCAAATGGATGCATGTTTGCCCGGGACCCGAGCTCAATGTCACCGAATGCATGGTCCACATGTGTCGCAGCCAGCTCGAGGGCCTCCTCCTCAGTCTGTGTCAGCGTTCAGAGATTGGGCACTCCTCCACCAGTCCGACTCACCTCACAAGCATTATAGGCCCTCTTTGCTTGGAGGAGCAAGGAAGCAGAGATTAAGGATGGCCAGGCAACAACTTGACATATTTCACAAGAGGAGTGCTGGGCCCAAAGGTGGGAGATGTTCGGTGTGAACTACTGAGTAAACCATTCATGTAGGTGTCATGATCTGAGCAGCAGACAAGGGTGAGTTCTTTCATAAATTCATCCATTCATGTCATCTCATTCACCCTGCCCAACCTCACTGTCTTTGCAGGGGAGTGGCACACTATGGGGGCACCCAGATTCAGTGGGGCCATGATACAGAATGCCACTTACTTTTGCAGTACGAAGCTGATCTTTCATCCTTTTCTGGCATTGGACCCAATCATGTCGGATGGCCCCATGGCTACTTACCTCCTCTGCCACCTCCTGTCAGGCTGCCTTAGTCAGGCTGGAGGGCCTCTTCTTACCATCGTTGGGGAAAAAGACCTCACACCTTGCCCGCATAGCCTGGAGGAGTGTGAGCAGGGAGGCATCACTGAACCATGGGCCACCCTGGAGTGGCCCTCTGCCATTTTTGGTTTTTGGTCTGGTCCTTTAAATGCAAACACTATTCTATAGTGTAACTGCTCTAATTGCTGGCTGCAAGGCTTTTTTTTCTCATGTGTTAAAACTAATGCAGGGCTAATCAGGAAATCCGTGCTGTTGCACTAGTTTTTTTTATCTATGACAGATAGATGCAGATATAGATGCTCATGTACACTTTGCTTCTGCACCACTTGAACGTAATTATTGATGTAATATTTAAGATTTGCAATGCAGCTACAAGGGAAACATATTTTCCTGGTTCTTTAAGAGATACTTTTAATTCCAGTTACATGTCTTTTCACATAACAGTTAGATAAACAATAAATACAGATTCTAAATGCATATTAGTCTGCGGCTTTTCATGTTCAGTAAATTAAAAGCCCATAGTATATATATATTATTAAATGATGCTTTTACTTCTGAGAGGGTATTTCCCTTTTATGATACAATTCAATCTCACTTTCATGTATGTGCAAAATTAAGATTATTCACCCAGGTGCAGCAAGCCTACAAGGACAAATGTTATACTTGAGAGGAAGAAGAGGATCTCAACTGTACAGGACACTAGGACAAAGCATAGAACCATAGAAAAATTACAGCACAAAAGGAGGCCATTCAGCCCGTTGTGTCCATGCCAGCTGAAAAACTAGCCGCCCAATCTAATTCCACCTTCCAGCACCTGGTCCATAGCTTTGCAGATTACAGCACTTCAGGTGCATGTCCAGGTACGTTTTAAAAGAATTGAGGGTTTCTGCCTCCACCACCATTCCTGGCAGTGAATTGCAGACACCCACCACCATCTGGGTGAAAAGGTTTTTCCTTATTCCCCTTCTAATCCTTCTACCAATCACCGTAAATCTGTGCCCCCTGGTAATTGACCTCTCTGTAGGGGAAACAGGTCCTTCCTGTCTACTCTATCTAGGCCCCTCATAATTTTGTACACCTCAATTAAGTCACCCCTCAGCCTCCTCTGTTCTAAGGAAAACAACCCTCGCCTATCCAATCTTTCCTCATAGCTGCAAGTTTCAAGCCCTGGCAACATTCTTGTAAATCTCCTCTTACTCTCTCCAGAGCAATTATGTCCTTCCTGTAATGTGGCGACCAGAACTGTATGCAATACTCCAACTGTGGCCGAACCAGCGTTTTATATAGTTCCAGCATTACATCCCTACTTTTGAATTCTATACCTTAGCCAATAAAGGAAAGCATTCCATATGCCTTCTTCACCACTTTACCTACCACCTTTAGGGACCTGTGGACATACACTCCAAGGTCTCTCACGTCTTATACCGCTCTCAATATCCTCCCGTTTATTGTCCTCCCCAAGTGCATTACCTCACACTTATCTAGATTGAATTCCATTTGCCACTTTCCCGCCCACTCAACCAAGCCATTGATATCATTCCAGAGTCTACAGCTATCCTCTTCACTATCAACTACACAACAAACATTTGTGTCATCAGCAAATTTCCCAATCATGTCTCCAACATTTAAGTCCAAATCATTAATATACACCACAAACAGCAAGGGACCCAGCACTGAGCCCTGTGGAACACCACTGGAGATAGTTTTCCATTCACAAAAACATCCGTCGACTACTACCCTTTGCTTCCTGTCACAGAGCCAATTTTGGATCCAACCTGCCACATTCACCTGTATTCCATGGGCTTTCATTTTCCTGAACAGTCTGCCATGTGGGATCTTGTCAAATGCCTTACTAAAATCCATGTAGACTACATCCACTGCACCACCCTCATCAATCCTTCTTGTTACTTCCTCAAAGAATAAGTACTTGGCAGAAAAGCAGAAAGTGCTGAAAATACTCACCGTGTCTGGCAGCATCTGTGGAGAGACAAGCAGTGTTAACGTTCCAAGTCTGGGACGTACGGCCTATATATCTAGCATCACCTGGCATTGAAGTTCATATATCACATTACTCATTTGTGTGATAGGCAGGATGTCTTTTGACTTGACGGCAGCATCGTTAGTGGCGAATACCACACGTGTTACTACTACATAGTAGCAGTGTGAAAACTAACTTCACCTGTTGCTCAAATATTTGGGATACATTACCCTTCTAGGGTAATCTGAGGTAGACTGGGCACTTTTCAGGGCCGAAAATGACAGCCTTAGGCCCATTTATAAGTTTGTGCGATATGCAGTGAGAAATGATATGATCAGGGTAGCCATTGTCATACAGGGTGTCTTTAGCCCTATTTCAGGATCAAGCTTGCACGGTGAACAAATGGCTCGGGCCTTATTTACGAGGTTGCTGATATGGGCAATCTTATATCACATGGAACTGTAAGAATCCCAACATGCGTATTGACCAGTGAAAGTAGGTTTGTGGTAGAACATGGTAGAGAACCCTTTAGCAGATTTCTCAACGAGTATGTCTGGGGTGAGGTCTTCTTTTGAATACAATAAAGCTGATAGGATTCATCAGTAATATCTACTATAATGTGGTATCTTATTAATTCTGTTTTAAGGTCTCCATATTCACACCCTTCAGCAAGCCTGTTGAGGCCATTGATGAAAGCATTTATTATTTCACTCAGTTTCTGGACCCTTCTGTTGAATCTTGCTCTTTCTAAAATCTTATTGCTCTGCAAGTTGAAATAAGAATCAAAAGCTTTAAATCTTCTTTGAATTTGGCAGATGTCCCATTAATACCTTGTTTTGCAATAACATTATCTACTATAGCCTCAGTAGAATACAATGTAGTGTTAACTTGTTCTGCTTCAGACTGGCTTTCCAATTTGGAAGCAATTCTGTATCTGAGGAACGTTTTTTTGCCAGAATCGCCAACTTTAGGTTTGATTTGGTCCTTCCATGTGTCCAAATCTCTCTGGAAGTGAGAATTTAAGCTCAATTGCTTCAATTTGTTTTACTTTCACTTTTGTATTCTACCCTCCAGCATCGGAAGTTTCTCACGCTTTTTCAGTTCCCCAACGTTTCTGTCTTAGAAATCTCATCACTAGACTAAGGATTATTTTCCTCCTTATATTAGAATCCATTTTATAGTGTTACTGCTATACTGCTTTAAGTCCCTTCTCGTAGAGAATTGAGTATTTGCAGCCTCATTGCTTACTTTTTTCACTCTAGATGCCACGTGTAATGGGCCAATCTGATCGGACTTTCCCAGTGTTGCCTGCCTAGTACCATTATGGATGGATTTTTTATCCTCTTTCATGGTTGCCCACCAGATCCTCGAACTTTGCTTGGCTCTCTGACTCGAAGCATGCATTCGCCAGACACAATTTCTACCACCGATTCCCCGACTGTCTATGTCTGGTGCTTTTTGCTACAGCTTCTTCTTAAGTCCTGCAGTTTGATGCTTTTTTCAGGTCAGTCCTCTTTAAATTCTTTCAGATTCTTCTGAGTGTAGCATGGTAAGAACCCCTGTTGTTCTCGATCGCACTGCTGATCACCATGTTGCATGTTTGTTTGGTACGCTGCCGCCTTAGTTAGTCTAGCTTAGAGATATACTTTAGTCTAGAGTAGTTAGAACATTGGTATCTATTACATTAGAACTATGTATATCTTCACAATAGTCTGTGTGACTCCTCTAAAGCCATGCTGCATCTAGCTTCAAGTCTCTCTCACATGTGATCTCTTACATCATCATAGAAGGAGATATTCTTTACACTCTTTCAAGATTAACCCTTTCAGACCCTTATACTACAATAATCTTGTTCACTTGTATTGAATTTCCCCTCAATCTCCTTTGCTGTAAGGAGAAGAATCCCAGCTTTGCCAATCTAACCTTGTAACTAAGATCCCGCATCCCTGGAATCATTTTGCAAAATCTCCTCTGCACCCTTTTAAGGACCCTCACATCCTTCCTAAAGTGTGGTGACCAGAACAATACTCCAGTTGCGGCCTAACCAGAGACTTTTAAAGGTTCAGCATAATTTTCCTGCATTTTACTCAATGCCTCTATTTATGATGTCCAAGATCCCTTATGGTTAGCTAACTACTCTCTCAATATGCCCCGCCACCTTTAAAGAATCCCCAGGTCCCTCTGTTCCCACACACTCTTTAGAATTGTGCCATATATCTATATTACCTCTCCCTATCCCTTCTGCAAAGTGCATCATCTCACACTTCTCTGTATTAAATTCCATCTGCCACTTGTCTGCCCATTCCGCTTGCATATCTTTGTCCTGTTGCAGTTGATTGGTATCATCCACACTGTTTACCATACCTCCAAGTTTTCTATCATTGGCAAATTCTGAAATTTTACTCTGTATTCCAATATCCAAGGCATTCATATATATCAAAAAAGCAGTGGTCCTAGCACTGACCATTGGGGAACACCACTGTCGACCATCCTCCAGTCTGAAAAACAACCTTTTCCAACGACTCTCTGCTTTCTGCCCTTAATCCACTTTTTTTAAAATCCAAGCTGACACTGACCTTACTATTTCATGAGCCTCAATTTTGTTAACTAGCCTTTTTTGTGGTACTTTGTCAAATGCTTTCTTAACATCCATATAAATAACATCCACCACATTCCCTTCATCAACCTTCTCTGTTACTTCATCAAAAAATTCAATTAGATTAGTCAAGCATAATCTGCCTTTTAAAAACCTATGCTGGCTCTCCTTAATTAACTCAATCATCTGCAAGTGCCTGTTGATATTTTTTCCCGATTATCGTTTCGAAAACCTTGCCAACCACTGATGTTAAACTGACTGGCCTGTAGTTACTAAGACTGTCCTTACACCCTCTCTTGAGTAAGGGTGTCACATTTGCAACTTTCCAATCGTCTGGCACCTCCTCTGTATCTAGGGAAGATTGGAAGAATATGGCAAGCACTTGTGCTATCTCTACCCCCACTTCCTTTAGCTACCTGGGATGCAAGCCATCCAGGCCAGAAGACTTGTCCACTCTACATCATTCTTATTCATCTTAGACTGCTGCCGATGAAATTGGTGTAGATTACTGGCACATTGTAAGGCCATACTTAAAGTATTTGTCATCTTGTTTCAGGTGACAGACAAGTTGGCATCCAGAGTTTGCACTGCCGTGGTCATGACCTGCATGGAGTCATTTGAGAACCTTTCTTGTAGCTCTATGGAGGTAACCACTCTTTCCATGAGACATTCTTGCAAATTCCTGCACCACTAGCAATCAAGTTGGACTCCTCCACACTCTTTGCTATTGTGGAGAGTGCATTGCACGTCTGGCAGTACCTCGCTAAGATGCTGATGCACCTGGAGCATTCTCCTTCTCAATGATGGTCCCTGGGGCTCAGCATCAACTGAGCAAAGATTGGATAGGATTCCCCCACGCTCTCTCTGCCGCACACAATCTCCCACAGCTGTCCCTGCCACGAGTGTCTGCTTGTGCTCACATGTGAATTGTGAATCACCAGGTGAAAGCTCAACTAACTCTAACTGAAATGTGAGTATTTGTGCTGGTGTATGGCTGTATGTCTTGTGATGATGTACGTTCAGAAGGAATGAGGAATCGACCACATACATGCCCAGTGACACTTGCTGTATTTGTGAAGTCCCTGGAAAACAAAAGAAAGGGATATGATTTAATTGTGGCAAAGTAGCATCTTGACATTCACCATATTCGGTCTTCTCATAGCTCAGTCATTGATGCAATAAAGTCAGACTGTATGTCAGAGATATTTGTAATTCTGCAACCAGTGATCTGTGAGCTCCCTGTCTCTTCATCTCTGACTGAGAGGAATGCAGATGTGACATTTACCTTCAGGGGCACCTCCTCTGCATCTGTGAACAAGACTATTTATGGTGGTCCACCTCTAGTCTTTACCCTCTCCCAAGCATTGGTGTTTTCTTCTCCTACAAGGGACTTATGAGTGAGTGAGGATAGGTATTCACTCAATGAATGACATGCATTTGGTGAGTGTGACTATGAGAAAGATACATTACATTGCATAAGGATTGGGGCAAGTGACAGCAGTGAACAGATAAATGATGAGTTGAGGAAACACATTGAAATTGAAAATGTAATGCTCCTGCAAGTTACAAGGATGTGAGGAGTGATGTAATGGAGTACCCTTGTAAACAAAGCATTGGCATGGGGTGGGGGGAGGAATTAAATTACGGGATGTAGGTGAATCAGCAACTGTACTCACTGGTTAGGTCATTGAAACGTTTCCTGCATGCATTCAAGACAGCTTCTGCTGCTCACCTGCTGCTGTTACCTGCAACCACTCCTTCTTGGTGAGAGTAGCAGATTTCCCCTTCCTATTGCTGGGGAAAACTATAGCCCCTCTGCTCCAGACTGCACCCAGCAGTAATTCCAGGGAAACATCTTTAAATCTGGGTGCTGCCCTTGCTCTCTGTGTATCCAACATAAAACCTTCTTACACCTCCAAATTCTATTTCTGCATCGGCGCTTTAAATAGTGACTTGAGATCATGTCATGTGAGTGCACATCACACCTATTGTACAGCTTGGAGATGCGAAACCCAGAAGTCAAAACATATTTCTTCAATCAAGCTTAAATTGGATTATCCGACCCACTGACTATATGTCCAGGTTTTGCCCATGCAATTTCATCAGCCCCTGTTAGGAAGCTGCCTTTATATTAATGTCAGGGCCAATGAATTCAAATCCTACAAAGACAGTTTGAAAATTTACATTCAGTTGAAGAAAAATCTGGAAATAGGAAACTGGTACCAGTAAAAGTAACTAGGAAGCTGTTGGATTGTCGTAAAAATGTAATTGGTTCACTAATGTCCTTTAAGAAAGGAAACTTAACATCATTATTCAGTCTAGCCTCTCCTGTCCCACATCAACATGGTTGACACTGAACTACCCTCTGAAGTGACCTAGAAAGCTACTCAGTTGTATCAATTCTCAAGACAACTATGAATGGAGAATAAATGCTGACCTTGCCAGTGACAGATCACATACCTGCCACATTCTGAGAATGAATTAAAAGAAGTTCAGTAATATCTATTTTGAAAGAGTTCGGGACCTGTAAAACTAACAGTTTATTTCTTGCCATTGCTGGCATTTGCAACCATCTTCTGTCAAAAGTCCCAAGTGGATGATCCATCTTGGCCTCCTCCTGAGGTCCCCGCCCTCATAGATGCCAGTCTTCAGTGAATTAGATTCACTCCATGTGATATCAAGAAACGGCTGAAAGCCCAATGGGCCCAAGCAATATTCCAGCAATAATACTGAAGACTTGTTCTCCAGAACTAGCTGTGCCCCTAGCCAAGCTGTTCCAGTATAGCTACAGCACTGGCATCTGCCTGACAAAGTGGAAAAGTACCCAAGTATGTCCTTCCCATAAAAACAGGACAAATCCAACAGGACCAATTACCACCCCATTGGCCTAATCTCGCAAGGCGGTGGAAGGGGTCGTCGACAGTGCTATCAAGCGGCACTTACTCAGCTCACCTGCTCACTGATGCTCAGTTTGGATTCTATCAGCACCCTCGGCTCCAGACCTCATTATAGCTTTGGTTCAAAAATGGACAGAAGAGCTAAATTCTAGAGATGAGTGACTGCCATTGACATTGGCCTTTGATCGAGAGTGGCATCAAGGAGCACTTGTAAAATTAAAGTCAATGGGAATCAGAGGAAGGCTCTGCTGGAATTATACCTAGCACAAAGGAAGCTGATTGTAGTTGTTGGAAGTCAATCATTGGCATTACTGAAGGAGTTCCTCAGGGCAGTGTCCTAGGCCCAACACTCTTCAGCTGCTTCATCAATGACCTTTCCTCCATCATAAGGCCAGAAGTGGGAACATTCGCTGATGATTGCACAGTGTTCAGTACCATTTGCAACTCTTCAGATGCTAAAGCAGTCTGTGTCCGCATGCAGAAAGATCTGGACAACATCCAGACTTTGGCTGACAAGTGACAAGTGACGCTCATTTCATGCAAGTGCCGGGAAATGATCATGTCCAACAAGAGAGTCTAAATACCTTGCCTTCTCATTCGACAGCATTACCATTGTCGAATCCTCATACCATAATCATAGGAACAGGCATAGGCCATTTAACCCTTCAAGCCTATTCTGCCATTCAGTGATATCCTGGCTGATCTGTGAGCTAACTCCAAAGAGCTACCCTGTCCAAAATCTCTTAATAACTTTGATTAACCAAAGTCCATCAATCTTAGATTTGAAAATTACAATCAATCTAGCATCAATTGCCATTTGCAGAAGAGAGTTTCAAACTTCTACCACCCTTTGTTGTAGGAATGTTTCCTAATTTCACTGCTGAAAGGTCTGGCTCTAATTTTAAGACTATACTCTCTAGCCCTAGACTCTTCTACTAGTGGAAATAGTTTGTCTCTATCTACCCTATCTGTTCTTCTTGATACCTTGAAAACGTTGATAAAATCACCCCTTAATCTTCTAAATTGCAGGGAATACACCCCTAGTTTGTGAAATATCTCCTCATAATTTAACCCTCGCAGTCCATGTATCATTCTGGTAAATCTATGCTGCACTCCCTCCAAGGCCAATATATCTGCTGACAGTACTTCAGGTGTGGTCTAGCCAGGGCTTTGTATAGCTGAAGCATGACTTCTACCCCCTTATATTCCATTCCTCTGGATATAAAGGTTAGCATTCCATTAGTCCTTTTGATTATTTTCTGTACCTGTTCATGACAATTTAATGACCTATGTACCTGAATGCTCAAGTCTCTTTGGATGTCCACTGCTCTGAGATTTTCCCCATTTAGGAAGAATCCTGTTCTATCCTTTTTAGGTCTAAAATGGATGACCTCACATTGAAATCCATTTGCCACAATTTTCTTCCATTCACTTAATTTATTAATATCGCTTTGTAATTTTATGCTTCTAATTGGTAAATTTGGATATGTGGCTTTCTATCTTATCTACGTTGGTCATAAAGAAGGTGAATAGTTGAGGCCTCAACACAGATGTCTGTGGGCTGCCACTAGTCACATCCTGTCAAATAGGGTACCTGCCCATTATCTCTACTCTCTGTCTCAACCAGTTTCCTAACCAGGTCAATAATTTGCTTTCAATTCCATGACCTTCAGTTTTAGCTAACAGTCTCTTATGAGGGACTTTATCAAATGCTTCCTGGAAATCCAAATAAATAATATCCACAAACATTCCTCTGTCTACTACTTTAAGTTTTAGAAACTATAATCAGGGAAAATATCAATGGAGACTACGAGAGGTTCAAGTTAATTAAGGATAGTCAACATGGATTTGTAAAAAGCAGATCATGCTTGACGAATCTAATTTAACTTTTTGGTGAAGTAACAGAGAAGGTTGATGAAGGGAATGCAATGGATGTTGTTTATATGGATTTTAAGAAAGCATTTGATAAGGCACCATAAAAAAGGCTGGTTAAGAAAATTGAAGCTCATGGAATAGGAAGGTCAGTGTCCAATTGGATAAAAAATTGGCTTATGGACAGAAAATAGCGAGTCGTAGTAAATGGTTGCTTTTCAGACTGTGGGATGGTAGACAGTGGTATACACTAAGAGTCTGTTAGGACCACTGCTTTGTTGATATATATATACATGGCTTGGATCATGGAATACAGAGTAGAATCTCATAATTTGCTGATGATACCAAACTTGGGGGTTCGGCAAACCGCGAGGATGATATGAACTGCCTGAAACACAACATAAATAGGCTAGCAGAATGGGCAGAGAAGTGGCAGATGGAATTCAATACTGACAACTGATGCATTTTGGCAGATGGAATAGGGAGACGCAATATATACTTAATGACACATTTCTAAAGAGTGTGCAGGAAGAGAGGGACCTGGGGGTGCATGTGCATAGGTCTTTGAAGGTAGCAGGACATATTGAGAGAGTGGTTAGTAAAGCATATGGGATATTTGGCTTTATCAATAGAGGCATTGAGTACAAAATCATGGAATTTATGCAGAATCTTTAAAAAGCTCCAGTTAGGCCACAACTGGAGTATTGCGTCCAATTCTGGTCACCACACTTCAGGAAGGATGTGAGGGTCCTCGAGAGGGTGTGGGGTAGATTTACCAGAATGTTTCCAGGGATGGACGATTTTAGTTACAAGGTTAGTTTGGAAAAGCTGGGTATATTCTCCTTAGAACGAAGGAGATTGAGGGGAAATGTAATAGATTATGACAGGCTTAGATAAATTTGACAAGAAAAAGTTGTCCCCCTTAACAAATAGTACAAGAACTAGGGGACACAGAATGAAAAAATGCAGGAGGAATATGAGGAAGCATTTTTTAAACAGCGAGTGGTAATGACCTGGAACTCACTGTCCATGAGGGTGCTGGATCAAGCTGGGGAGTGGGACTGACAGCATAGCTCCATGGAGAGCCGGCAAGGACTTGATGGGCTGAATGGCCTCCTTTTTTGACGTAAGTGACTCTACAGGCTGGACCAATCATTAACGCTTGTTAAGGATGACTATTCACGTCCCTTTGTCAGGTTTACTGATGTGCATGTCGGGTTGGTCTTAAGGCCTCGCAGCGCTGTCAGACATTCATGTTGCATATGGAAATCAGACACGTTGTTCAAAATCCTGCAATATGTGCCCATTAGATCAGCTAGGCACGCTTTCAAGGATTCAGCGTCTTCAGTGGATGCTAGTTTGTTGCGGGAAATTTGGGAGTAGAGGAGTTTGAAATCAGCAAATACTTCTTCCTGTTTGATTTGGGATGAATGCCTACCAAAATTCAAACCATGTGCAAGAACAAGCTCCTCGCTTTCTGAGAGTACATTGTCAGAGAGATTTGTTACGTGTTTAGTGGTGTCGTTAATTGCATTGCCAAACCGCTTCCACTTAAGAGAGTTTACAATGCGGGCATGTTTCAAATCGGTACTGTTTATGGTACGGTCATCTAATGTATCTCAAAAATTTGAGCAACAGGCGAAGCTAGCGGTTTCATGCTGCTACTATGCAGGAGCAACATGTATAGTGTTTGCCACTAACACGATGCTACTGTCAAGCCAAAAAGACGTTCTGCCTATCATACAAATCAGTAATGTGATATATGAATTTCAATGCCAGTGTGATGCTAGGTATATAGGCCGTACGTCCCTAAGACTGGTAGATCGTATCAAACAACATGTCATAGAGTCATAGAGTCATAGAATCATACAGCATAGAAACAGGCCCTTCGGCCCACCGTGTCCATGCCGACCATAATGCCTATCTATACTAATCCCACCTGCCTGCATTAATTCCATATCCCTCTATGCCTTGCTTATTCAAGTACCTGTCCAGATGCCTCTTAAATGTTGTCACTGTTCCTGTCTCCACCACCTCCTCAGGAAGCTCATTCCAGATACCCACTGTTCTTTGTGTGAAAAATTTACCCCTTTGATCCCCTTTAAACCTCCTCCCTCTCACCTTAAATCTATGCCCTCTAGTTTTAATCACCCCTACTATGGGAAACAGACTCTGGCTATCTACCCTATCCATGCCTTTCATAATTTTAGATACCTCTATCATGTCCCCTCTCAGCCTCCTTCGCTCCAGGGAAAACAGACCCAGTCTATCCAATCTCTTTTTATAACTTAAGCCCTCCAAACCAGGCAACATCCATGTGAATCTTTTCTGCACCCTCTCGTGCTTAATCACATCTTCCTGTAGTGCGGCGACCAGAACTGCACACAGTACTCCAAATGCGGACTAACTAACATTATGTACAACTGTAACATGACGTCCCAACTCTTGTACTCAGTGCCTCGGCCGATGAAGGCAAGCATGCCATACGCCTTCTTCACCACCCTGTCTACCTGCGTTGCCACTTTCAGGGAACTACGTACTTGCACTCCAAGGTCTCTCTGCTCAACACTCCCCAGGGCCCTGCCATTCACTGTATATGTCCTGCCCTAGTTTAACTTCCCAAAATGCATCACTTCACACTTGTCTGCGTTAAATTCCATTTGCCACTCCCTTGCCCATTTTCCCAGTTGATCGAAATCCTCTTGTAACCTTAGACAACCTTCTTCACTGTCCACTATGCCACCAATTTTGGTGCCATCTGCAAACTTACTAATCATGCCCCTTACATTCACATCCAAGTCAATAATATATATGACAAACAACAGAGGGCCCAGCACCGATCCCTGTGGCACACCACTGGTCACCGGCCTCCAATCTGAAAAACAACCCTCCACTACCACCCTCTGCCTCCCATCACCAAGCCAATTTTGTATCCAATTTGCTAGCTCACCCTGGATCCCATGTGTTCGAACCTTCTGGACCAGCCTACCATGCGGGACCTTGTCAAAGGCCTTGCTAAAGTCCATGTAGACAACGTCCATCGCCCTGCCCTCGTCAATCCTCTTGGTCACCTCCTCGAAAAACTCAATCAAATTCGTGAGACATGATTTCCCACGCACAAAGCCATGCTGATTATCCTTAATCAGACCATGCCTTTTCAGGTGCATATAAATCCTGTCTCCCAGAATCCCTTCTAATAACTTTCCCACAACTGATGTAAGGCTCACCGGCCTGTAGTTCCCTGGTTTATCCCTGCTGCCCTTCTTAAATACAGGCACAACATTAGCTATCCTCCAGTCTTCCTGTACCTCACCCGTGGCTAACGATGATACAAAAATCTCTGCCAGGGCCCCAGCAATCTCCTCCCTTGCTTGCCATTGCATCCTAGGATACACCTGGTCAGGCCCCGGGGATTTATCCACCTTAATGCGCTTCAAAACCTCCAACACCTCCTCCTTTGTAATGTTGATATGCTCCAGGATATTGGTGTTCCCTCCCTTGAACTCACTTCCACTGTTCGCAATGGGCAAGGTACAGTCAATACCCAACCAGGTCATGCTTGCAAAACTCAAAACACAGTGTCCAACATTAGATGTGATTCCACGATTGGACAAAATTTGCTAAATTTATTTATATTTAGAGATACAGCACTGAAACAGGCCCTTTGGCCCACCGAGTCTGGGCCGACCATCAACCACCCATTTATACTAATCCTACATTAATCCCATATTCCTACCACATCCCCACCAATCTACCTATACTAAGGGCAATTTTTATAATGCCCAATTTACCTATCAACCTTCAAGTCTTTGGCTGTGGGAGGAAATCGGAGCACCCAGCGAAAACCCACGCAGTCACAGGGAGAACTTACAAACTCCGCACAGGCAGTACCCAGAATTGAACCCGGGTCGCTGGAGCTGTGAGGCTGCGGTGCTAACCACTGCACCACTGTGCTGCTCAATCCTCAGTGTGCTAAGAATTATGCTGACAGCCAATTTAAGATTGTTCGTCAGGCTCGCAGTGTGGCGCATTTGCGTGAACTGGAAACTTTGAAGACAGAAAGAACATGTGCACATATTGCTCCTGTTTCAGCTAAATAAAACAAGTGACAGCCATTCGCTGGCTCAGTCCTCAGAGCAATACCTTGACCAATCAGAGTCAAGCTGCCTGGTTTGAATTTCAAATAATGCTTGGCAGTTAACTGTCAGTCACCATAAACTGGTGCATTCTCCATGGCAACACCTCTACCAATCAGAGTCCACTTGCCAATCAATCAGAACTCTCTTCTCATACAGTATAAATTTGCTGCTTCCCTTACATTGATATTCTTGCGAATTGTTCTGATGAGTGCAAGACAAAAAGCTTCCACAAAATCTCTCTATTTTCAGCCATACCCAAGTTCTGTAAGATCAAATGACTATTAATTGTTATTTGGGGGGAGGGGGGGAGGAGGTGGAAGAGGGGCAAAAGAGATGTATTTATTTAATTTAATTAAGCGAGTCTTTAAAATTAAATATGGTGGTAGGGCTAACAGCCCTTTAAAAATGATGTCACGCCTGCGCACATGCAGCTGACGCCATTGCCAGGGATGGATAGTCCACCCCCTCCACGTGATCGGGGGTGGGGGGGGGGTGGGTGGCCTGCCTCAGCTATTTGGCATGCAGCCTGCATGGGTGGGCTGCCATTTTTTTCGCCCACCTCCAATTTCAGTGGCGGGCTTATGAAATTCAGCCGTGTGACTCTATGACCTCATTAAAAAATTCTATCAGTTTCATCAGGCATGACCTATCCTTTACAAATCCATGCTGACGCTTTCTAATCAGTTGAAAATTTTCCTGGTGTTCAATTATCCTGTTCTTAACTATTGACTCTAGAACTTTTCCAACAATAGCTATTAGGCTAACTGGTCTATAATTCCCTGGTTTCCCTCTCTCACCTTTCTGAAATAGCAGAGTGACATGTAAAATTTTCCAACCGAAAGGAACGGTTCCTGAATTGAGAGAAATTTGCAAAATTATATCCTGGGAATCACCATTGACTAGAAACTTAACTGGACCAGCCACGTAAGCACTGTGGCTACAAGAGCAGGTCAAAGGCTGGGAATTTTGCAGCAAGAAACTCTTCTCCTGATTACACAAAGCCTTTTCATCAACTACAAGGCACAAGTCAAGGGTGTGATGGAATACTCTCCACATGCCTGGATGAGTGCAGCTCCAACAACATTCAAGAAGCTCAACATCATTCAGGACAAAGCAACCTCTTGATTGGCACCCCATCCATTACCTTAAATATTTGGCCCCTCTACCACTAGCACCAGGGGACTCAATATGTGCCATCTACAAGATGCACTGCAGCACGTCCCAAACCCATGACCTCTACTGCTCGAAGAACAAGAGCAGTCGGTGCATGGGAACACCTGCAAGTTCCTCTCCAAACCACACACCTTTCTGACTTGGAACTGTATTGCCATTCCTTCACTGTCGCTGTGTCAGAATCCTGAAACTCCCTTCCGAACAGCACTTTGGGTGTACCTGCATCACATGGACTGCAGCCATTCAAGAAGGCAGCTCACCACCATCTGCTCAAGGCCAATTAGGAATGGACAATAAATGCTGGCCTTTCCACTGACACTCGCATCCTAAGAATGAATAAAAAAAACTATAATCACTCAACTATTTCTTATGCATTTTTACAAAAGTTAAATCATTTTTGTTTTTGTATTGTTATATACATAACAAGGCATGATTTCATTTTTTTGAAATAAAAATCTAATGACTGCAGTTTTGAGCATTTGCCTTTATTTACCTGAGAATGTAATATATTCATAGCTAAGCAGCTCTTGTGCTATGTCTACTAGTGGGGCATGTACTTTCTTGTGTCCTACCTTATTGGAAGGAGGCTTCCTGAAAGGGCTTCTGAATATCTGTTCATGATCATGCTGGCTGGCTATCTCTGTGTGGTGTAGGATGCAGATGACCCTATTTGTAATGCTGCTAATTGTCGCTTCCAGAAGAAATACTTGATGCTGGAATGCAGTATGAAGAAACAAAATCTTAACTTTATATTTGCCACTCTTTACATTTTCAGTGTTTAATTGCTCTATATCACACTAGGTCACAAAATAGATACAGATGGATGACCATTAGATCTATCTTAGCTCAGCTATCCACAATCTCTCCTTCGCAACATCTAACCAGTTCTTAAATGATTCCAAGGTTTTCATTTCCATTACTGCACCCAGAAATCCATTCCCTATATTGATTGATCTTTTTGTGAAGAAGGACTTCCTGATATTACTTTAAAATTCTTACAAGCTTTTCTCACTATTTGATTTCAAGTGGTCTCCCACATATGCATTACTATATGACAGTACCTTGCAACTTCATAATTTTGCATTTAATATCACATTTAAATACTTCAGTTTGGTGCCTAAGCAAAACATAATGATGACAAATGATGATTGGCATCAACATTTCCTCAGAAACCAAAATATAATTATATTCTGTGTATGTGAATGGCAGGCAAAATGTAGAGAGACCAATTGGCTGTCATGCAGCCTGATCTCTTTTTAAATTGGATTAAAAAATTCCCAGTTCATTTTTCTGAGCTATTCAAAAATATTATGATTGAAAGAAATCAAATGAAGAAAGTAAGCCTGACTTTTAATCCACTATTTGCATTATTATTCTCAAACTCTGTTCTCTTTAGTTCACAAGATGGGGATTCTTTAGGCTGGAATAGGCTGTTATTACTGTGGAAAGGTTAAGCTATATGAATAATAGGTATTAAGCATTCTAATTCATTAAATGAATACGGGTAGCAAAGACCTCAGTGTATCCCTGACATCGCACACAATGAGCACTTGTTCTGTAAGCACAAAACTGATTAAATCTCAGGAAGAAGGATGCTGCCTTCCTGTGCAATTTTAGTCCCAGTTCATTTGTTGTCTGCTCTGATATAACTGCAACTCTCTTCTGCCGGGCTCAAACCCTTGTACTGCAGCTGGAGACAGTGTAATTAAAGATTGGCCTGGGTCCCAAATCTCACCCATCAACCATTTATCAGACAGAGAGAAAGTACATTGAGGGAGAGAAAGGAGAAAGTACAAAGCAGAAGGACTGTGGTTTTCTCTGCTTATCATTTCCCTACAATATGGAAATGCATTTTACTATCAAACATTGTTGGTGACAAATTGGGTTTTCATGAATTTGTAAAATAATTTGCATCAAAATATACAGGTCATCACACTGACCAATATGTTTCAAAAAGCTGCAGGGGAAACTCAGTTATGTTAAACTTGAAGCAAGAGCAAGATAAATTTGGTCATTCATTTAATAGTTTAGTTATCATTTTGTTGCACAGAATCACTAGGGGTATCATAGTGTTGCTGATTATCAGTGTTATATCAATAAGTCAACCAATAATAAAACAAAAGCAGTTGTTTATCAACAGTTGCTGAGATATTATGTGGTGAATGCAAAACTGAGGGATTGTGGTATTAATGTGTGTGCTGTGATAAGGATGAATTTTATTATTTTTGTGCAATTTTTAAAATTATATTTATGAAAAATAAGAAGTAAACTACATTACATTCTATTATTGTCTGCATGTGGGTAGATTACAGCCTATATCAAAACCTTTATCACTCCTGAAATATGCTTACTTTGGGTGTGATACTTGAATCATTCAATAGAGTGCCATTACTGGCATTTTATTTCTGTGCAAAATCAAGGTATTTTTTTGTTTTGTGCAGCCAAATGGGGTGGAAGCCATTTCCATCAGTTTTTTGTTCCAAAATCAGACTTCCCAAGTTTCCTGATGTGATTTGGCCCTTCCTGCAATCTATCTGTTGAGTCCTGAAAGTGCTTATTATAAAATTTAGTCATGAGAGAAATAGCTGCATCTCCAAATTTCCTGATCTTATACTTGCAATTCATTGGTGGTAAGTTAGAATGAAAGATATAAGGTGCATTTGTTGCCAGGATCAGCTGAGACAAGTCAGAGAGAGACATTTCTGAAGGTAGAAAGGTTTGTAGAAGAGTGTGGCAGTTTAGGAATCTGGAGATTAATTTTTGGTCTGATTATTTTGGTATTCTGCCTCTACAGCCTTAGACTTCCTTCTCACTAACTTTTGAAGTCTGAGACCACTGGGAAATGTTGTTCCTTACCAAAATCTCAGGAGTAAGTATTGCATTCCCTGTGGGCAAACTCACATCAAGTCCCAGTCCCCTATCACCCCTGTGCTCATTGACCTTCATTGGCTCCCAGTCAAGCAACATCTTGATTTTAAAATTCTTATCCTTGTTTTCAAATCCCTCCATGGCCTTGCCTCTACCTATCTCTGTCATCTTCGCCAGTTCTCCAACATCCGACATATCTACTCTCATTTAATTCTGGCCTCTTGAGCATACCCAATTTTAATCACTCCACCATTGGTAGCCGTGCTTTTAGTTACCTCGGCCCTAAGCTCTGGAATTCCAGATTTTCTTGAGTTAACAAAGAAAGAGGTTAACTTTATTGTACCGAAACTGAAATAATAAAATAATAAACAATACACCAACATTCACTCTCACACACACTAGAGGTTTACACACACCCAAATAGGTTACAGAGTGAGGAAAGTTAGATTGGTTGAGTTAAAGTCCATTAAAAAGGTATACAGTATGTGAAGTTTGGTGATTCGGCTGGCTTCTAGCTGAATTCAGTGGTCCTGAGGCTTTTAGTTTGAAGAGGTAGATGACTTGTTCGGTGTGTCTCTTGGAGATAGCAATGTAGATGTTTTCCTCCAGCAGGGTTTCTTATTGTAGCAGGTGTATTCAAAGTGGTCAGTCAACAAGCAGGATTTGAAGGCTTTCAAGCTGGAATGGAGATAAAGAGTAAGGGACCCCCACTTATGGTCTGCTCATGTCAGAGTACAGTTGCTTCTTCTCTGCTGCAGAGAAAACACCAGCTTAAAACCACAGACGGGGAGGGGCTTGTCACATAACAGTTACTCAGTCATTCAAGCATAGCAGTTTGCAGTATTTCTCTGCTTGCTGAGAGAACAGGTAGTTCCTTTAAACTTCCTGGGTCTTTGTTCTTGCTAGGGACTTAGCAGACATTTTGTCTTTCACCTCACAAGCATTGCAGTGTAGGATAGAGTGTTGCAAATTAGGTGATCAACTTAAACTGAAAGGATGACTTTGCTGGCAGCTTGTCTTTTTAAAATGTTTTTAAAAATATATAAATTCAAACCTCCAGTCAGTGGATTAAAGAAAATTATCATTCAGCAAAACACATTGGCGTGACACTTCCCCACCACACAAAATGAGGTCATAAATTGAAAAGAAACTGTACACACACTCGTCAGCCTCACTGTCATAGCCATACTCTTTTTTTGATCTGGAATGGTTCGGTGCTGAGATAAACCTAGATAAAGCGTCAGCTAAGATATGGTTTTTCCCTGCATTGTGGATAATCTTTAGGTGGTAAGGTTGCAGAAGCAGGCTCCAATGAAAAAGACTCGCATAATAGGTTTTGAAATTTTCTAAAGAAGTCAAAGGATTGTAGTCAATATAAGCTACCGTCTTTCTATATCCTTTTTGGACATATACCTCAAAATTTTTTGAGAGCCAACAACTGTCCCAGGGCTTCCTTCTCCACAGTAGAGTATCTCCTTGGATGTTTATTTAATTTTTTGGAGAAGTACCCAACTTGTCTCTCAATGCCGAACTTATCATCTTGGAGCAGGATGTCACCTACCCCTAGGTCACTAGCATCCACTGCCACTTTAAATGGTTTGTTAAGGTTTGGAGCTGCCAGCACCGGTTCGTTGGTTAAGTTGGTTTTCAGCCTCTTGAAAGCTGTTTGGTGCCTTCCTGACCACACTACCTTTGCTTCTTTCTGTAATAAGTCTGTCAGTGAGGCGGCTATAATACTGAGGTTTGGGACAAACTTGCGGTAAAACCCACACATCCCCAAGAATCGCATTATTTCCCATTTGGTCACGCAGACGGGAAAATCTATCAGGGCTTGTACCTTTGCTTCCCTGGGCCACACTCTCCCTTGACCCACAATATACCCGAGGTAGGTTACTGAAGCTTTAGCGAACTCGCTCTTTTTCAAGATTTACCACGACTATAACCTTCAGAAGAGGGCTTCTAATTGGTCTAGGTGGTCCCCCCAGGTGTCATTGTACACTAACAGATCATCCAGGTACACTACACAGTTGGGTAGGCCAGCCACTACCTGGTTCATCAGCCTTTGGAAGGTGGCTAGGGCATTTCTTAATCCAAAGGGCATCACCCAGCACTGGAATAAGCCACCTGGGGTAACAAAAGCTGAGTTCTCTTTAGCTCGGGGGTTAAGGGAACAGTAAATGGGAAATTATTGGAACGTGTAACAAAGGTAATGTATTAATTATGGGGACCTTAATCTGCATATGGACGGTGACAATCAAATTGGCAACAGTGGTCTAGAAGATGAATTTGTAGAATGTTTTTGTGACAGTTTCTTGAAGCAATACATTGTAGAACCAACTAGGGATAAAGTTATCTTAGATCTCATATTGTGTCATGAAACAGGGTTAATTAGGAATGTCGTAGTAAAAAATCCACTGGGAAATAGTGATCATAATACCATTGAATTTCATATTATGTTTGAAAGTGACACATTTCAATCACAAACAACAATCTTAAACTTAAACAAAGCCAATTCTGAAGGTATGGAGTAGAATTGCCTAAGGTTAATTGGGTAAATAGACTAAAAGGTATGGCAGTAAATGTACAGTGAGATTTAAAGAAACAATTTAAAGGGTTCAACAAAAGTACATTCCGTTCAAAAACAAAAACTGTCCAGAAAGACCATCCATGGCTCACTCAGGACAGTATTAGACTAAAGGAAGAGGCTTACAATGTTGCAAAAAATAATAGCAAGTCCAAGGATTGAGAGTGTTTTAGAAACCAGCAAAGAGCCACCAAAAAGTTGATAAAAAGGGAAGAAAATAGAATATGAGAGTAAGAGTGCCAAGCCTGCTATACTTTCAGCACTGTACGAACTGCTTTGCCAGTGCTGGGATGAGGGAGCAGTACCACAGGACATGCGCGATGCCAATATCATCACCCTCTGTAAGAACAAGGGTGACCGCGGTGACTGCAACAACTACCGTGGAATTTCACTGCTCAGCATAGTGGGGAAAGTCTTCGCTCGAGTCACTTTAAACAGGCTCCAGAAGCTGGCTGAGTGTGTCTACCCTGAGGCACGGTGTGGCTTTCGAGCAGACAGATCCACCATTGACATGCTGTTCTCCCTTCGCAGCTACAGGAGAAATGCCGTGAACAACAGATACCCCTCTATGTTGCTTTCATTCATCTCACCAAAGCCTTTGACCTCGTCAGCAGACGTGGTCTCTTCAGACTACTAGAAAAGATCGCATGTCCACCAAAGCTACTAAGTATCATCACCTCATTCCATGACAATATGAAAGCACAATTCAGCATAGCGGCGCCTCATCAGACCCCTTTCCTATCCTGAGTGGCGTGAAACAGGGCTGTGTTCTCACACCTACACTATTTGGGATCTTCTTCCCCCTGCTTCTCTCACATGCGTTCAAGTCTTCAGAAGAAGGAATTTTCCTCCACACAAGATCAGATGGCAGTTTGTTCAACCTTGCCCGTCTCAGAGCGAATACCAAAGTTCGGAAAGTCCTCATCAGGGAACTCCTCTTTGCTGACGATGCTGCATTAACATCTCACACTGAAGAGTATCTGCAGAGACTCATCAACAGGATTGCGGCTGCCTGCACCGAATTTGGCCTAACCATCAGCCTCAAGAAAATGAACATCATGGGACAGGACGTCAGAAATGCCCCATCCATAAATATCGGCGACCACACTCTGGAAGTGGTTCAAGAGTTCACCTACCTAGGCTCAACTATCACCAGTAACCTGTCTCTCGATGCAGAATCCAACAAGTGCATGGGGAAGGCTTCCTCTGCTATGTCCAGACTGGCCAAGAGAGTGTGGGAAAATGGCGCACTGACACAGAACACAAAAGTCCAAGTGTATCAAGCCTGTGTCCTCAGTACCTTGCTCTACGGTAGCGAGGCCTGGACAACGTACGTCAGCCAAGAGCGACGTCTCAATTCATTCCATCTTCGCCGCCTCCGGAGAATCCTTGGCATCAGGTGGCAGGACCGTATCTCCAACACAGAAGTCCTTGAGGCGGCCAACATCCCCAACATATACACCCTACTAAGCCAGCGACGCCTGAGATGGCTTGGCCATGTGAGCCGCATGGAAGATGGCAGGATCCCCAAGGACACATTGTACAGCGAGCTCGTCACTGGTATCAGACCCACCGGCCGTCCTTGTCTCCGCTTTAAAGACGTCTGCAAACGCGACATGAAGTCCTGTGACATTGATCACGAGTCATGGGAGTCAGTTGCCAGCGATCGCCAGAGCTGGTGGGCAACCATAAAGGCGGGGCTAAAGATCATGGCGAGTCGAAGAGACATAGCAGTTGGCATGAAAAAAGACAGAAGCGCAAGGAGAGAGCCAACTGTGGAACAGCCCCGACAACCAATTTTATCTGCAGCACCTGTGGAAGAGTCTGTCACTCTAGAATTGGCCTTTATAGCCACTCCAGGCGCTGCTTCACAAACCACTGACCACTTCCAGGCGCTTACCCATTGTCTCTCGAGACAAGGAGGCCAAAGAAAAAAGAAATGTAAAAACAGATTGTAAGAGCTTTTATAAGTACATAAAAAGGAAGAGAGTAGCTCAAGTAGACATGGGTCCCTTCGAGACAGAGAAAGGAGAAATCATCATGGGGAATGAGGAAATGGCAGAGGCATTGAACAAATATTTTGTGTCTGTCTTCACAGTAGAAGCCATAAGAAATAGACAGTAACCTAGAGCCTATAAAGCATGAGGAAATTAAGGATATTGATATCAGGCAAGAAGAAGTATGAGAGAAACTTGAGGGACTAAAATCTGATAAGTCCAAAGGACCAGATGACCTACACCCTAGGGTTCTAAGAGAGATCGTGGATGTACTATCTATGATTTTCCAGAATTCCTTAGATTCAGCAATGGTCCCATCAGATTGGAAATTGGCAAATGTTACACCGATTTTCAAGAAAGGAGGTCGAGAGAAACCAGGAACTACAGGCCAGTTAGCCTAACATCAGTCTTTGGGAAGATGCTGGAAACTATTATTAAAGAAGTCTTAACAATGCACTTGGAAAAGCATAGTATGATTAGATCAATTCAGCATGGTTTTACTAAAGGGAAATCCTGTTTGAAAAATTTATTAGAATTTTTTGAGGATGTAACTGTTAAGAGTAGATAAAGGGGAGCCAGTAAATGTATATACCTGGATTTCCAAAAGGCATTCAATAAGGTGGCACATAATAGATTAATAGGCAAGATGCTGTTGGGGGTAATAGATCAGCATGGATAGAGGATTGGTTAACAGACAGGAAGCAGAGAATGGGCATAAATAGGGCATTTTCAAGTTGGCAGGCAGTGAATAGTGGGGTGCTGCAAAGATCAGTGCTGGGGCCTTAGCTATTTACGCTCTCTATTAATGACTTGGATGAAGAGACAGAGAGTAATGTATCTAAGTTTGCTGATGATACAAAGGTCCGTGGAAAGGTAAGCTGCGGTGAGGATATGGAGAGGCTGCAAACAGATATAGACAGGTTAAATGAGTGGGAAACAAGATGGCAAATGGAGTATAATGTAGGGAAGTGTGAAGTTGTTCACTTTAGTCATAAAAATAGAAAAGTAGAATATTTTTTAAAGGAGCGAAACTGGTAAGTGTTGATGTTCAGATGGACTTGGGTGTACTCTCTGTAGGAATGCACAAAGTTAACATGCAGGTGCAGCAAGCTATTAGGAAGGTAAATGGCATGTTGGCCTTTACTGCAAGGGGATTTGCGTACAGGAATAAAGAAGTCTTAATAAAATTATACAGGGCTTTGGTAAGACAGCACCTGAAATACTACGTACAGTTTTTGTTTCCATATTTAAGAAAGGGTATACTTCTTGCACTGGAAGCGGTACAGTGAAGATTGACTAAATTGGTCCCTGGGATGAGGGGGTTGTTCTATGATGAGAGGCTGAGTAAATTGGGGCTATATTCTCTGGAGTCTAGAAGAATGAGAGGCGATCTAACTGAGACATACAAGATTCTAAAAGGGCTTGATAGGGTAGAAGCTGAGAGATTGTTCCCACTTGTCAGGGATTCTAGAACATGGGGGCACAGTCTCAGGATAAAGGGCCGATTATTCAGGACTGAGATGAGGAGAAATTACTACAATCAAACGGTTGTGAATCTTTGGAATTCTCTATCCCAGAGGGTTGTGGATGCTCCATCATTGAATACATTTAAGGCTGGGATAGATTTTTGGTTTTGCAGGGAATCAAGGGATATGGGGAGCAGGCAGGAAAATGGAATTGAAGCTCAAGATCAACCATGATCGTATTGAATGACAGAGCAGGCTCAATGGGCCATATGGTCTACTTCTGCTCCTATTTCTTGTGTTCTTGTGATAAAACAGATTTAATGAAGACCTCGGTGAGAAGGCCACCCACTGTATGAGGATCTGTAGACACCAGCATCTGTCCACACTGCTCTCTCAATGGCTGTGAAGGTGACTACCTCTCTCAACCTTTTTGGCACAGTGTTCTTTCAAGTAACGATAGGAATCTCTTTAAAATCAGCCAGGATGCCATAGGGAATTCATTCATCAGGTCAGTGATGCATTTTACAGCAGTGCTGCAGTGTTTATCAAAATTCTGTTGGTAGCATTCTTGTCTCTGAATCACAAGGTTCTGGGATCAAATCCCAATCCAGGACTGATGCTCCAGTGCAGTATTGAGGGAGTGGTGTACTGTTGGAGATGCTGTCCTTTGTTTTAAGGCTGAGTAATATAGATTCATGATTGACAAGGGATTTGACAGGAAAGTAGAGTTAAGGGCACAATCATGTGAGCCATGATCTTATCAAATGGCAGAGCAGGTTCGAGGGGCCGAATGGTCTACTCCTGCTCCTAGTTCGTATGCTCGCATTGGCATCATGGCAAGGCAGCAATGAGATAGGACCATCCAATTTTATGGGATTGCTGGCTTTCCCAAGGATTGGAGTGCAATAGGTGAGACCCACTTTTCTTTGCAAACACCTACACGCAACCACCCTTGCCTTCCTCAATAGGAACAGCTTCCATTGCATGAAAGCAAAGACTGTGTATGATAGCATGCAAAGGATTCTAGGCACCAGTGCAAGATATCCTGGATGCATTCATCCTTTGAAAGACCCTCCTTGACCTCTTTCAGGAAGAAAATCATACCTATAGATGGCTTGTGAGTGACAAAGCATATCCCCTGCTTCCATGGGTATTGATCCCACTAGGAGTGACCTGAACAGCAGAAATCTGAAATTAAAACAGAAAGTGCTGGAAGTACTCAGCAGGTCTTGCAGCATTTGCGGAGAGAGAAACAGAATTAACGTTTCAGGTCTGTGACCTTTCATCAGAACTTCTTGTGCCTTGCTTCCTTGTTTGAGTCCTACTCAGGCTCCCTCCCTCATCTCTTTTTCCAGTACATTGATGACTGTATTGGTGCTGCTTCCTGCTCTTGCCTCGAACTGGAAAACTTCATCAACTTTGCTTCCAATTTCCACCCTTCTCTCACCTTTCCATGGTCTATCTCCGACACTTCCCTTCCCTTCCTCGACTTCTCTGTCTCCATCTCTGGGGATAGGGTGTCCACTAATATTCATTATAAGCCCACCGACTCCCATGGCTACCTCGAATACACTTCCTCACACCCTGTTTCCTGTAAAGACTCCATCCCATTCTCCCAGTTTTTCTGTCTCCAATGATGCAACCTTCCACAACAGTGCTTCTGACATGTTTTCCTTTTTCCTCAACCGAGGTCACCCTCCCACTATGGTTGGCAAGGCCCTCAACCTTATCCAACCCATTTCCCACACTTCTGCCCTCACCCCTTCCCCTCCTTCTCAGAACTGTGACAGGGTTCCCCTTGTCCTCACTTTCCACCTCACCAGCATCCACATCCAAAGGATCATCCTCCTCCATTTCTGCCACCTCCATCGTGATGGAACCACCAAACACATCTTTCCTTCCTCTTGCCTGTCAACATTCTAAAGGGATTGTTCCCTCCGAGACACCCTGGTCCACTCCTCCATCACTCCCGACACGTCATCCCCTTCCCATGGCACCTTCCCATGCAATTGCAGGAGGTGTAATATCTGCCCTTTTACCTCCTCTCGCCTCATCATCCAATGCCCCAAACACTACTTCCAAGTGAAGCAGCAATTTACTTGTACTTCCCTCAATTTAGTATACTGTATTCACTGCTCACAATGTGGTCGCCTCTACAGTGGAGAGACCAAACATAGATTTGGTGACTGCTTTGTGGAACACCTCTGCTCAGTCCAAAAGCATGACCCTGAGCTTCCAATTGCTTGCCGTTTCAACACACACCCTTGCTCTCGTGCCCACATTTCTGTCCTTGGCCTGCTGCAGTGTTCCAGTGAATATCAACACAAGCTCGAGCCGCAGCACCTCATCTTTTGACTAGGCACTCTATAGCTTTGCGGACTCAACATTGAGTTCAACAATTTCAGAGCATGACTGGCCTTTTTTTCAATTTTTTTATTTTATTTTTTTTAATTGTTTTATTTTATTTTTTAACCCTGAAGCTGTTTTTCTTGTTGTGCTTTTGGACAGAGCTGCTCATTATTCTGTCATTAACACTCTCTCTGGACTAATGCTTTGTCTTTCACCACAACCATTAACACTCTCTTTGCCTTTGTCCCATGACATCTCTCCTGCCCTCTCCCCTATCACACACCTTCCCTTTTGTTCTGTTCCCCACCAACCCACCCATCACCACCACCCCCTGCCCACCACCACCCCCCCCCCACCACCCCCCCCCCGCCCTCCACAACCCTTCACTTGCTTAAAACCTAATACTTTTATAACCTTTGCCAGTTCTGATGAAAGGTCACAGACCTGAAACATTAACTCTGCTTCTCTCTCCAGAGATGCTGCCAGATCTGCTGAGTATTTCCAGCACTTTCTGTTTTTATTTCAGATTTCCAGCATCTGCAGTATTTTGATTTCATTCGATTTTAATACCTGCCAAACCTTTTCCTTCATGTAAAACTCTCCAACCTATATTCATGGTCACCCCCTTGACCTCACCAGCTCATGGCTTCTCTGCTCACATGGTTTCACTCACAGACAAGGGCATTTCCTACCACCTCTTTTTATTCCTTACCACTTACATCCCCCTACCCTTCCAACCCTACTTGTTTCTGCACCAGCCCCTGGAATAAGCTATCCCCCAAGTTACTTACTATTGTACTTTCAAGCTGCCAACTGTCTACTTTTAGATTTCTCAGTTCAATGCCCAGCTGCTGTGTTGTGTGATTGCTCAGTGGAGCATGTTTCCATGGCAACACTGTCAGCCACGGAGTTGCTGTCACACTCTTTGATTTGGAAAAGCTTCCTGTCTGGGATTTTGACCCTATCAGGCATTTTTTGGTTGATCCAGGCTTGCCCCAACTGAGAGAGAAAAGCAGTCAATGCCTTATTGTATATTTTCAAAGGAAAGAAATAGACAATTCCCCTCTAATGAGAAATGGATCTATTCATACGCCTTGATTATTATTGATGATTACAGGGTAGATTTTACATCCAGCAGCATCCTCCTTTCTGGCAAATTTTGTATAATTGGGGACTGCAAATTTCTCACTGGTACATCCTTATGATATCTCCTTCAGTTCACACCTCCCTTTAATTTCCCAACTGTCTTTTTAGGTGGGCGGACAGTGCAAGAGCTTAATTGCTACATGGAATGCGGTGCTAATGAAATTATCAAATTTTTTGATGCTAGTGTCTGATTTGTACAGTCTCTGGATTTCTCATTTGCAACATCAGCAGAGCAACAGTACACAGACGCCATCAAGCAGGTCATTGATACTTTGCTCACCAAGACAAATAAAGTCATCACTTTAACTAGAGAAAAGCAACATCAGATTAAGATAGCACTGCAAATGCTTCACAATGCAGAGTTCACCAAGGTCCAGGAAATTATTGATAACGTCCGCAAATTTGTCTGGGTCCTTAGCTATAATCCATTGACTTTTATGGACTACAAGGGCTTTCACTACATTAATGTCCATGCAGTCAACAGTGCAAAGTTATTGCAGTCAATGTCTGCTTCCCAGCAGTCAGGATTCTTTAAGTCAATTCTGTGTACCTGGGCTGTTTGAAGGAAATAGTGGATTTTTATCACGAAAAGAATAGGTGAGGAAATTGTTGCCCTGCGGAACAACATATCAGTAACCTGACTGATGTTTCTGATCACCACTGTGGTCCTTTGGATTTAGCTAAAAATATAGGGGTGTGGTGATCTTGCCTGCCATTGGCAATCCCATCCCTGGAGATTGTCTATGGGCACATCTCTGTCACTGACTCCCTGCTAAAGCGGGGCCTATGAGGTCAATTTTCCTCTGACATTTCCAGCTCGATCTATATGGCTATGTGGTTAAGGGCAGGTACAGGCAATCCACCTATGGTGCAATTGAATCTGCCAATGCTTCCCTCCTTTCTCCAAATAAAAAATACAGAGAGGGATGCACATTGAAAAGTTCAAAATCCGAGAGCCTTCCATTGCACTGCTGCTGTAGATCAGGCAAGAATGCAATGAAGGCTCAGGAACTAGGCCTTCATTGACAGTTTCTGTGGGACTTTATTTGAGATTGAATCTCCATCTACCCCAAACAAGGTCCCCTGTACCAGAGGGGTGTAGTTAGGGGTGGGGACTCCCAAGTTGAAATCTCTTTGACCCAGCCTCAGATCTGTCATGCTAATTTATTCAAGATAAACAATTAAAACTTGGAAAGCAAATTGTTAGATAAGAATTTACAGCACAGTAAAATATTTACAGGTGCTAGTGGCTTGGCTGACAGTTGTTTTCTTATTCCATGAAATTTGTAAATAACTTTGCGATACATTGAGACAGGTATATTGGTAACAATAAATGCTGGAGCAATTAGATACAGGTAATGTTGAAGGCAGCATAAAAAGACACACATAGTTGATAAGCATATATTTTAACATTAAAAGTGTGCCAGATTACCAGTGCCAGTAGTGCTTTATTTGTCATGTTGATTCAATATACAAGCATGTTATTAACATTATCAAATCATTCAGGGGGAGAAATTTGTTCATGTAGAACTGTTTCTAGTGGCGCTACACAGACTACGTTGAATCCCTGGGGGCAGGCAGCACCTCATATCAATGACCCGTGCAGACAGCACAGGTAGTGAGTGGCCTGCAGTGCTGCCTGCTCCTGGGGAATCGACTTTGAAGTGGAGCTACACAAATGAATTTTTATCCCATAGAACATTCTGCTTTATATATTCGACTGAGTTATACTTGAATGGTACAACTCCCCAGGGGTAATTTTGACTTTGAGCAATAGTGTACAATGGGTGCTAGAGAATTAACAGCCAGCTTCAAATATTTCTCAATTTTTATTTCCATTGGCTTCATTTACAATATTGCACAATGTCAGAATTATACTCCCCTCCCCACCCCCGCTACATGTCGGATATTTTATATTATTAAAAGTTTGGTGATAGTTGCAACTGCATAAAAGTTTCTACAATTATTTGGAGCATGTCTTTAAACCATGAGTCCAAAGAAAGTTCTTACATCTCTTGTCACTTCTACTACTCATGTTTATTTACACTGGGTACTACACTATTTATAGACTTTTCAGATCATTAGGTTTGCTGAAGTGAGACAATGTAGTGATTCACTTGGTAGCATTTACACTTCACTTAAAGGGATGTTTAGCATTGATATAAAGACCCTGAGATTTTGCCTTTGATCCCATTGCTGTGTGGGAATTGGGAACACAGTGCACAGAACAAGCACCTAAGACTTCAACAATATGCTTGAATTTTAGCAACATTCCTGGAATATAAAATGATAAATTGAGTCAGATGCAGTCCAGATTACAAGGTATTTTCTCTCTATTGTAATAAACTAAATCAATGTTCCCTCGTAGCAGAATTCAGTTTTCCATTTCTGAATTGTTGCTGAATTATGTTTCTGATAATGTAGTGTGTTGACGGTTTTCTAGTTAAATATGCATTTTAACTGCAATAATAAAATACTTTAATATTAATACTTGTGAGGGCTCGAATCAGCAAATATGGCATTCATTATTGACTTTGGAAAATTAATTTAAGCTTTATTCATATTCTCTGCCAAAACTTGACACTTCAGGGGATAACAGTCCTGCCGAGCACAGTGTCCTTCAAGCTTACGGTCAAGGTCCTGCATACCCTGCCAAAATAGTCGACATAAACATTCCCACAGCACTGCTCATAAAAAGGAGGTTACTCACCCTGCTACCCTGCTCATAGTTGACCCAGACAGGATGGAGTATGAAGTAAAAGACCAGCAGAATTAAGAAAAAAATTGGAAAGCATTTAAAAAAAACACTTCTGGTCACAACTTTCCCTAAGTATCTGTTCTTCAAAGAATCACATAGCATATTTGGTTCTGGGTATTTATGGGACAAACCAAGGTGGTTGAATCTTAACTGCCCTCTGAAGTGGCCGAGCAAGCCATTCAGTTGATCGAACTGCTCCAAAGAATAAGAAAAATAAAACCAGACAGACCACTGGGCTGCAACCTAGAAATTGAATCGAGATTCAATGAAGACATATACAGCCCAACTGACCCTGCAAAGTCCTCCTCACTAACTGTTGAGGACTGGTGCCAAAGTAGGGAGAGCTGTCCCACAGAAGAGTCAAGCAATAGCCTGACATAATCATACTCACAGAATCATACATTTCAGCCAATGCTCAAGATGCCTCCAACACCATCCATGGGTATGTCCTGTTTTACTAGTAGGATAGATCCACTAGAGGTGGCGACACAGTGGTATACTGTTGGGTGAGAGTAGACTGAGAATCCTCAGCATTGACTCTACACTTCATGAAGTCTCTTGACTTCAGGTCTACCATGGACAAGGAAACCCCTTGGTATTTGTCAGCTGGTAAGTGTTGAACCCACTTGCAAGAAGCACAGAAGGCACTCTGCATGGAACACCTCACCGTCCATCACCAAAAGTGACTTCATAATATCACCCCTGGCCGAGCTAGCCAAGACCTAAAAGGACACATTTGCCAGATGGGTTTGCCACTGGAGTGAATTGGCGCGAGATAATAACCTACTTGACCACGTCCTCACCGACCTATCTGTCAGAGATGCATATGTCCATAACAGCATTGGCATAGGTGACCAACTCAGTCCTTGTGGAGACCAATTCCTGTCTTCACAAGGAGGAATTCCTGCATGGTGTCAGGTGGTACTATGATTGTAGGATAGATTAAGAACACATCTATTGGCTGAAAATGGAATTCATGTGGCTCTGTCGGCCACCAGCATTAGAAGAACTGTATACCACAACCATCCTCAATTTCATGCCCTGGTGTATTCCTGACTCCTCCATCACAATCAAGCCATATTCAATGAGAAACATAGAAAAGTATGCCAGGAATAGGTGACAACCAATTGAAGCTGCAACACAGAACTACATATATGCCAAACAGCGGAAGCAGCATGCCACATACAGAGCTAAATGATCCCAAAAAAATTGATCAGGTCAAAGCTCTGTAGTCCTGTCATATTGAGTTAGAAGTCGTGGTGGGCAATTAATTAACTACTGTGAGGAGGAGGCTCCATGAAAATCCTCATCCTCAATGATGGGGCAGCTCGGCACATGAATACAAAAGACAAGCCTTTCGTGTTTGCAATCATCTTCAGCCAGACGTGCCAGGTAGATGATCCTGTTCAACCTGCTCCTGAGGTCCCCACCATCATAGATGTCAGACTTCAGGCAATTTGATTCACTCCACATCATATCAATAAATGAATAAGCACACTGGGTGTAGGTAGGTGAACCCGCACCTCCCTTCTTAACTCTAAAGTCTGACCTGAACCCATTCGGATGGGAAAGATGGTCAAGGCTCACGACTCAGTACACTTGGTATTCTTTTTACAGTTTATTGTACCACCGATAACTTACAAATATCAGTACCCGACTTGCTTCAAATTAAATCAATACTCACTAATGCTGTCCCTTAATTTCTGAACAGCACTCACCCTGTCAATCACTAGGAGGAGTATGTTCCCATCTGCACGGATGAACAATCCCGCCTGCGGTTACCTTGCAAGTCACTGCTCTTGTCCCTGAACACACGTTTCTTGTAGTAAAAAAAATCATACCTGTGACAATGATCAATGATTGACACAAAACCCCTCCTGTTTTTGATTGTAACTTCTTAAATCTTGCAACAGTTCTACATCTTGTGTCCGTAAATAGCCTATTAATATATGAAGGTGTTTCGATGGGGAAGATTCTGGCTTATCAGCGTCATCAGATTGGTGAATGAGTTTCGCCCTAATGAAACAGATTTTGGGATTAGAATTTCCAAGGGATATGAGTGTCCACCCAGACATACTGGAACCCACAGCTTGTTAGCTTGTAAGTGCTATTTACAGTCAGGTCTTCATTCAGTCGCTCTATTGTGTGTTGTTTCATTTCAATTCCCAGCTTGTTTTAGAATTCAGTTAAAAATCCTGTTAATTCCTGGGATATGAAACTTGGCCCATTTCAGGCGATTGTTGATTTACAAACTAGCTTTTCAGTACAGCTGCTTGATCTTTAAATGTTGGCTTCCTTTAAGTTGAATGTGTTCTTGCTGAAGAACCAGCTACACTGGAGACAGCAAATGCTGTAGTGATGAAGGGCTGAATAGTATCTGCCCTATGTGTGTCCAGGCAGCAGTACCAGATGTGGATGCCGTCACCGCACGTCACTAGTGTGGCCAGCCGACTACGATCATGTGGCAGCTGGCCCATTTGAATGCAGGATGTGCAGGACCTGTCCCATTGGAGAACTGGGACAGGCAATGAGACGCCGATGGCCCCGTCAGCTGAGACAAACACAGGTGCTGGCGCCATATTTAAAGCGGTTTCAGCCATACATGAACTGCTGCTTCTCTTGGTGAGTTGATGATGGTTTACCTTTGTGTTGCTGTGCAGCTGACTGGAGACCCTGTGCTGTTGACCAAGACCAGGAGCCAAGAGGAACCATGTCAGGTGGAAGACACTGGGTGGCTCTACTGTGCAGCGATGCCTCCCTGCAGATTCTCTGCCAGGCTGTAAGCGAAAAGTCGGAGCTCCTCTTCCCAAGGGATGGCAGAAAAAAACCCTCCCACCTGACCAAGCAAGCTTGGACAGAGATCGTAGAGGAGGTCAGCAACCATGGGGTCACCCTCCGAAACTGGATCCAGTGTCGCAAGAGTGTCAATGAACCCCTTCGCTCCGCCAAGGTGAGTCCTCCATATCCATCTAATCTTTGTGGCCTGCATGTGGCCATACGGGAGGGAGTGTGACATGGTCAAGGAGTGGCTGCAAAGAGGGTGATAAGGGGCTGCGGAAATAGCAGATCATGTCAAATGCATGGCTGCATCTCCAAGACAGCTGGCCTTTTGTCCTAGCTTTCCCCCCCCCGCACGTCCTTTGAGAGAGGACATGGGGGGGAGTCATTCAGGAACCCCCATCAGGGACCAGCGAGCTGCCACCAGAACAAGTGTTCTGATGGTCTCCATGGGAAGACTAACAGTATCCCTCTTTCTGCTCACAGGAGAAAGCGGCCCACAACACTAGGGCAAGGGCAAAGTCCGGAGGTGGGATCCCGGACATCTGAGAACTGACTCTGGCAGAGGAGGAGGCCCTGGAACTTGTGGGCTCCCAGGGTGGCCGATCCATAGCAGACAAAGAGGCTGGAGTGTCCACCCAAGAGAGTGAGAAGACATTGTGTTCATGTGGTGACCACTGACCTCTGGAGAACCACATTATGCATGATTGGCCTGGGCAGATCCATGCAGCAGAACCCCTAAATGGTTGTGTTTTCTCATGCATGTTGTGGCACCTCGGAGGGAAGATCAGCTGCTGGTACCACTTCAATCCCATTGTCCTCTGAGGAAAAGGAGGAAGAATCCTCAGAAGGTGCACTGTCACACAATTCCCCTGCAACCTCCACCAGTGCAGATACTCTCACATTGGTGGGTATGTGCTTGGGCTCAGATGCGGGGTCACAAGAGGTTGAGAGCACCACATATGCATCCGAGCAGCTGACAGAGGCTGTGACAGGTGAGGCCACTGACAGTCAGAGGACTGTGGAAGGCCTGGCCAATGCTGAGGCCCCTGATGATGATAAGCCTCTGTTGTTGGCAGCCAAGACTTGTTGGAGTTGCAGAGAGAGGTAAGGAAACATCTGGCAGATTTGCCAGATCCAATGCGCAGTCATGTGCAGACGATGGAGGAGTCCATCCATGCCATGATTGCTGCCATGTCTCAGGTGTGTGAGTGCATGGCTTCCTCCATCGAGAGATTAGTGACCCTCCTAGAGAGCCAGATAGTGGAGATGCATGCAGACCAGCAAAGTCTCGCCTTGGCCATGAGTTCAACACAACATGGCAAAGAGAGAGGGGCATGAGGCACCTGAGGCCTTCTCCAGCTCCTCTTCCTTTTATGGTCAACAGGGAGGTTCAAGGGAGACTTGAAAGGGAGGAGGAGAGGCTGATCTCCTCAGGCTGCTCTGAGTGTGTTGTCAGTGGCTCCTCAGTCCTTCCGCCAGTGAGCCCAGCTCCAGTAGCTGTGATGACTGAGGAGGCTCCTGCACCTGTACAGGAACCCCTCAGCCAGTCAGGGCCCTCCAGGCCTTGGGCAGCCAGAGGATGGCCGTCAAAGTCATCCCAGACCACAGGGCAGCCTGATTAGCAGCTGCCAGTGTGGGGGAGCACTTCATAGAAGCTCACGGAAGCTCATGAAAAAGAGCACCTAGACGTACTTGGGGTTTTATGGGTGTGTGCATCTTGGTCTTGTTATTGGGTATTGCGAATGTTTAAATAAATGGAGGTCACTTTAATTGTTGAGAATCTCTCATGCTTTTGCTGCTGCCATGTCAGATGCCACCTTCACTCTTGCTCCCTCAATGGGCTGCCAGTGCAGGGGCAGGCTGTGTATGGGAACCTTCTCAGTTTTGGGCATGCACCTGGTGAACCTAGGCACAAGTTATGGGAGTGCAATAGGAAAGAGAAGACACACATAATACGGTGAGGTGAGTATTTATTGAGTCCTTGGAAAAGGCATCATGGTGGCAGGAACTGGGTATGCATGAGATTGTCCCGAGTCTCCCTTGCACGTCTCTCAATGGCCCTCGTCTCTGGTACTTCACCATCCCGCGCTGCCTGCTCAGCATCCTCCTCCATATTCTCCTCTTCGGATGAGGAGTGACATTCAATCATGTCCTCTTGATGCAAAGCCACCCCCCTCTGCAGTGCTAGATTGTGCAGAGCACAGCAAACCACCACAATACGCAAGAACCTCGCTGGGACGTACTGAAGGGCTCCACCGGATCGATCCAGGCACCAGAATCTCATCTTCAGCAGCCCAATGGCTTGCTTGATTGTCACTTGGATGGACCTGTGGCAGATGTTGTATCTCTCTTCTGCTGCAGTGCGAGGGTTCATGTCTTCAATGGGTGCCCGTTATCCCTGAGAATCTATCCCTGAAGAAGAGTGGGGGGCCAGAAAAGCTATGGCACCTGGGACTGTGAAATATGTAGGTGTCGCGGTTACTTCCTGAGAAGCGGCAGACACCTGCAGGAAACGCTTTCGATGGTCGCAAAACTGTTGCATGTTGATTGAATGGAAGCCCTTCCTGTTGTTGGAGGTCACTGACTGGTCCGTTGGAGCCTTGATGACGTGTGTGCAGTCTGTCAGACCTTGCAACTGGGGGAATCCAGCAATGGCTGCAAATCCGATGGCCTCTCCACCTGACTGTCAGGGTCGGTCTGGTAATGCACATAGTCACCAGCCCTCTTGAACAAGGCATTGGTCACCTCCTTGATGCAGCGGTGGGCTGCTGCCTGGGACCCTACACATGTTCCCAGTGGATCCCTGGAAAGATACGGAGGCATAAAAGTCGAGTGCCACAGTGATCTTTAGGCCCATGGGCATTGGCTGCCCACCAAAGCTTATGGGTCACAGATCATCTTGCAGAATGGTACCTATGTTGGTGATGACCTCCCTGGAGAGCTGCAGTCTTCACTGACATGGCTGCTTGGGCATTTGGAGGTAACTGAGGCAAGTCTGGTACACCCCCTGCCATAGATAAGCCCTTCTTGGCACAGCCAGCTGCTGTGGCTCCCCTCGTCGATCTTCATCAACTTGCCCAGCTGCCGCCTGGCCCTGCCTCCCTCTGAGTCCCTGCTGCACAGCGTGGGGGTCTACAAAGACTGGGTAGATGAGACCCATTCCAGCTGGTCACTCCCCCTCCTGTGTGCTGTCCCTGGAGATAGGACCTTGCCTTTGGAACCTTCCCCTTGTCACTCCCCTGCGAACATCCACCCTTGCAGAGAGCCGACCACCCAGGATGAAGCCCATACTTGCCATGAGGGCTTCAACACCTCTGCACCCACCTTTGCCATGAGGGCTGCACCACTGTCGGGCAATGGCTGTTGCTCCTCCCATTTCCTTTCCTGCATTCATCCAATGTTCCCCATGACTGCTTTCCATGGGCAGCACTGAGGACTCGCCTTGGTACTGCCACCTTTAACTGGGCAGGGATCAGAAGGCACATGATCCCCATATGCCATTGAATTGAATTCAAAACCCTTCATAAAATTAGAGTGACATCTACAAAAATGCATATTAATTTCCTGCTCAGCAATTCAAATTGCAGTCCTGCCTCATTGTAGCGACAACGACGCTTTGGACCTTTCCTGCCACTGTCAAATCCAGAACTGGCATCATGAGGTTGAGTTTCCAGGCGAGTGCATCCCCTCCTAATTTTCCCTCCCCCACACCTTCAATCCTGCTCCTGCAGGCCAGATAAAATTTAATCCGAAGACTTGTACTCCAGAACTAGCTGTGGCCATAGTTGTTCCAGTACAGTTACAACACCGCTATCTACCTGACAATGCTGATAATTTCTCAGTTATGTCCTGTCCACAAAAACCAGGATAAATCCAACCTGATAATCACCACCAAAAAAGCCTGTTCTCAATCATCACCAAAGTGATGGAAGGAGTGCTATCAAGCAGCACTTACTCACCAATAACCAGCTCACCAATGCTCAATTTGGGTTCCACCAGGACCACTCAGTTCCAGACCTCAGTAGAAGTTAGAGTGAGTGTTTTTGACATTGAGGAAGCATTTGATAGAGTGTGGTACCAGGAAATTCTAGTAAAACTGATCAATGAAAATAAGGAAGAAAACACTTCAGTGGGTAGACTCACACCTGAGTTAAAGGAAGATGGTTGTGATTTTTGGAAGCTAATCATCTTACACCCAGGGCATCACTAGGAATTCCTCAGGGCAGTGTCCTAGGTCCAACCATTTTCATCTGCTTTATCATTGAACTTCCCTCCATTATAAGGTCAGTGTGACCAATGATGCACAGAATCACAATTCCTTAGACAGGGATGCAATCCATCCATGCTTGCAGCAAGATCTGGACAGCATCCAGGCTTGGGTTGATAATGGCAAATGACATCCATGTCACACAATTTGCAAACAATGACCATTTCCAACAAGAGAGTGCTGGACCACCTCTTCTGGCAAGATGGATACAGAACTGGCTCGGTCATAGAAGACAGAGGGTATCAGTGGATGGGTGTTTTTCTGAATGGAGGGATGTGACTAGTGGTGTTCCGCAGGGATCAGTGCTGGGACCTTTGCTGTTTGTAGTATATATAAATGATTTGGAGGAAAATATAGCTGGTCTGATTAGTAAGTTTGCGGACGACACAAAGGTTGGTGGAGTTGTGGATAATGATGAGGATTGTCAGAGGATACAGCAGGATATAGATCGGTTGGAGACTTGGGCGGAGAAATGGCAGATGGAGTTTAATCCGGACAAATGTGAGGTAATGCATTTTGGAAGGTTTAATGCAGGTGGGAAGTATACAGTAAATGGCAGAACCCTTAGGAGTATTGACAGGCAGAGAGATCTGGGCGTACAGGTCCACAGGTCACTGAAAGTGGCAACGCAGGTGGATAAGGTAGTCAAGAAGGCATACGGCATGCTTGCCTTCATCGGTCGGGGCATAGAGTATAAAAATTGGCAAGTCATGTTGCAGCTGTACAGAACCTTAGTTAGGCCACACTTAGAATATTGCGTGCAATTCTGGTCGCCATACTACCAGAAGGACGTGGAGGCTTTGGAGAGGGTACAGAGGAGGTTTACCAGGATGTTGCCTGGTCTGGAGGGCATTAGCTATGAGGAGAGGTTGGAAAAACTCAGATTGTTTTCACTGGAACGACGGAGGTGGAGGGGCGACATGATGGAGGTTTACAAAGTTATGAGCGGCATGGATAGAGTGGATAGTCAGAAGCTTTTTCCCAGGGTGGAAGAGTCAGTTACTAGGGGACATAGGTTTAAGGTGCGAGGGGCAAAGTATAGAGGGGATGTGTGAGGCAAGTTTTTTACACAGAGGGTGGTGAGTGCCTGGAACTTTCTGCCAGGGGAGGTGGTGGAAGCAGATACGATAGTGACGTTTAAGAGGCATCTTGACAAATATATGAATAGGAAGGGAATAGAGGGATATGGGCCCCGGATGTGCAGAAGGTGTTAGTTTAGGCAGGCATCAAGATCGGCGCAGGCTTGGAGGGCCGAATGACCTGTTCCTGTGCTGTACTGTTCTTTGTTCTTTGTTCTTTGTTCTTGACGTTCAACAGCATTACCATCATTGAATCTTTTACTATCAACATCCTGGGTATTACCATTTACCTGAAACTCAATTGGAACAGCCATAGTGGCTCCTGGAGCAGGTCAGAGGCTGGGTATTCTGAGCCACATCCTAACTCCACAAAACCTTTCCACCACCTACGATGCACAGGTCAGGAGTGGGAAGGAATACTCCCCATGTGCCTGGCCAACACCACTCATGCTTGATACTATCCACGACAGAGTAATCCCCTTGATCAGCATCCTAATCATTGGCACCAACATCCATTCCCTGCACAGTGGCGCAGTGGTTTGCACCGCAGCCTCTCAGCTCCAGTGACCCGGGTTCGATTCTGGGTACTGCCTGTGTGGAGTTTGCAAGTTCTCCCTGTGACCATGTGGGTTTTCGCCGGGTGCTCCAGTTTCCTCCCACAGCCAAAGACTTGCAGGTTGATAGGTAAATTGGCCATTATAAATTGCCCCTAGTATAAGTAGGTGGTAGGGGAATGTGGGGATGTGGTAGGAATATGAGATTATTGTAGGGTTAGTATAAATGGATGGTTGGCACAGACTCGGTGGGCCAAAGGGCCTGTTTCAGTGCTATATCTCTAAATAAATAAACTCGAGTATTGTGGCTGCTGTGTGTACTATCCACAGAATGTACTACAGCAACTCACCAAGTCTGCTTCATCAGTGCCTTGCAAACCTATGATGTTCACTACTAGAAGGACAAAGGCAGCAGCTGTATGGGAGCACCATCACCTTGAAGTTCCTCTTCATTTTACGCCATCCTGACTTGGAAATATATATCCATTGCTTCAATGTCACTGGATCAAAATCCTGTAAGTCGCTGCTGGACAAGATTGTGGGAACACCTTCACCATATAGCATTTCAAGAAGAATGCCCTCTTTCTCAGGGCAGCTAGGAATGGGCAATAAATGCCAAACTTGTCAGCAACAAGCACATTCCAATTTCCAACAAACTTTTGCCTCCCAAGCACACATGTCAGAAATTCTGGTGTATGCTGCACATGTTTTTCTGATCAAAATGGGTGGAAAACCATGCTGGGATGTGATGGAACTCTTAATGTTTGTTTTATCAGGTAAGGTTGGCATCAGGAAAATGAAGTTGCACAATTACCCATATGGTCCCTAACACAAAGTAAATATAAACATATGCTGGAAATTGAGGCCAAAAGGGAAAGAAATATTTCTACTTTGTTACAAGACTGTTAAATATTTGATGAATAGTATGTCCGTTCCATTAAACTTAACAAAAATGTCTATGAGGTCCACAGAGAATTAGTTAGGAACAAAAAATAGTCATCAGAGGTACAATGTAGTCCTCACATTGAATGCTCATACTGTGTATAACTTTTATTATCTTGTATAATTAATCCTTGGTGACTGTTACTGTTTAATTAATATCAAAAGGTTTTTCATCATGCACATTCTTATTTAGCTTGGGAAAAATAAATTTGCTGTAAAAACAGTTTAGTTATATCTTCATTTATTGGAATTAAGTTTTATCCAGGTGTTTTTCTAGTCTATTGAAAAATATAGCATTTTCACTCCTTTGTACCTTTATCCTGAACACACTGCAATTTCCAGATCTGACAAATCACAATTTACTTTTTGATCGTGATTGTTATTTTATTTTTTTTTAAAGCAATACGTGTTCCACTGATACTTTTAATAATATGGAGATAATTTTCCTGGCTCTCCCTTTGCCTCGGCTTTGCAATGGAACAGTATACCTGGAGCTCGCTACACCTCTTCAGAGTGAGCTGCAGCTGATTTCAGCGTCATGGCTCGTGGGAACAGCTCCAGCAGCAACCAGAAAACTCCAAGACCCAAAGATCTGATGGGTCAGTTTGAAATTTGCCTTGTGCCCCTCTTGAACTTTCTACCAGCCTCCACTCTAGTCTGAGAGAGTTCACAGTGCAAAACCATTGCCAACATCATAGCTGTTACAAAAGGAAATAGAGGTAAGAGACCAAAAGTGCCCTCCCCTACATCATTTATATGTAAGCAATGGGCTGGCACCCACTACAGGTGCAGATCCAGTTCTGTCATGACCCTCCCCTTCCCCTGCATCCCAGAGAGGCCTCATAAATCCCAGGGCATCATAAAGGGAGCAAGGACCTGCCATAAATGGTCTCTATCCCTCCCTTTCTTACTCTTTGCATCCATAACGTGAGCATTCCTTAGTGGCAAATCCTCAATCTACTCTTGGGCCCCACATTCTCACATTCCCTCCCGAAACCCTTTTGTATCTTCATCTCCCTCTCTTCCCTTAGGATCTTCCTTTAAACCCATCTTTTTTACCAAGATTTTAGTTACCTCTCTTAATATCTTCTTTTAATCAGTGTTCGTTTTATGACTACACCTCTGTGAAGCACCTTGGAATGTTAAAGGTGCTATATAAATGTAATTTGTTGTATCTCTGAAACATGTACTCTATTTTGTGTTTTTAGTAGGTACAACAGTCTCAAATTGAACATTCCTGTGAAAGAACATTCCGTAAGTATTCAAATTTGTAACATGCATAGAGAAATACCTTTGGATATTTACTTTGATACTATTAAGGCATTTACACCTCAGACTGGTGTCTTTTCCTGTTGAAATCAACAGAGGAGATTCAGAATAGTGATTCCAGGTATAATACAACAATCTATCCAGAAATGCAGGAGTGAAACTGCCGGAGATTATAATTTGAAAACTAATATTACACTAGATGCCTCTTTATAGCAATCTAAAAATGATGATTGCCTTAGCATTGTAAAATTTACTGAGGACAAGTTGGCTGAACACGGGTATGATGGACAGAATAAGTGAATGCATCCATCACAATTTGCATGTTATTTTTGAATGGGCAGAAACCAAGATTCGACCTCATTTTTCGATTTTCCTGCTGGAATTACATTATAATTGCACTAGGAATATTATGCAATTTCTGGGCTCCTACACTTACCTTGGCAGTTGTCCTTTTTCCTCATTTGTTCACAGGTGCAGTAGACCTGAAAGACTGCATTCAGTTTCTTAATGATCTTTATCCATTGTTATGATCAGGTGCAGAGGAGTCAAAGGGCTTCCTCCTTTTCCCTCTCCGTGTTTGACCACAATAGGTTTATTTCTTTTTTAAGTGGAGATACTGCCAATTCAGTGAGTGTTTAACTGCTTAAACATCATGATCATAAAAATAACCAATTGGACAGGTTTTCTTGAGTTTAACAAAGAAAAAGGTTATCTTTGTTGTACTTAAAACTAATCTAAGTAAATAATAAAATACACTCCAACTTTCACACACACACACACACAAATAGATTACAGAGTGGGGAAGGATAGATTGGTCGAATTAGCATCCAGATTTTACATAAGGGGTATACAGTCTGTGGAGGTTGGTGACTTGGCTGGCTTCAGGCTGAATTCATTGGTCGTCCGACTTTCCTTTGGTGGTCCTGAGGCTTCCGGTTTGAAGATGTGGATGGCTGATTCAGTGGTTCTTCGACTTCTGGTATGTAAATGTGGGCAGCTGATTTGGTGGTTCTCCAGGAGACAGCAATGTGGCTAATTTCCTTCAAGGGGGTCTCTGTCTGTTCTTTCCAAAAACTTCTCAAAACTCTGTATAGCTCCACCCTCAGGCTTAAGTCATTCAGCACAGTGAACATTGATCGGTGAACAGACTAACACAATTAAACACAGTTCAATTAAATGACTGAACATTGCAATCTGCAGCAGGGAATATGTTCGGTGCTCATGGTCAGCAGACAGAGTTCAAAGCTTGCAAGGTTTGACTGGTTCGTCTCCAATAGTTTAATATTCAGATTTCCAGTCAGTGGATTAAAAAATCATCATTTGACATAACAAGTTTTCATGACACCATTCAGCTTGTGTGTACTATCCACAGGATTCACTACACTTCCTATAGCAATACTTTCAACAAGTTATTACTGAAGATGGGAGTCCTTATTTATGGAAGGATGTAAATGAGTTGGAAGCAGTTCAGAAAAGGTTTACTAGACTAATACCAGGAATGGGCTGGAATGCTTTATGAGGAAAGGTTGGACAGGCTAGGCTTGTAGCTGCTGGAGTTTAGAAGAGTAACAAGCAACTTGATTGAACCATATAAGATTATGAGGGGGTTGATAGGGTAGATGTGGTTTCCTCTTGTGGAAGAATCTAGAACTAGGGATAACTGTTTAAAAATAAGGGGTCGCCGATTTAAGACAGAGATGAGGAGAAGTTTTTTCTCTCAGAGGGTTGTGATTCTTTGGAACTCTCTTCCTCATAAAGTGGTGCATGCACAGTCTTTGAATATTTTTAAGGCAGAGGTAGATTCTTGATAAACAAGGGGGTGAACGGTTATTGGGGGTAGGCAGAAATGTGAAGTTCAGGTTACAGTCAGATCAGCCATGATCTTGTTGAATGGCGGAACAGACTCAAGGCACCGAGTGGCCTACTCCCGCTCCTAATTTGTATGTTCGTATGAGTTTTTGGCGCCATGGTCATTGAACACAGAATCTGATGTTTTCTTCATTGAAATTGTTGCAAACGTCTTAAGGCCTTTACGAGTGGCTGGTTTGCTCAATTGCTTGCTTTGCAGTCAACCAGCTTCCAGGCCTATCCCCCTGTACATAGTTTCTATGCAGAGAGTCTTTTCAGGTGAAAGGGAGAATCTTGTCTTGCACAGTTCAAGGAGTCCAACTCACTTAACTCTCAACTGCTAGCATGAGTGAGCGCAACCCTGTATTTGTTGGACTTGCATAATCAGAAATATTGAATAATTAGTTTATAGAATGACACATATGTATCACAAATATAAGGGGTGATTCCAAGATTGCATGCTCCTGGCTGGACATTGCATTAGTATGGAACACATCTTGGGAAATGGGTGGGGGTGGGAGAAAGACACAATCTCTGTTGCTGTGTTCATTGATTGACTGGTGGAAAATCATGGGCTGCAAATGCAGGATTTCCGAAGGTGAACTCCATGTAGTCACTACTTCCTGCTAGAATTGCTAGATTGCCAAAATATGGTGTGGTAAACAATGACACATTTTAAACATTAAGAAAGGAACTGAATAAATTCCTGATTCAACAAGAGAAGGCATGGTTCTGGAAATTAAAACCACTGAAAAGTATCAGGAAAGCTCCTAAAACTAAGCATATTGCAGTGAACTGAATGGGCAGAACAGTCTTGTTTCTACCTTTTTTACGTTCTGAAAATTGCATTGAGTTTTATATTGGCTTACTGAATTAAAACAGGTACAGTGTCAATACTGATGCTGCAGGACCAATATCAAAGCTACAACAGAAAGTTCCTTACTGATTTCAGGAAAATGATTGAGTCAAATGTTCATGGTGTCCTAAAATAGAGCAGAGTAATGCAAAAGGTTTAAAGAATCAACAGTGGAGCCATGTACAATTTACAGGCAGCACTGAGGTGAAGTTATACAAGTCAAATTCATTGGATTAGAGATGTGTTACTGTGAAGATTTTTTCATAATTATATAAAAATACCATAAGCATGGCAATAAGACAAAGTGTTACTTAGTCCTCCAGCTTGAGTGGACGCAGCAGGACAACGTTATTTCATCTGGCATTAAGTTACGCAGGCAAAAGGATATTAAATGAGCTCTCTCTCTATTCTACAACAAACAATCTGAGGCTCAGTCTTTCTCCCCAATCTCTCTCACCCCTGCTCATTTTATCATATTGTGTTTCTTCGAACAGAATAAGGGAGGGAAAAATAAGAGTAAAACTGTGATGATTGTTCAGTTATAAGTATAGTGCAACAGCAATTTGCATTTATAAAGCACTTCTTAATTGCAAGAAGATGTCTCAGAGCATTTTATAATAAGGGAAAACAGAATAAGCTGGACACTGAGCATGGGAAAATAGGGTGGGGACAATAGTGAGGCTAGGATGCAGAGCTGATAGCACGGTCACAAAAGAGGATTGTTGAAGGCAGAGAGCAAGGTGGTGAGGTGGAGGGAAATGAGCTGAAAATCCAAGAAAGTAGTGCAATGGCTGAATAACAGAACCGAAGGTTGAGTAGAGGGAACAAGGAGCGAGCAGAAGTAAACTGTTAGAGAATGACGGCTGTTAGGAGTGTGGGATGTAGAGTAGTGAGGATGCTGGTTGTGGCATTTCAGTCACGGAATGGAAAACAATGGGTTTCCTAATAGAATCCATGTAGGGATCAATGCTAAAGCAAGGATCAAGCAGAAGAGCAATTTTTACATTTTGAGTTTGAGATGGCCACCAGAGAGAATGATGTACATGAAGCCAGAGGTTCAAACCTTCTGATAGGGACTGAAAAGAATGGCCTCAGTTTCACTGGCATTTGTTGCCGACTGTGGAATGCCTGCATTGTGTCAGGTAGGAACAAAACCAGCAGAGAGTAGTGCCCTGGGACATATGTCTGAGATCCAGAATCAGTTGGATAAATTTGTAGCAAAATGGAAAATTGTCACTGTACCTGACATTCTTCCTACTCAGCACCAATACAAACCAATGCCATAATGGGTAGGCTGTTCCTATGTGGACAAGCAGCAAGAAGCTTGTCAATTGATGCTGGTACACACCATAGCATTCGTCTGTGAATCTTCAGCAGCACTGTTAAATGCACTTAAGAGTTCTTCAACTTTGGCTTCTGGCAACCTGCATCTAAGTTCTTCAAATTTAGGTTGGTATGTTGTATCACTGCAGAAAGAGAAAGCACATTGCATATCTGAATAATCCAAACTGTACTTAGGTGGATTTACTGTGCTGTAGTTTGGAGACTGACGTATAGTAATGGGTTTCTGCATGTCAGATATCTGTCTAACTGTCTGGAAAACCTCTAGTTTGGATGGTTTCTCATTTTTCTACATATCATCTAGAATCTATGTGCTGTTTGCATCTATTTATTTCTACATACATTTGAAGTATCAGTGTAGAACCTCCCCTCATTTACCCCCCACCCTGGAATTTGGGGTCACTTCGTCCTATTACCAATCCTAATGATGTCTGTAATGAGAAGGTAACCCTACAGTGCCTACCAAGGTCTGTGATATTGGTCAGAGCATATTTCAAGCTGTGACTGAAATTTAGACTTATTAGCAATCTTCTTATTTTCTTGTACATCTCAGTCCTTTTGGATTTCTTGCATTTACGAAAAATATTCAAGTATGACATTAATGGACACTCAAAATGTCAGCGATACAAGACTGAAACTTTTGTATATTTGCTTGTTTTGTGTGTCATTTTCTGCATCTTTGCTGGCTACAATTTAGAATTATGCTGAGACAAAGAGGAAGAATTCCTTTAGCTTATTATGGTGCATAATCTAACCTTTTCTGCTAACAACTGATACAATTTGACATGTCACCAAGTCTGTGTATGGCCATAATAGTAAGTCAAGGACATAGGAAAATCATTAGTTCTGGCTACTCTGTCACACAAAACTTTAGGTGTGAGAATAAAAATTGCAGGAAATATGCAGCAAGTCCTCACAATCTGTAAAGGGAAGAGATACATATAGTGTTGCCAACCCTTTGCCAGAAGCGTTTCAAAATTATTTTTTGCTGCATGTCTGGCAGATTTAATTTGTTTAGCACGAGAACATATTTTCCACGATCTCTTCCTTAGATTCTCAACAAGCTAAGGAGAATTAGACAGACTTTAAATCAAGATGCCAATCTTGTGTCTTTTTCATGTTGGATAGAAAAAAAGGCTTGTAAACCCATGGATGCATGAACACTGGTTCAATAACCCATAACTAATGCTAGTAAATGTATATCTTTGTCTTTCCAATCAGTAAACTCTGTGATGTTCAACCACAATATCAAATTGTTAGTTATAGTCATGGTTCTTTTTGTCTTCACATTTTCTGGGAACTGATATATTTCCCTTGTGATTCAAGATTCAAATCTCCACACTGGTGTAAATGACCAGTGCACCAGTATCTTCCTGCAAATTCATTAACCAGAACTATCCATAGTTTCAGCTTCTTTACTAGGTGTAGCAAAAGCTTCAGGCCATTTGGGAAAGTAATCACGACAGACCAGAATGAAATAATTTCCTTTCTTAGATAAAGGCAATGGGCCCACAAAGCTCCTGGCTATAATTTCAAAAGGTTTTGTTGTCTGAACTAGAACTAATGGTATTTCTTCATGCTGACTTGGAGATTTCTTACAAGTACAGCCATCATTGCATTTCTTTCACTGTACCTTTATACACTTATACATACTTGGGAGCAAAACCTCTTGATTCTGCATAATGTTTGAGCAATACTGAAACATCCAGCTTTCAGATCCTTTGCAGATATTTACTTCTATGTGACTGATAAAACAATCTTTGCCACCTTTACTGTTGCTGTGCATTAGGCACTGGCTCCCACATTATGGAACACTAAGGGTAAATGTCTATGGAGCACTGAATAATGACAGTGCTAGTTGACCATATAAATGGGGCTATGGAAGTGAGGCTTTTTTTCTTCTGTTTGGTTCCTGCTCCTGTAGATAAGCTACTATTTTGGTCTTTCTGTTTGCAAGTCACAAGCCCAGATTTTTCACTGCTGTAGCAACATCAATCAGGCATCTAACAATTGAAAATGGCTCCTGCTGAAACTCTGCCCACTTTGTGCTGTGAGTTTCCAGAGGTTGTGGAGCAGTGACATTACAAATGTCTGACTGAACCAATTGGGTGTTTCATTTAAATATGCAGTTAGGGGCATATCCATCTTAGACACCACTTCCTAATGTTTGAGTTTGCAGAGCATCAATTCTAAATAATGCCTGGAGTGACTAGTTGCCTAGGATCAGATTTGTTTGTAGTTAATTTCTAAGACCAAAACAGGTAACCTTAATATTAAAGTTATTTTTGGATTGAGTCTTTTTTATTTATTTTTTCTTCTTCTGGCTCTTAGGGGTATCTTTGACACTCAAAAACTGGTGGATTGAGGTCGAGTCAGATTTTAAAACTTTTAAATATCTGAAATCTGACCCCAACCTGCCGGCTTCCATGTTTAACAGAGGCAAGACAAGGGGAGAGCAGAAAAACTACACCCAAGAGGCATTTTAAATATTGTAATGAAGTTAGCAGCCTCTAATTTAACCTGCCTTGAAGATTTAACAGTGGCTGGCCAGGTTTCCCAGGCAGCTGAAGAGAGGTGAGGACAACATCGGGGAGAGGGTATGTGCCTTTACAGCACTGCTTGTGGTCCAAGAGCAGGTGTGCTTCTGCCAGAGCCCCCAAGCGCCCCTGCACCAGAACGCCCCCCCCCATACAAAGATCCCCAGGGTCGAGGATTCGACCCCCCACCCCCCAACATCGGACCGACCTGATCTTGCAGCCTGCCCCAGAGTCCTCCCCACCTGACTGGAAGCCAAGCCTGCCAATCAAGCTGGGTTTGGGCAAGGAACCTGTCAAGGACAAAAGATGCACACTGTGGAGTTAAAACACCACAGCATGTTTGGAACCCAGACTTCCAGCTTTCCCAATTGTAACTCCACGCCCCTGCCTAAGTAACCCATTCTGTTAATATCCAGGCCTCATGAAACATGTGTCAACTGTTACCTTTTTGTGTCAATGTGTTTTTCAATGAAAAGCGTACAATATGAGATGGTTGGAAGGAGAGAAGGACCTTGAGTTTTGAAGGAAAAGGTCATGTAATGTACTCAAGACAGTTTCCAAGAACGATATTTTGTGGAACCAACCTGGGAAGAGGCTATTTCGATCTTGTCATGAATAATGAGACAGGATTAATTAGTAATATCATAGTAAGGAATCCTCTGGGAAAAAAGTGATCAGATGATAGACTGATGTATCAAATGTGGCTTAGTTGACAGTGCTCCAGGACTTGAGCACAAAAATCTAAGCTGACGCTCCAGTGCAGTACTGAGGGAGTGCTGCACTGTTGGAGGTGCTGTCTTTAAGATGAGTCATTAAACTGAGGCCCTGTCTGCTCTTTCAGGTAGACATCAAAGATCCCACTGAACTATTTCAAAGAAGTGCAGGGGAGATATTTCTGGTGTCCTGGCCAATACTTACCCTTCAATCAATATCACAAAAATTAATTATCTTCTCATTATCATATTGCTGTTTGTGGGAGCTTGCTGTACACAAATTGGTTGCCATGTTTCCTATTTACAACAGTAACTACACTTGAAAAGTACTTCATTGGCTGTAAAGTGCTTTGGAATGTCCCGTAGTTGTGAGAGCTGCTATATAAATGCAAGCTTTTCCTTTTATTTAGAATTTCACATTGAATTTGAGAGTGATGTGCATAAATGGGAAACTAGAATATTAAACATAAATAAAGTCCATTACAAAGGCATGAGAGGTGAGTTGACTAAGGTAGATTGGAAAATTAAATTAAATGGCATGATTGTTGATGAGCTTTGATGAACACTTAAAGAAATATTTCATAATTCTCAACAAATCTACATCCCATTGAGAAATAAAAATTCCAGGAGAAAAGAAATCCTTCTGTGGCTAACAAAGGATCCGAAGGATAATATTACATTGAAAGAAGAAGCTTATAATGTTGCCAAGAATAAACATAAGGATTCAAAGAAGTTTAGATACCAGTAAAGAATGATCAAAAAATTGATAAGAAGGGAGAAAATAGAATGAGTAAACTAGACAGAAAAAAAAACAGATTGTAAGAACTATATCTAAAAAGGAAGAGAGTAGCAAAAGCAAACGCAGGTACCTTAGAGGCTGAGACAGGATAATAATAATAGTGAATAAGGAATGGGAGGGATGTTAAACAAGTATTTTGTTTTTACCTTCACAGTAGAAGACACAAAATAAATACCACAAATAGTGGGGAACCAAGAGTCTAATGAGAGTGAGGAACTTAAAGTAATTTATATTAGTAAAGAAAAAGAACTGGAGAAATTAATGGAACTAAAAGCCTCTGGGCCTGATGGCCTACCTCCTAGGGTTCTAAAAGAGTAGCTGCAGAGATAGTAGATGCACTTCAAAAATTGATTTTCCAAAATTCCCCAGATGTTGGAACAGTCCCAGTAGATTTTTTTTGATTTGTTCAGGGGATGTGGGCATTGCTGGCTAGGCCAGCATGTACTGCCCATGCCTAATTGTCCTTGAGAAAGTGGTGATGAGCTCCTTCTTGAACCGCTGTAGTCCTTGGGGGTGTAGGTACACCCACAATGCTGTTAGGAAGGGAGTTCCAGGATTTTGACCTATTGACAGTGAAGGAACGGCGATATAGTTCCAAGTCAAGATGGTGTGTGGCTTGGAGGGGAACTTGCAGGTGTTGGTGTTCCCACGGATCTGCTGCCCTTGTCCTTCTAGGTGGTGGAGGTTGTGGGTTTGGAAAGTGCTGTCGAAAAAGCATTGGTGCATTGCTGCAGTGCATCTTGTAGATGGTACACACTGCTACCATTGTGCATCAGTGGTGAAGGGAGTGAATGTTGGTGGATGGGGTGCCAACAAGCCGGCTGCTTTGTCCTGGATGGTGTTGAGCTTCTTGAGTGTTGTTGGAGCTGCACCCATCCAGGCAAGTGGACAGCATTCCATCACACACCTGACTTGTGCCTTGTAGATGGTGGACAGGAATTGGGGAGTTAGGAGATGAGTTACTCGCCACAGAATTCCTGGCCTCTGACCTGTTCTTGTAGCCACAGTATTTATGTGGCTGGTCCAGTTCAGTTTCTGGTCAATGGTAATCCCAAGGATGTTGATAGTGGGGGATTCAGTGATGGTAATGCTTTCGTTTGCACTGGAGAGCTGACTTGGGCTGCATTAGAGTGCTGAAGTGGGAGTTTTGTGACTGAGGGTAATTTTATCTAAAGTCTAGTCTTTCTTTTATTTAGCAAATTAACTTAACAGTTGCTGTTTGGGTTGGAGAAGGTGAGTTTTAGACCAGCTTTAAACAGAGTTCACTCAGGCTCTGCTTGCAGCTGCACCTTGTTAATTAGATAACTGGCTTAAACCAGTTTTCAGGGGCAAGAGTCAGTCGGTATTAATGTGGGCCATCTTACAGTACTGACTTCGTTTGCACTGGAGTGCTGACTTGGGGCTGCATTAGAGTGCTAAAGTGGGAGCTTTGTGACTGAGGGAGTTCAGTGAGGAGGAAGCGAGGAGCTCCTTTCATTTCCTACCTGTCCTCAAATAGCGTGAGGGGAGCTGAGAGTTTCCAAAGAGCACAGCTGACTGGTGAGTAAGTCCTGGTGGATATTTTTCAAACTGGATTGAATTGTAAGTCATTGTTTTAGCAAGACTTAGTTGATTTTTTTTTATTATAATAGTCTTCTAAAGTTTTAAATTTAAAGGGTTTAGTCATGGCAGGAGAGCTTAAAGCCGTGGTTTGCTCCTCTTGCTGCATGTGGGAATCCGGGAACATTTCCAGTCCCCGGGACCAGCATGTGTGCAGGACGTGTATCCAACTGCAGCTCCTGGAAGCTCGGGGTTCAGAGCTGGAACGGCGGCTAGAAACACTGTGGAGCATTTGCAAGTCTGAGAGCATCGTGAATAGCACGTTTAGAGAGGTGGTCACACCGCAGCTGAAGGGACTTGAGGAAGGAAGGGAATGGGTGACCACCAGGCAGTCCAAGAGAAACAGGCAGGTATTTCAGGAGTCCCCTGGGGTCCCACTTGCAAATCGGTATTCCATTTTGGAGGCTGATGAGGCTGGTTCCTCCAGGGAGTGCGGACAGAGCCAAGCTTCTGGCAACACAAGCAGCCTGTCTGCACAGGAGGGGGAAAGAGAGGAAAAGCAATAGTAATAGGGGATTCTATAGTCAGGGGAACAGATAGGTGCTACTGTGGCCATCAATGTGACTCCAGGATGGTGTGTTGCCTCCCTGGTGCCAGGGTCCGGGATGTCACTGAATGGCTGCAGGGCATCCTGAAAGGGGAGGATGATAAGGCAGAGGTCATGGTACATGTTGGTACCAATGACATAGGTAGAAAGAGGGATGAGGTCTTACTAAAAGAATTCAGGGAGTTAGGCAGCAGACTAAAAAGCAGGATCTCTCGGGTTGTAATCTCTGGATTACTCCCAGTGCCATGTGCTAGCGAGTATAGAAACAGGAGAATAGCACAGATGAATGCATGGCTTAAGAGTTGGTGCAGGAGGGAGGGTTTTAGATTCCTGGACCATTGGGACCATTTCTGGGGAAGGTGGGATCTGTACAAATGGGACGGTCTACATCTGAACCAGAGGGGGACTAACATCCTTGCTGGCAGGTTTGCTAGTGCTGTTAGGAAGAGTTTAAACTCATTTGGCAGGCGGAGGGGACGCAGACTCCGAGCAGAATAGGGACACAGATAAATACAGGAAAGCAAACAAGTCAGAGGGAATACAGCGGAAGTAAGTTTCAAGGGAGTAAGACCAGGATGGAAGGCCTCTACTTCAATGTCAGGAGTATTAAAGGTAAAACTGATGAGTTAAGGGCAAGGATTGACACGTGGAATTGTGATATAGTAGCCATCACGGAGATATGGTTGAGGGAGGGGCAGGATTGGCAGTTCAATATCCCGGGATATAGAATCTTCAGGCGGGACAGAGGAGGGGGTAAAAGAGGAGGGGGCATTGCAATATTAGTTCAGGAGTCAGTTACTGCAGTAAGGAGAGATGATATCTTGGAGGGGGCATCAAATGAAGCTTTATGGGTAGAGTTTAGGAATAAAAAAGGGACAACCACATTGCTAGGTGTTTATTATAGACCCCCAGATGGTTAGTGGGAAATTGAGGAGCAAATATGTGCGCAATTTGCAAAGGTGTGTAAAAATAATAATAGGGTAATTATATTAGGTGATTTCAACTTTCCCAACATTAATTGGGATAGTCATCGTGTTAAGGGCTTAGATGAAGTGGAGTTCTTAAAATGTATACAGGAGAACTTTTTAGCTCAATATGTAAAGGATCCAACAAGGGAGGGTGCAGTGCTGGACCTAATTCTGGGGAGTGAAGCTGGACAGGTGGTTGATGTGTTGGTGGGGGAGCATTTTGGTGATAGCGACAACAACATGGTACAATTTAAGCTTGTTATGGAGAAAGAAATAGACAAGTTGCAAAAAAAGGTTTTGGATTGGGGGAGAGCGAATTTTAGCAAAATAAGGCAGGATCTGGCCAAGGTAGACTGGAAAGAGTTACTTGTCGGGAAATCTACAGAAGAGCAGTGGGGGGCATTCAAAAAGGAAATGGGGAGGGTACAGGCCCAACATCTTACCTCTAGGGTAATAGGTAGGAGCAACAAGCCCAGAGAACCAAGGATGACCAGAAACATTCAGGGTATGATGAGAAGGAAAAGAGAGGCTTTTAGCAAATACAAGGAGAGCAAATAACTGAAGCATTAGTGGAGTACAGAAAGTGTAGGATGGAGCTTAAGAAAGCAATTAGGAGTGCAAAGAGGGGATATGAGAAAATTCTGGCTGGTAAAAGTAGGGAAAATCCCAAGATATTCTATAAGTACCAGGGAAAGAGTAGGACCCATTAGGGACCAAGGAGGAAATCTGTGGGTGGAGCCAGAGGACGTTGGTAGGGTGTTGAACCAATACTTCGCATCTGTCTTCACCCAAGAGAATGAGGATGCAGATACGGAACTCAGAAAGAGAGACTGTGAGGATCTTGAGCAAATTGTCATAGGGAGTGACAAGGTATTGGAGGTTTTGGCAGGCTTAAAAGTGGACAAATCCCCCAAGTCCAGACGATTTGTGTCCCAAGATGCAGTGGCATGCGAGTGTGGAGATTGCAGGGGCTCTAACCCAAATTTTTAATTCCTGTCTGGCCACAGGGGATTTTTAGATTTTTTTTTAGATTTAGAGATACAGCACTGAAACAGGCCCTTTGGCCCACCGAGTCTGTGCCGACCATTAACCACCCATTTATACTAATCCTACACTAATCCCATATTCCTAACACATCCTCACCTGTCCCTATATTCCCCTAATACCTGCCTATACTAGGGGCAATTTATAACAGCCAATTTACCTATCAACCTGCAAGTCTTTTGGCTGTGGGAGGAAACCAGAGCACCCGGAGGAAACCCACGCAGACACAGAGAGAACTTGCAAACTCCACACAGGCAGTACCCAGAATTGAACCCGGGTTGCTGGAGCTGTGAGGCTGCGGTGCTAACCACTGCGCCACTGTGCCGCCCTCTGGGAGGTGCCAGAGGACTGGAGAACAGCTAATGTGGTCCCACTATTTAAGAAAGGTTGTAGAGATAAGCCAGGGAACTACAGACCAGTGAGTCTCATGTCAGTTGTAGGAAAACTATTGGAGAAAACTCTGAAGGAGAGAATCTATCTCCACTTGGAGAGGCAAAATTTGATTAGAAATAGTCAGCATGGCTTTGTCAGAGGGAGGTCATGCCTAACAAATTTGATTGAAATTTTTGAGCATGTGACCAGGTGTGTAGATGAGGGTAGTGCAGTTGATGTAGTTTACATGGATTTCAGCAAAGCCTTTGACAAGGTCCCACATGGGAGACTTATCAAGAAAGGGGCGGCACAGTGGCGCAGTGGTTAGCACCGCAGCCTCACAGCTCCAGCGACCCGGGTTCAACTCTGGGTACTGCCTGTGTGGAGTTTGCAAGTTCTCCCTGTGTCTGCGTGGGTTTCCTCCGGGTGCTCCGGTTTCCTCCCACAGCCAAATGACTTGCAGGTTGATAGGTAAATTGGCCATTATAAATTGCCCCTGGTATAGGTAGGTGGTAGGGGAATATAGGGACAGGTGAGGATGTGGTAGGAATATGGGATTAGTGTAGGATTAGTATAAATGGGTGGTTAATGGTCGGCAGAGACTTGGTGGGCCGAAGGGCCTGTTTCAGTGCTGTATCTCTAAATCAAATCAAAATCAAATCAAAGCAAACGCACATGGGATAAAGGGTAACTTGATAAGGTGGATTCAAAATTGGCTTAGCTGTAGGAGACAGAGAGTGATGACAGACGGCTGTTTTAGTGACTGGAAGCCAGTGTCCAGTGGCATACCACAGGGATCTGTGCTGGGTCCCCTATTGTTTGTCATTTATATAAACGACATAGATGACTTTGTGGGGGGTAGGATCAGTAAGTTCGCGGATGACACAAAGATTGGTCGAGTGGTTAACCGTGATGTTGAGTGTCTTGGGTTACAGGAAGGTATAGACGGGATGGTCAAATGGGCAGAAAAGTGGCAGATGGAATTTAACCCTGAAAAATGTGAGGTGATACTGTTTGGAAGGAGTAATGTGACACGTAAGTATTCAATGAATAGCCTGACACTGGGAAGTTTCGAGGAACAAAGCGACCTTGGCGTGTTTGTCCATAGATCTCTGAAGGCAGAAGGGCATGTTAATAGTGTGGTGAAAAAGGCATATGGGACACTTGCCTTTATCAATCGAGGCATGGATTACTAAAGCAGGGATGTCATGTTGGAGTAGTACAGAACTTTGGTAAGGCTACAGCTGGAATACTGTGTGCAATTCTGGTCGCCACATTTTCGGAAGGACGTGATTGCACTGGAGGGGGTGCAGAGGCGATTCGCCAGGATGTTGCCTGGGATGGAACATTTAAGCTATGAAGATAGGTTGGATAGGCTTGGGTTGTTTTCGCTGGAGCAGAGAAGACTGAGGGGTGACCTGATCAAGGTGTACAAGATTATGAGGGGCATGGACAGGGTGGATAGGGAGCAGCTGTTCCCCTTAGTTGAAGGGTCAGTTACAAGGGGACATGAGTTTAAGGTGAGGGGCAGGACGTTTTTGGGGGATTTAAGGAAGAACTTTTTTACCCAGAGGGTGGTGACAGTCTGGAATGCACTGCCTGGGAGAGTGGTAAAGGCAGGTTGCCTCACATCCTTTAAAATGGATGAGCACTTGGCACGTCATAACATTCAAGGCTATGGGCCAAGTGCTGGCAAAGGGATTAGGTAGACAGTCAGGTGTCTTTAATGCATCGGTGCAGACTTGATGGGCCGAAGGGCCTCTTCTGCACTGTATTATTCTGTGATTCTGTGATTCTAATGAAACTGAAGATCATGGGGAGATGGTCATTGCCTGGCACTTGTATGTTACTTGCCAATTATCAACCCAAGCCTGGATATTGTCCTGGTCTTGCTGCAGCTGGACATGGAGTGCTTCAGGATCTGAGGAGTCACGAATGGTGCTGAACATTGTGCAATCATCAGCGAACATCCCCACTTCTGACCTTAAGATGGTGGGAAGGTCATCGATGAAGCAGCTGAAGATGGTTGGGCCTAGGACACTAGCCTGAGGAACTCCTGCAGTGATATCCCGGGACTGAGATGATTGACCTCCAATGGGGAGGGGGTGGTATAGTAGTAATGTCACTGAACTAGTAATTTAGAGGCTTAGGCCACTGCTCTGGGGGCATGGGTTCAACTCCCACCATGGCAGATGGTGAAATTTGAATTCAATTAATAAATCTGGAAATAGAAAAAGCTGGTCTAATGGTGACATGCAACCATTGTGAATTGTTGTAAAAACCATCTGCTTCATTAATGTCCTTTAGGGAAGGAAATTTGCCATCCTTACTTGGTCTGGCCTACATGTGACTCCAGACCCACAGTAATGTGGTGACTCTTAAATGCCATCTGAAATGGCCTAGCAATTGGCCTAGGGTGGCACAGTGGCACAGTGGTTAGCACCGCAGCCTCACAGCTCCAGCGACCCGGGTTCAATTCTGGGTACTGCCTGTGTGGAGTTTGCAAGTTCTCCCTGTGACCGTGTGGGTTTTCGCCGGGTGCTCCGGTTTCCTCCCACAGCCAAAGACTTGCAGGTTGATAGATAAATTGGCCATTATAAATTGCTCCTAGTGTAGGTAGGTGGTAGGGGAATTGAGGGAAGGTGGGGATGTGACAGGGTAATGGGATTAATGTAGGATTAGTATAAATGGGTGGTTGATGGTCGGCACAGACTCGGTGGGCCGAAGGGCCTGTTTCAGTGCTGTATCTCTAAATAAATAAAAGCTACTCAGTTGTATGAAACTGCCACAAAGTGTGAGAAATGGAATGAAACCAGATGGGCCACCTGACATTGACCTAGAAATGACAATGGCAAACCCCAGTAGATTAGAAGGTTGCAAATGTAAACTGCTATTCAAAAAAGAGGGAGAGAGAAAACATGGAACTGGAGACTAGGTAGTCTGACATTAGCAGTGAAAATGTTGGAATCCATTATGAAGGAAACGGTAACAGGCACTTAAAGAATCATAACATGATTAGGCACAGTCAACATGGGTTATGAAAGGGAAATCGTGCTTGATAAATCGATTAATTTTTTGAGGATACAGCTGGCAGGATAAAGGGGAACCAGCTGATATAGTATATTTAGTTTTCAAAAGGCATTCGATAAGGTGCCACAAGACAGGATGTTGTACCATCCTTATGTTGATGGGGGTAATATATTTTCATGATAAGTGGAATAGTTAAAGGACAGAAAACAGATAGATGGAATAAAAGGGTCATTTACAAGTTGGCAGGCTATTACTAGTGAGGTGCCACAAGGATCAGTGCAGGAAGCCTCAGCTATTTACAATCAATATTAATGTCTTAGATGATGGGACCGAGTATACTGTATTTATGTTTTCTGACAATACAAAGTTGGGTGGGAAGTAAGCTGCGAGGACAAAAAGAGTCTACAAAGGGATATAGATAGGTCAAGTGAATTGGACAAAAAGTTCGCAGTTGGAGTATTATATGGGAAATGTGAGGTTATTCACTTTGGTTGGAAGAATATTCTTTAAATGGTGAGAAACAAGAGAAACCATTAAATGTTGGTGTTTAGAGAGATTTGGGTGTATTTGTACAAGAAATACAGAGCGTTAACATGCAGGTACAACTTTTAACTCAGAAGGCAAAATGTAAATTGCCCTTCATTCCAAGGGGTTTGGAGTACAAGATTAAGGAAATTCTAATTCAATTGTACAAGGCGTTGGTGAGAGCACACCTGGAGTGCTGTATACAGTTTTGTTCTCCGTACCTAAGGAAGGATATACTTGCCTCAGAGGAGGTGCAATGAATGTACATTCAATTGATTCCTGGGATGAAAAGGTTGTCCTTTGAGGAGAGATTGAGTAGAATGGTCCTATACCCTGTGAAATTTAGAAGAATGAGAGGTGGTGGCATTGTAACATATAAGATTGAGACACCATGACAGACGGATAGAGGCTGAGCCGTTGTTTCCCCTAGCTGGAGATTCTAGAACTAGGGGATTAGTCTCAAGATAAGGGGATGACCATTCTGGACTGAAATGAGGAGAAATTTCTTCATGCAGAGGGTTGTGAATCTTTGGAATTCCTGAAGGCTGCGGATGCTCAGTCATGGGTATATTAAAGATTGAGTCAATGGATTTTTGGACAATAAGGAAATCAAGGGATATGGTGATCAGGCAGGAAAGTAGAGTTGAAGTTGAGGATCAGCCATGATCTTATTAAATGGCAGAGGATATGGCCTACACCTGCTCCTATTTCCTGTGTTCTTATGTAGAGAGGATACCAGATAGAGAGATTCTCTGTGCCTCTCTTCTAATGCTGTCACCAACTCCAGGTAGCGTCACGCTGTATTGACTCCTTCTGGGATATTGGCACTGAGGATGGCATTGAACTTTGCCATGACTCCTGCCATCTCTCTCAATTTCTCTGAGATTGTCCTCAAAGCTTCCATCAATGTGAGGGACCCTGCATTAAGTTGTTGAAAGGCAGCTTGCTGTATCTTTTCTTATTACCATAGGTGAAAAAATACTTTTCAAAACACATCAGGCAAAATATGTGGAGACTACCCAAAGTCTGAGAACTCAATCACTTCCTAGTTTGACATGTCATGCAGGTAACTTATCCAACTTTTCTACAGGCTTAACCTAAGTAAGCCAGGACGCGGCAGATCTGGATTCCAGGTAATTTCCACTGCCTCCACCATACTTCCACCTGGAATATGATACGACTCTGCTGAAAGGCACAAAAATTCAGGGCCGTAAATATTTATGTAGAACCATCTGCAGCTTTGAATATTTAACCAAACATAAACAAATTATTTTTATAAATGCTGGATGGCTTGTGTTGCACATGTTGGATGAAATGGAGGTGGGGGGGGGCAGTTACAGAGTATGGGAAAATCATACATATAATAATACAGAAAAGCATCCATGCCTTTTATTGTCTGCTTTAATGTGATATGTTCTTCTCCTTCAGTAGCTCTGTATTTATTAAAAGCTGCAGTGTCAAAGAAGATCACAGGCCTGGAGGACATTCAGGATCTGCACTGTCACACATATTGATGATTAAGTGTTCCCTACATTCTCTTTTCAACAAGGATCAATAGTTACCCTGCAAAGTTTAATGGATAGTGTTGAGCTTTGGAATCCTAAAAAAATGGACTTCTCAGAATTCATTGATTACTTAATCAATTGGTATTTGATCTTGAGGTCCCACAAAATAAATAACATGTCTAAAACCAGACAAGACATTCCTGTAATTAGTAATAGCATCCCTCTCTCTCTCTCACTGTTTAATTTGAAAAAAGTGTTTCTTTTTCCTACTGAGTATCATGCATGTCTCATAGCAATCCAAACACAATTAGTTTATTAAAACCCAAAAATGAAGGATAAGTTAAGGTCAAAATGCCTTGAAAGAATGTTCAGAGGGCAGAAAAAAGCAAAAATCCAATTTTATATATACATTTATGACATTGAACTAGGAAGTCTACACAAGACTGCATCAGTCAAAGGTCTTGCAGAAAGGGTATTTTAAAGTCTTGTGGACTGATTCTATCTTTATTGGCTTTGAAGTAATGCTACTTACTAGTTAGAATTTTTCTCTTCTGTGATTACTAACTTGTGATTCTCCACCAGTTACAGTGAATGGGCAGAAATCACAGTCTGGCAAGTGGAAAAGTGAAAAACCCAGGTGCTGTGCCTTGCCACTTCTGTAGATCATTTTACTTACAAATAAATTTGGCTATTAGTTTTAGCCTATACACATTGGTCATATCTGCATATTGATCACCTTTCCAAAACACTGGAGAATGTACTAGGGTAGTCATGTGGACATGTGGTCCTAATATTATATATATTCTACCATGCTAGGCCCCCACCTGCCAAGAATGAGGCACATTAATTTTGTCATGAACATTGATTTTAAACTGTTACTGGAGTGAAGAAAGGACTTGTTCAACAGATCAGCCGTGGCTGGAAAAGACATTTGCAGATTAACAGATGGTGATTGGAAGGACAAAGGAACATTCCCTAACACACTCAACCCACAATAGACCTTGATCACCAGGTATTGTGTGTAAGAGGAGCATTCCAGAGACTGCTAAGGTGATACAATCCTGTCTGCTCCAATCGCTTTCTCACAAGCCTCTGAACCCACTGAAGACACATGAACCCCAAGAGAGGAAAGGCTCCTATAGCGAACGAGATTTAAGAAGAATACTGGGCCCCAACGAAAAGCAAGATTTACCTGCAATCAAGAACTCTACAGTGAGCTCGAAGAACCAGAACAAAAACTCTTCAGATATTGCCTCAAACTTTTCCACTTTACTTTTCTTCTGCTCTTTTCTGTCTGTATTTGCATGTGTGTATCGCGTATGCATGCTAGCGTGGGTGATAGTGTAAAATGGATGATGATGAATCAGCAGCCTGTTTTACATCTCCACCAATTTTTATTTCCATTGTTCAAGTGATTGCATGATCCGCACTGACATAACTGTAAGGTCGGTTAAGGGCTTGGCATGGGGCCACTGATAAATGTGTAGCAGGTTGCCCGACTATGTTAAGCAGCATGCATCTTTCAGAAATGTAGCCTTAACAAAAGGATGATTGTATCTGTTCCTTGGTTCTGCAGATCACATACGCAGCATTGATCCGAGCCACCACCTTCTCCTGCATTGCTGTCTTCTGGGGAGGGTATTCTGGAATGTCAAATTGGGCAACCTTCCTCATTACCTGCTTTAGGCAACAACATCACCAAGTTACCATATATCAAAGCAGAGGGTTCAAGTGCTGTGTCTTGCCAACACTTATTCTGTGTCTTCACAATTGTTAGGCATCCATTGTTTTGTCTTCTTTTGCCGACATACCCTTTGGTAGGTAACTAAAATACTGAACCCCAAACACTCTTTGATAAACACATTAAAAAAAAACTGAGTTCCATATGCCTTTACAAAAGACAGCTGAAAATTTCTGAGTCCGACATAACCATTAGGAAAGATAGCTGAATTTGTTTTGATGTCATTTACCCTTAGGATGTCACATCCCTTTAATTTTCAGCAAGCAAGAAAGAATTTGCACAACTTCAGACATCCCAAAGCACATCACAGCCAATAAGGTACTTTGTGAAGGATTGTCATGTTGTAATATAGAGCTGTTAATTCATTAGACATTCAACTGACCATTACTTTTTTCAAGTTCCTAGTATAAGCCCCAATCCAAATGGGGTCGGCCATTCCTAATTTGACTGAGCGCAAAACTTGCAGCACATAGGTCCTACACACAAATGCTAGGACCGGATATCCAGGCAATTCATTCCTGAAATAACTCAGAAAAAAAGGCTGAATTTTACTGACAAAAAATTGAGTTCCAAGTAGGACCAGTAGGCTTATTGACCTGTTAATGCCGACGATCTGCCAGCTTCTATTTTAATAATGGCTATCCCTTAGGTGGCCAGAGCACCTGCCTGTTTCACTCCCTATGATATCTTAAGCTACCATTGAGGAAGAGGAGATCATTAAAGTTGACATAGCAGCTCCTTATTCAATGGACTCAAAACAGTTTTAAACACAATTTATCATCAAATAAGGCCTGGTTGGCTCAACCATGCAGATACTTCACTGATCATGAACATAACTAAAATTTATTCTGAACCTTTGTTATATAGGTAATAAAATTAATATTACAGAAGTGTAGAATTCTAAAATTTTCTAAAATTAGAAATCAGAATCACACTCGCCACACTACCAGAAGGACGTGGAGACTTTGGAGAGGGTACAGAGGAGGTTTACCAGGATGTTACCTGGTCTGGAGGGCATTAACTATGAGGAGAGGTTGGATAAACTTGGATTGTTTTCACTGGAACGACGGAGGTGGAGGGGCGACATGATAAAGGTTTACAAAGTTATGAGCGGCATGGACAGAGTGGATAGTCAGAAGCTTTTTCCCAGGGTGGAAGAGTCAGTTACTAGGGGACACAGGTTTAAGGTGAGAGGGACAAAGTTTAGAGGGGATGTGCGAGGCAAGTTTTTTACGCAGAGGGTGGTGAGTGCCTGGAACTTGCTGCCGGGGGAGGTGGTGGAAGCAGGTACGATAGTGACATTTAAGAGGCATCTTGACAAATACATGAATAGGAAGGGAATAGAGGGATACGGTCCTCAGAAGTGCAGAAGGTTTTAGTTTAGGCAGGCATCAAGATCGGCGCAGGCTTGGAGGGCCGAATGGCCTGTTCCTGTGCTGTACTGTTCTTTGTTCTTTGTTCTTGTTCTATAAAATATTCAATCTTTTTTTTCTACAGAAGAGTCTTTTGGCAGATTCTCAGACAGTATCTCAGGAAATTTAGGGAGTGACTTTTGTTGCATTCTTTCGGCATTAAAGAGCCTTCAAAATGGCCAAGAGGGGGAACCAATATCCTGGGGGGGAGATTTGCTAGTGCTCTTCGGGGGGGTTTAAACTAATTCAGCAGGGGAATGGGAACCTAAATTGTAGTGCCAGTGTACAGGATGTTGAGAGTAGTGAGGTCAGGGATAAGGTTACAAGGACGCAAGAGGGCACTGGCAAGCAAGAACTTGGTTTAAAGTGTGTCTACTTCAACGCAAGGAGCATCCGAAATAAGGTGGGTGAGCTTGCAGCATGGGTTGGTACCTGGGATCTCGATGTAATGGCCATTTCGGAGACATGGGTAGAGCAGGGGCAGGAATGGATGTTGCAGGTTCCGGGATTTAGATGTTTCAGTAAGAACAGAGAAGATGGTAAAAGAGGGGGGGGTGTGGCATTGTTAATCAAGGAGAGTATTACAGCGACAGAAAGGACATTTGAGGACTCGTCTACTGAGGTAGTATGGGCCGAGGTTAGAAACAGGAGAGGTGAGGTCACCCTGTTGGGAGTCTTTTATAGACCTCCAAATAGTTCCAGAGATGTAGAGGAAAGGATAGCGAAGATGATTCTCGACAGGGGCGAGAGTAACAGGGTAGTTGTTATGGGGGACTTTAACTTTCCAAATATCGACTGGAAATACTATAGTTTGAGTACTTTAGATGGGTCAGTTTTTGTCCAGTGTGTGCAGGAGGGTTTTCTGACACAGTATGTAGACAGGCCAACCAGGGGCGATGCCACATTGGATTTGGTACTGGGTAATGAACCTGGCCAGGTGTTAGATTTAGATGTAGGTGAGCACTTTGGTGATAGTGACCACAATTTGGTTAGGTTTACCTGAGCGATGGGCAGGGACAGGTATATACCGCAGGGCAAGAATTATAGCTGGGGGAAAGGAAATTATGACGCGATTAGGCAAGATTTAGGATGCGTAGGATGGGGAAGGAAACTGCAGGGGATGGGCACAATCGAAATGTGGAGCTTATTCAAGGAGCAGCTACTGCGTGTCCTTGATAAGTATGTACCTGTGAGGCAGGGAGGAAGTTGTCGAGCGAGGGAGCCGTGGTTTACTAAAGAAGTTGAAGCGCTTGTCAAGAGGAAGAAGAAGGCTTATGTTAGGATGAGAGGTGAAGGCTCAGTTAGGGCGCTTGAGACTTACAAGCTCGCCAGGAAGGATCTAAAGGGAGAGCTAAGAAGAGCAAGGAGAGGACACGAGAAGGCATTGGCGGATAGGATCAGGGTAAGGCTTTCGATAGGTATATCAGGAATAAAAGAATGACTAGAGTTAGATTAGGGCCAATCAAGGATAGTAGTGGGAAGTTGTGTGTGGAATCAGAGGAGATAGGGGAAGTGTTAAATGAATATTTTGCGTCAGTATTTACAGTAGAGAAAGAAAATGTTGTCGAGGAGAATACTGAGATTCAGGCTACTAGGCTAGATGGGATTGAGGTTCACAAGGAGGAGGTGTTATCAATTTTGGAAAGTGTGAAAATAGATAAGTCCCCTGGGCCAGATGGGATTTATCCTAGGATTCTCTGGGAAGCTAGGGAGGAGATTGCAGAGCCTTTGTCCTTGATCTTTATGTCGTCATTGTCGACAGGAATAGTGCCGGAAGACTGGAGGATAGCAAATGTTGTCCCCTTGTTCAAGAAGGGGAGTAGAGACAGCCCTGGTAATTATAGACCTGTGAGCCTTACTTCGGTTGTGGGTAAAATGTTGGAAAAGGTTATAAGAGACAGGATTTATAATCATCTTGAAAAGAATAAGTTCATTAGCGATAGTCAGCACGGTTTTGTGACGAGTAGGTCGTGCCTCACAAACCTTATTGAGTTTTTCGAGAAGGTGACCAAACAGGTGGATGAGGGTAAAGCAGTGGATGTGGTGTATATGGATTTCAGTAAGGCGTTTGATAAGGTTCCCCATGGTAGGCTATTGCAGAAAATACGGAAGTATGGGGTTGAAGGTGATTTAGAGCTTTGGATCAGAAATTGGCTCGCTGAAAGAAGACAGAGGGTGGTGGTTGATGGCAAATGTTCATCCTGGAGTTTAGTTACTAGTGGTGTACCGCAAGGATCTGTTTTGGGGCCACTGCTGTTTGTCATTTTTATAAATGACCTGGAAGAGGGTGTAGAAGGGTGGGTTAGTAAATTTGCGGATGACACGAAGGTCGGTGGAGTTGTGGATAGTGCCGAAGGATGTTGTAGGGTACAGAGGGACATAGATAGGCTGCAGAGCTGGGCTGAGAGATGGCAAATGGAGTTTAATGCGGAAAAGTGTGAGGTGATTCACTTTGGAAGGAGTAACAGGAATGCAGAGTACTGGGCTAATGGGAAGGTTCTTGGTAGTGTAGATGAACAGAGAGATCTTGGTGTCCAGGTGCATAAATCCCTGAAGGTTGCTACCCAGGTTAATAGGGCTGTTAAGAAGGCATATGGTGTGTTAGCTTTTATTAGTAGGGGGATCGAGTTTCGGAGCCACGAGGTCATGCTGCAGCTGTACAAAACTCTGGTGAGACCGCACCTGGAGTATTGCGTGCAGTTCTGGTCACCACATTATAGGAAGGATGTGGAAGCTATGGAAAGGGTGCAGAGGAGATTTACTAGGATGTTGCCTGGTATGGAGGGAAGGTCTTACGAGGAAAGGCTGAGGGACTTGAGGTTGTTTTCGTTGGAGAGAAGGAGGAGGAGAGGTGACTTAATCGAGACATATAAGATAATCAGAGGGTTGGATAGGGTGGATAGTGAGAGTCTTTTTCCTCGGATGGTGATGGCAAACACGAGGGGACATAGCTTTAAGTTGAGGGGTGATAGATATAGGACAGATGTCAGAGGTAGTTTCTTTACTCAGAGAGTAGTCGGGGCGTGGAACGCCCTGCCTGCAACAGTAGTAGACTCGCCAACTTTAAGGGCATTTAAGTGGTCATTGGATAGACATATGGATGAAAATGGAATAGTGTAGGTCAGATGGTTTCACAGGTCGGCGCAACATCGAGGGCCGAAAGGCCTGTACTGCGCTGTAATGTTCTAATTCTAATAGGGTCTTAAACTGCAATGGTGGCTGAGCCCTCGTTTAGCACAAGACACTATCTTAGTAAAGGAGTTGAAGCTAGGAACAGGAACCTAGAGGATCATTAAGGGACTGATTGACAATTAAATTGCCTGCTGGCACTCACTTGCCACTAGAGAGTGACTCCACTGCGTTTGAAGAGAACTTTAGAGACACATCGGGAAACTTTCTGGGACATTTTGTCAATACTTCACTAACACTCTCACCACTTGTGCCAGGAATTCTCTCAGGACATCATCTAAGAAGAGTGAGTGCTGTGCTACTCTTATAGGAATCACCGGGAGAAAGCGAGTGCATAGTCATCAGCCTCTTGCTTGGGTCCCCCTTGCACTGTATGAGGAATTGGAGGAAGAAATGAGGCCAGGCAAGAAAGAGGGACAGGAGGGTGAGGAGGGCTGTCAGCACGAGGCCCTATCCACCCATGGTTTCAGACAGCATTAGGAGGCTGCACTTTATTGACAGAGTCACAGAGATCTATGGCCTAATGGAACAAAAACTCAGACACTACAGCACAGCCAGAACTGCATTGCCTGTGCTTTTATATGCTACTGGAACTTTCCAGGCTGCCATAGGTGATATCAGTCACATCTCACAATTCATTGCATAAGGGAATCTCTGCAGCTCGATACTCTCTGAGGAATAACTATATATCCTTCCCTATTGCCAGAGAAGATCAGAGACAAAGAGCTCTCGGATTCATCAAGACTGCAGGATTCTCCTGGGAACCATTGACTGCACACATATGAACAAACGAACCCCTCATTTAAAGTCAGAGCTGTTCAGGAACAGGAAGGGATTCTTTCCTTATCTGCGACCACCAGCAGCGCATCATACAGGGGAATGCCTACGAAAGGTTATTGCACAAAATAAGAGCTCAGGGTATTGGGGGTAATGTGTTGGCATGGATTGAGGACTGGCTAACACACAGAAGGCAGAGAGTCGGGATCAATGGGTCTTTTTCAGGTTGGAAAGCCGTAACTAGTGGGGTGCCACAAGGATCAGTCCTAGGGCCTCAACTATTTACTATCTATATTAATGACTTAGAGGAAGGGACAGACTGTAGTGTATCCAAATTTGCTGACAATACGAAAATAGGTGTGAAGGCATACTGTGATGAGAACACAAAGAATCTGCAAAGGGATATAGATAGGTTAAGTGAGATGGGCAAAAACTTGGCAGATGGAGTTCAATGTGGGAAAGTGCGAGGTAATCCACTTTGGTAGGAAGAATAAAAAGGCAGATTATTATTCAGATGGAGAAAGACTACAAAATACTGCAGTCCAGAGGGATCTGGGTGTTCTTGTGCATGAAACACAAAACATTAGCATGAAGGTGCAGCAAGTAATTAGGAAGACAAATGGAATTTTGGCCTTTATTGTTCCGGGCTTAGAGTTTAAAAATAGGGAAGTCTTGTTACAACTGTACAGGGTGTTGGTGAGGCCACACCTGGAGTATTGCGTTCAATTTTGGTCCCCGTATTTAAAGAAGGATATACTAACATTGGAGGCAGTTCAGAAAAGGTTCACTAGGCTGATTCCTGGGATGCAGGAGTTGTCTTATCAAGAACGGCTAAACTGGTTAGGCCTTTATTCATTGGAGTTTAGAAGAATGAGAGGTGATCTTAGAGAAACATATAAGATTTTAAGGGGGCTTGACAGGGTAGATGTTGAGAAGATGTTTCCACTAGTGGGGGAATCTCGAACTAGGGGACATAGTTACAGAATAAGGGGGCACTCATTTAAAACTGAGATGCAAAGGAATTTCTTCTCTCAGAGGGTGGTGAATCTTTGGAATTCTCTGCCTCAGAGAGTTGTGGAGGCTAAATTACTAAATGTATTTAAGGAGGAGGTAGATAGATTTTTGAAATCTCGGGGAGTCGATGGTTAGGCGGAGCAGGCCCAAAAGAGGAGTTGAGGCCTGGGACAGATCAGCCATGATCTTATTGAATGGCGGGGCAGGCTTGACGGGATGAATGGCCTACTCCTGCTCCTATTCTTATGTTCTTATGTTCTTACTAAACAAAGAGCTGCCAGATGCCTTTATTATGAGATAGTCATCCATCTCACAGATGTTTGATCCCCAACACGATGTGTATGGGTAGTTCTAGGTGATGCCATGGCTCAGGATTCCCTGAGAAACCCCCAGACATTAGCTGAGCACCCATATAAATGAGAACCATTCTGCCACCAGAAACATCATTGAGCAAATCAATGGGGTCCTGAAACAGAGGTTTAGATCTCTTGATGGATCAGGAGATGCCCTGATGTACTCTGCCAAGACTCTCTCCAGATTCATGGTGACTGACATACTCCACAATCTGGCAATCATGAGGCACCAGCTGTTAAAACCAGCAATTGTGCCAGAGGTCAAGCTGAGGAGCCACAGCAGAGATGGAGGTGTAGGAGGAGGATGAGGAGGAGGAGGACCGGGGAGCTACAGGCAGGTGGCCCACACCTGGGAGGAACACTCACCACTATCTAATTGAAGAGTGCTTGTGAAAGACATGCTTCACCATCAGACTCAGGAATATTGTTGTCACATGTTGTACCTTTCATAACTTATGATGCATCAGGCAGTCCATATTCACAATAATGAAGACCATCGATTCCATCGCTACCCAATTACCATCTTTACTCTTTATCTACATCAAAAACCAGCAAGGAAAACATTACACAACCAGAATCACTTTACAAATATTAAATTACTAGCAGAGAACCATGAAAATTTTCAGTGAAATTAGTATCTTTATTGCAACAGTACTTCTTTAAATTCCATCCCATACCATTCCATCCTTCCCGTGCGATCCCTTTAATGCCATACCCATCCCATTCCTTTCATCCCTCTTATTTCATCCCCATACTACCCCTTCTTCTTATGCCATTCCCATCCCCCATTCCATCTTTCCGATGCCATTCCATCCCCATCCCCCATAGCCCATGCTGTCCCCCTTCCCACCCATGTTGGCCTCCTCCCATGCCATCTCCCATCCACCCCACGTGCCATCCCCATTCCCCCACTCCCATGCTGTCCTGTCTCCAAACCCCTTCTTTCCTATGCCATTTCCCCTCCATCCCTCCGTCTCATGTTGTTCCCCCTCATTGTGTCACCTCAGACAGTCACCTCCTCCCCCATGCCACCGTCCCTTGCTCCACCCCTCTCATGCCACTGCCCCCCGTGCCATCGTAACCACCACCCATGCCATCATTCCCTCCCCCCTCCTATGCTGCCCTCCCCTCCGATGCTGTCCCCCATCCACAATCCCTCCCATGCTATTCCCCCAATGCTATCTCCCACCCTTCCTCCTTGACATCTCCCCCTTCCCCCTCCCCCTACCAAACCCATTTACCTCTCACCTCCATGCCGTCCCTCACCTCCTGTATCCCATGCTGTCCAACCCTCTAACCCCCAAACCATTCTCCAACCCCCACAGTACCCCATTCCATACTGTTTCTACCTTCTTCAAATGCCCCCCCCCCCCCACCCAGTGTTGGCAAGAGCCCGGTAACCGAGGCCAGGGAGCAGTGAGAACTGGGGGTGGGAGCCAAGTAAGCAAGGCTGGGGAGCAGCAAGGACAGGGGCCAGTAAGAGAGGCCAGGAGCGGGAGCAGTGTGGGCTGGGGGCCAGTAAGCGAGGCTAGGGAGCGGCGGGGGTCAGGGACCAATAGACAAGACCTGGCAGCGGCGGGGGCCAGGCACCAGTAAATGAGGCCGGGGTGCAGCGAGGGCCGTAGGGAGGCTGGGGTGCAGCGAAGGCCACTAAGGAAGGCCGGGGTGCAGTGAGGACCAGTGAAGGAGGCTGGGGTGCGGCAGGGGCCAGTAAGGGGGGCTGGGTGTGGCGGGGGCCAGTAAGGGAGGCCGGGGTGCAGTGAGGGTCAGTAAGGAAGGTCGGGTTTGGCAGGGGTCAGTAAGGGAGGCTGGGGGGCAGTGAGGGCCAGTAAAGGAGGCCAGGGTGCATTGGGAGCCAGTAAGGGATGCCAGGGAGCAGCGAGGGCCAGTCAGGGAGGCCAGGGTGCAGTGAAGGCCAGTAAGGGAGCCTGGGTGTGGCGATGGTCAGTAAGGAAGGCTGGGGTGCAGTGAGGGCCAGTAAGGGAGACTGTGTGTGGCGAGGGCCAGTAAGAGAGACTGGGTGTTGCGAGGGCCAGTAAGGGAGGTTTGGGTGCGGCAGGGTGAAGTAAAAGGAGGCCGGAGAGCAGCGAGGGCCAATAAGGGAGGCCGGGTGTGGCGGGGGCCAGTTCCAGTAAGCGAGACCAATGAGTGAATGGGGCCAGGGACCAGTAAGGGTGGCCAGGGAGTGGCGAATGCCGGGGGCTGGATCCCAGTAAGCAAAGCAAAATTTGCATTCTCATCTTCTGTACAACTAACATTAGAGTACATTCTGAGATCCCGTTACTTATGTCATTTTATACTTTATATGCCTCTGAGGTTCACTCCATTAGCTTTCTGCTTCGGGTGTCAGCCCAGTAACAGAGGCCAGGGAGTGGCAAGAGCCTCAGTCTCTCTTAATTTTGTGTGATTTGAATATATTTGACTTCACTGTCACATTATTTTTTTCTTTAAATTCTGCAATGTCAAACCTCTTTTATACCAATCTGCCTCCAAATCCTTCAAGTACCTATCACCATAATGTCCTCCCCAGACTCCTCCGTGTGCATCAGGCACCACCCACCAAAGATCTGTCTTACCCATTCACCAGGTGCCTTGTATTGAAATGCTCAAAAAACTGTCACTCAGCACACACAATGTAATAACACACAACAAAAATATTGAATTTAGACCAAGAAGAAAAGAGTCCTATTTTGACCATGGACTTTTGCTTTATCTCTATGCATCACAGGATAGTTAAAAGCTCTCATTATTACAACTATTATGACAATTAAGCCAGCGGCTGGGTGGGGGGTTGGTGGTGGTGGTGGTGGTGCAGCAGGGGCCAAGGTGAAACGAGGTGACCTCCCTGCGGACCTTTTGGGGGTGGGTCCTCCGTCGTGGGCAATCTGTGGCCCACAGAGGGCCTGCACTGGCAAATAACCCATCTCCCATTACATCCCCTTTTCCTGCACTCATCGCCACCCTATCCTCTCCACCCATCGCCAGGGCCTGCCAGACTGGCCCTAGCAACCCCTGCTTATTCACCTTCTCTCCAGGTCTCCAGTGCTGGGCCTGCTCCCAGGCCTACTGTAGTACCGGCAGTGGTCACCACTCCCAGTGGCACTGCCAATGCTACTGAGTTGCTGGCCCTCTGATTGGCCGGCAGCTCTTGGAGGTAGGATCCCCGTCTTAAGTCCCTGAGCATCATTGAATTGCACTGGGGGTCTCTGAAAGGCCGAGGCGGGGTTCCTCTCGCCTTTTTGGCCCGGCACCGGGAGCCCTGGCAGTACTACTAAATCCAGCCCTTTGTTTCTGTCTTCACAGTAGAAGGCACAAAAAAAATTCTGGAAATAATGGGAAACCAAGGGTCTAGTGAGGATGAGGGACTTAAAGAAATCAGTTTAAGTAAAGAAATGGTCCTGGAAAAATTAATGGAACTTAGTGGTGACAAATCCTCTGGAGCTGACAACCTGCATCCTAGGGTTTTAAAATAGATGCAGAGATAATGGATGCATAGGTTTCAATCTTCCAGAATTCCTTAGAATCTAGAACAGTTCCCAAAGATTGGAAGGTAGCAAACATAACCCTGCTAGTTAAGAGAGGAGGAAGAGAGAAAATGGGGAACTATGGATCAGTTAGCCTAACATCAGTAGTAGGCAAAATACTAGAATCAATTATAATAAAAACAAGAAATGCTGGAAATACCCAGCAGGTCTGGCAGCATCTGTGGAGAGAGAAGCAGAGTTAACGTTTCACGCCTGTGACCTTTCATCAGAGCTAGCAAAGGTTAGAAATGTAATAAGTTTTAAGCAACTAAAGCGGGGGTGGGGCAAAAGATAACAAAAGGGAAGGTGTTGATAGGACAGAGGGTCACAGAGAATAACTGACCAGAAGGTCATGGAGCAAAGGCAAATCTTCCTGCCACTTGTTGGCACACCCACCCCTTTGGATCTCCGTCCGGGGAAGCGAGGCGGAACACTTGTGGGGAGGAGGGAGGAGGTACATTTCTCAGTGGTGAGTTGGGAGGGGGAAGTGGGGTCAAAGTAACATCATTGGTATAGGGGATGGTGGAAAGGATTTTAGGTTACAGTTTATGCACTTTGTTGCAGGGGAAGATGACGTGTACAAGGTGAGTATTTTGGTGGGGAGAGGGCAAGTAATTAATTTAATTGCTATTGGGGAGTGGGAGAGGGACAGAATAAATGTATTTTTTTTTCATTCACTTTAGCTTTAAATATTTAAATTTAATGTAAGGGCTCTAAAAATGGCATCATGCCTGCACACAGGCAGCTGACGCCATTGCTGGGGGTGGACAGCCCATCTCGTCCACATGATCGCGGTGGGTTGCAGCCCGCCCCTGCTACTTAAATGAGCCGCCGCACTTAGGATCGCAGTGGCTCCGCAACGTGCGGCCCGCAGCGCAACTGTAAAATTCAGCCCATTTTGTTCAGCAAATTTGTTTTGAGTTTTTTGAGGATGTAACTAAGATGGATAAGGAAGACCCATTGGATATAGTGTATTTGAATTTTCAATAAGCATTTGATAAGGTGCCACACAAGAGGTTACTGCAGAAAATTAGGTCTCATGGGATTGGGGATTATATATTCGCATGGATTGAAGGCTGGTTAATGGACAGAAAGCAGAGAGTAGGAATAAATGGGCAATTTTCAGGTTGGTAGGTCATAACTAGTGAGGCACCTCAAGGAGCAATACTTGGGTCTCAGCTGTTTATAATCGATATTAATGACTTACATGAGGGGACTGGGTGTAACGCATCCAAGTTTGCTGTTGAGATTAGGTGGGAAGGTAAGTGGTTCACCAATGTCCTTTAGGGAAGGGAAATCTGCCATCCTTACCTGGTCTTGCCTACATGTGACTCCAGACCCACAGCAATGTGGTTGACTCTGAAATGGCCTCGCAAGCCACTCAGTTCAAGGGCAATTAGGGGTGGGCAATAAATGCTGGCCTATGAAAACTTTTTTTGGTGCTTAGATTTGGCTTCAAACGAGTAATCAGGTCTACAGTGGGTAGAGAATTCCAACGATTCACCACCCTCTGAGTAAAGAAATTCCTCCTCATCTCAGTCTTAAATTGCCTGCCCCTTATTCTGAGAATATGTCCCCTGGTTCTAGACTCACCAGCCAGAGGAAACATTAAATCCACATCCACTCTGTCACGCCCTGTAATAATTTTGTAAGTTTCAATGAGATCACCTCTCATTCTTCAAAACTCTAGAGAATACAGGCCCAGTTTCTGCAATCTCTCCTCATAAAACAATCCCACCATCCCAGGGATTAGTCTGCTAATCTCGATTGCACTCACTTTATGACAAGATAGGGAGACCAGATGTTCCTTAGATAGGGAGACCAAAATTGTACGCAGTACTCCAACTGCTGTCTCACCAAGGCTTTATACAATTGAAGCAAGATATCTTTACTCCTGTACTCAAATCCCCTTGCAATGAAGGCCAACATACCATTTGCCTTCCTAATTTCTTGCTGCACCTGCATACTAGCTTTTAGTGACTCAAGAACACCCAGGTCCCTTTGGACATCAATATTTCCTAATCGCTCACCATTTAAGAAATACTTTGCCTTTCTGTTTTTTCTACCAAAGTGGAACACTTCACATTATATTCCATCTGCCATGTTCTTGCCCATTCACTTATCCTGTCCATATCTCCTTGAAGCTTCCTTGCATCCTCCTCACAACTTACATTCCCACCTAGTTTTGTGGCATCAGCAAATTTGGAAATATCACATTTTTTCCCCACATCCAAATAATTTATACAGATTGTGAACAGCTGTGGCCCAAGTACTGATCCTTGTGGTACCCCACTAGTAACAGCCTGCCATCCTGGAATGATCCATTTATTCCTACTCTCTGCTTTCTGTTTGTTAACCAATTCTCAATCCATAGCAGTATATTACCCGCAATCCCTTGTGCTCTAATTATGATACTGACCTCCTCTGTGGAACCTTATCAAAAGCCTTTGAAAATCCAAATACACTACATCCACTGGCTCTCCTTCATCTATGCTACAGGTAGCATCCTCAAAAAACTCCAAGTTTTATCAAACATGATTACCCCTTCATAAATCCATGTTGACTCTGCCCAATCATATCATTATTTTCCAAGTGTCCAGTTATCCTTTATAATAGATTCTAACGTTTTCCCTATTACTGATGTCAAAGTAACAGGTCTGTAGTTCCACATTTTCTCTCTTGCTCCCTTCTTAAATACTGGGGTTACATTATTTTCCAGTCTGCAGGAACCCTTCCAGAATCTATAGAATTTTGAAAAATAACCACTAGTGCATCCACTATCTCTATAGCCACCTCCTTCAATACTCTGGGATGTATCTCATCTGGTCCAGAGGATTTATCAACTTTCAATTCAGTTAATTTTTCGAGTACTGCGTATTTATTGATACTCATTTTTACAAGTCCTTTGGTTCCCTAGTATTTCTGGGAGATTTTCTGTTTCTTCCTGTGTGAAAACAGACACAAAGTAGTTGTTTAGTCTCTCCACAATTTCCTCATTCGCCATCACAAACTCCCCTGTCTCCACCTGCAAGGGACCCACATTCGTCATTGTTTACCTTTTCTTTTTCACATACCTAAAGAAACTTTTACAGTACATACACCTTTATGTTTCTAGCTTTCTTGCATTCATAATCCATTTTCCCTTTCTTTATCAGTTTCTTGGTCCATCTTTGTTTGATTCTAAATTGCTCCCAATCCTTGGGCCTACCACTTTTTCTGACAACCTTATAAGCCACTTCCTTTGACTTAATGCAATCTATAACTTCTTTTGTTAGCCACGGTTGATTCACCTTTCCTGTTGGGTTTTTATGTCTTAAGGGAATGTATATTTGTAGTAAACTGTGTTATACTTCATTAAATACTAGCCATTGCCTGTCTACTGTCAAATCTTTTAATGTATTTTCCCAATCCACTATAGCCAACTTGCCCCTCATAACTTCATAGTTTCCTTTGTTCAGATTTAAGACCTCAGTTTCAGAATTAACTATATCTGTTTCAAACTTAATGTAAAATTTTATCATATTGTGGTCACTACTTCCAAATGGTTCCTTTACAGCAAGGTTATTAAATTATCCCTTTCTTATTACATAATACAAAATCTAAAATAGTCTGATCCCTAGTTGGTTCTTCAACATATTGCTCCAGAAACCCATTTCATACACATTCCAGGAATTCATCCTCCACAGCATTAGTGCTAATTAGGTTTACCCAATCTATACGTATATTGAAGTTGCCCATTATTACTGTATCACCCATGCTACTTGCAGCTCTAATTTCCTGATTTATACTGTGCCCAACTTTGCCACTAAAGTTTTGTGGCCTATAAACAAGTCCCACCAATGTTTGATTAGGTAGCGTAACATTTTGTTGTAACATTAATTCTGCTTGTATGAACCTTACCATCAGAACTTAACTTGTCATTGTGAACAACACAATTATTATATCACCTGCCAGATTCTGCAGCAACTGCAAAGAAGAGGAAAGTGTTGTTGCCACACTTCCATTGAAATATCTGTGCAGTGACTTTTCCTGGGCATGTCAGCAATTTTCTTGGTGGCCTTTTGTAACCAGATAGTGTAGTTCTGAACTTAATGTTGTGTTGCAATTTATACCTTATAGAACATTTAATGTCATTGATTCAATGACAGTCAAAGGCATTTCAGTAGACTTTAGAATAATGATTTATCCTTCTTGTGACGTTGTCTCATGTGGTATGGATACAGTGACTTTGCTACTTTTATGCACTCTCTTTTCTCCTTATTTGGTAGTCAGTGCATAAAGCTCTATTTTGGGGAAGCAATATATCAGGCCAGCTGCAGTGAGGCATCTCGTGGTATTTTCCATTAAAATCAGCCTAACAATTGCATGTTTAGGTTTTTACATTTTTTGGCCCCAAAGTTGCTGGAGTTGCAAGCAGATAACAACACAGCAAGGGTAACAGAACGTCTGGGACCTGTCTGAACAACAGCACAAACAGCGTATCTTCTTAAGCAATAAGATTGCGAAATATACATAGGAAGGACTGAGAAGCTGGGTGAATTAAAGTGGATGAACGCAATGTTAGATCAGGCAGAGAGAGAGAAATAACAAAAAGGAAAGAAAGTTTGGATTAAAAGAGAGAGAATAAAGAGACAGAAAGAAAAAGTAAGAATAAAGATTAAAAATGTAAATTTTGACTTTTGATAATCTGCTAAAACAATTCACAACCTGAAAGAATGAGACTCCACACTTACCACTGTTTACTTTTTGGAAACCCAAGGAGGTGGCCAGCTGATTTCCATAATTAAAGGCCTGATTAAGGGATATTTTACTGGGCCACCAGCATTTTGCCAATGGCAGAGCAGCCCCCGGCGCATGGGGAGGCTGCTATCTTTAAGGAGGCAACCTCCCTGCGGCAGTCCAGGTGGCCATCAGAGCCAGAGGCTTCATGCCCCACAGAGGGGTCTGCGGGCAGAAAAGGCAGCCCCCATGGCCTCAACAATCTCTCCCTGAGGGGTTGGCCCTGCAATCGGTGGGACCTTCCCCTTCAGCTGTCCTGAACTTTAATTTGTACCCATCTCAATGAGAATGCCTCCATTTTGGGGGGCTTGAGGTCTCCTGCCTGCCTTAGCAGTGCCAACGACTCTTGGTGGTGCTGCTGAGGCCTCAGAGTTCTCTGATTGGGCTGGCAGCATCAGGAACCCGCCCGCTGTCCCTAATTGGAGGCCACCTGTAGTACAATCGCTGAGCCTGTCCCACTGCCAGCAAGTGCAGACTCGGGACCTGTATTTTGTCCCAATGTTGGGGTCCCAAAGCCTGAGAAAAAATCCAGCCCAGTGTTTCACATCAGAACTGATGAAGGGTCATCATCCTGAAACATTGGGCTGTATTTTATTCTGGCGACAGGGGTCCCAGTGGCAGTCAACAAGTGGGGGGAAACCCCGCCTTGGCCTTCTGTTGGGCCCAGTTGCTGTTTCACGGCAGGCAGGCAATTAACAAGCTGCCATCTGGGACACTGTCGCTTTAAGGGACAAGATCCTACCTCCAGAGCTGTTGGCCAATTAGAAGGCGAGCTGCTCTGTAGTACTGGTAGTGCCACTGGGAGTGGTGGCCACCACCGGAACTGCAGAAGGCCCTGCAGAGCAGAAGATTGACAAAGACCCCGGAAGAGGTAAGTGGGGTCGGGGTCACTGGGACCATTTAAGCAGGCTGGCGGATGGAGTGGAGCGGTGTTAGTGAGGGTTCGGGGGGGGGGGGGGTGTCTTCCCAGGGGGCAGCCATCACTGCCGGGGGTCCCTCTAGAAAGAACACAATGGTATACAGAGCCTCTGTCACCTCCTGGATGGACAGGGAACAATGAGATCTTACCTCTGTCACCTGTTTCAGCTTGGTAGATGTGTAGAAGTTATGGTCCACAGTTACCTTCACCATCACTTAAAATGCCATCTACACACAGCTCTGAGGCAGCAGGTCTGGTTCCAAGAGGTAGCAGAGCTCGGTGAGCACCTCCTTGGTGAATTGCAGGTGCTGAACACACTGCTCCCGGCTTAGGTGGCAGTTGAAAAAATGCTCCCAGAAAATCTGAAAGTCCTTCTCCCCCTCCTTCTCTTTCTGCAAGCAGCTTCTTTTCTTTATTGCCTCTAAACCATTTCCTTCTCTTTTTGCAGCCCAAGGGGGTTTACTACCATAGCACCCATGGCTGGGAGCAAGTGGTGCTACCAGAGCCCTTGCAGTGGTAACCAATGCCTTCCCCATGTGCAGCACCTGCAGTTTTCACCAATTTTAAACAACTCCTCCAAACACCCAGTACTTCCACAAACTCAAACCGAGCCAGTAGAAAACAATAAGCAATCATAATGCAAGTTATTGATTATCTCCTTTAAATAGCACTGGTGGGAAGTCCCTTGTGTTGATGAACTCATGTTCAGCTGTTCATGTTTAAGAAACGGCATTACTTAGAGCAGCAAAGTTGAAAATGGTAGTTCTGGCGTCAAATCAGTATTACACCCTGACTGATATCACAATCTACTTACCCTAGATACTTCCAGCACATGCTCGGAACACCCACCCTAATGTCCTCAGTTAAATGGTGTTGAGTGCAGGTTGCACTGGAAGTGGGCAGAAGTACTGCAAAAGCCCTTCTGCTACTAAACTGCCACCTCTAAAGCTGAAACTACTGACACTATTTAGTACTCAAAGATTCAAGTGTAAGCAAAACATAGACTGAAGTTAAGCACTGTACTGTTAGGTTAAACCAAATCACAGTCTTGGACTTTCTGAGCAGCTGTGAGGTGAAGTTATCAGGTCTCAACTGTGATATTCAGACACCCTGCAGATTAAAGTAAAAGATCATCAACCTAGTATCAGCAGGTTAAGCTTCAACTAAGAACTTGAACAAGATTATTTATTGTAGCTTTCAAAATGTGTTTATTCAGTCGAGCCAAACTCTGTTAAGGCAACTACTGTACCAGTTGAAAAGCAAAATACTGCGGATGCTGGAAATCTGAAATAAAGACAGAAAATGCTGGACATACTCAACAGGTCAGGCAGCATCTGTGGAGAGATGAAACACATTTAACATTTCAGACCTGAAATGTTGGGCTGGATTTTACCGATTGACTCAAAGTCCCGACGCTGGGGTCATCTGCGGGTCACATGGTCACATGGGTGGGTTGTCCGCAGTGGTCTTCTTATATGTGGTCAATTTGCATCCAGCCAGTGCGGAAGCCATCAATAACGGGTGGTGGACAGAAGCTAGTGCCAGCACAATGCCATTTTTAAAACCCAGTATTCAGTCTTCATACTGGCTGCACACAGAGAAGGCAGAGGAAAGGGTGCAGCTTAAGGGAACTTGTAGAGGAATGGCTGCAGTGAGAAGATGGCTAGCTCCATGTTTCAGTGACACCTCCCTGGAGTTGCTCCTGCCTACAGCGAGAGAACAGAGAGGGTTCTGTTCCCAGTGGATGGGAGGAGGAGGCCAGCAAGACCCAAAAAGGAGGCCTGGCTGGAGGTGGCCAAGAAAGGGGATGGGGTAGGAATATGGGATTTATGTAGGATTAGTATAAATGGGTGGTTGATGGTCGGCACAGACTCGGTGGGCCGAAGGGCCTGTTTCAGTGCTGTATCGCTAAATAACTAAATAAGTAAATAAAGCGAGTAGTCATGGAGTGGTCATGTGAACATGAATGCAGTTCCAGAAGCGCTTTAATGACCTGTTGATGTCTGGCAAGGTAATGGCATACAAAATGGCTAGCTGGCAGCCCTGTATGTCTTATATGATGGCCATGAGATGTGAGGCAAGGTGACCAACCCATGCACAGGGACTCAGATATCTGTCAAGAGTTCCCAAAGGCTGTTAGCTCCCAGGCACATATGACAGAGCAGCCCATCAATGACATGAGTGGTGCCATGTTTCTGTCATATGAACGCATGCCGTTCTCCATTGAGGGAGTGGCGACTCTCATGGAGTGCCATATGTGGCAGACCACCGAGTGGATGCAGGGGGTGGGCACTGGCCTCCACAATATAGCCTCATCCTTGAGCAGTGCAGAGCACTGGTTGGCGAGATAACTCAGAGACACATTGCCAGGTGTTGTCCCACACCAGGTAAGTAGGGGAGTGTAGGTAGGCTTTGAAAGGGTTGTGGAGTGGATGCCAGAAGGCTATGAGGGCTCTGCTCAAGGTGCTCCTGGTGTTGTTGGTGGCCCCTCAGCCCCTTTGATGGTGACATGGATTCTGCATGCAGCCCTGATGACAGGCTACCCTTGCACAGATGCAGGTGGCCCAGCATGTGCCAGGCCGCTCTAGGACTCCGCAACCCAGAGCTCATCCGCTGTGAGCATCTCATGCACCACAGCAGCAATGGCAGCAGCCTGCCTGCAAATCAGCAACATATCAGCACATGGAAGCTATCGCATAAAGGCACCTTGTAACACTTTGGGTGTTACTGAATGATTTTTATTTCCTGTATGCCATTGTGTATTTACTTTATGCACCTTAACATTTATTGAAATCCATACTTAGACTGTTCATGTGTTTCTTTCTAAAAGCTTTTTCACTAAATGCTAGCATGCAGGTGCAGCAAGCAATTAGGAAGGCAAATGGTATGTTGGCTTTCATTATAAGGGGAACTGGGTACAGGAGTAAAGAAGTCTTGCTGCAGTTGTATAGAGCCTTGGTGAGACGGCACCTGGAGTATTGTATACAGTTTTGGTCTCCTTATCTAAGGAAGGATATACTTGCCATAGAGGTAGTGCAATGAAGGTTCACCAGATTAATCCTTGGGATGGCGGGATTGTCTTATGAGGAGAGATTGAGGAAACTAGGCCTGTATTCTCTGGAGTTTCGAAGAATGAGAGGTGATCTCATTGAAACTTACAAAATTCTTAGAGGTAATTGTAATGAGTTCTTTTTATGTTGTCTGATGCAACTTAAATGAGATGCGTGGTGTCCAGTTGATTGAAGATCTCAAAACAGGTTTTTAAATAGCTATTACATACAGTACAGAGCCAACTATTTACAGGGCCTGCCTCTAGGTGTTACAGTTCCAGAGTGAATCTGGCTTGTAGTCACATGACTACATCCTGGTACTTGATTCATTATAGCATATTAAGATCTTAAAGGGTCATCACTCTTAAAGGCAATCACACAACTTCCCTCTTCTTTCCAAAGATAAGCTAAAAGTAAAAAAACACATAAAATTAGATAACATCAAAATTATTTACACATGGATAGAGCTTGTGAAATTTACAAACATAGAGGCTCAAAAGTCCATATATCATCTTGAGAATTCTTGCTTAGGGAGTTTGCATCTCATCTGTTGCTCAGGGACGCTGCGTCTCATCTGTTGCTGTTCTTTCTGAAGGTTCTTCCTCTCTGCACTTAGTCTGTGTTGCTCTGCCTTCAGTTTGCTAATATACTCTGTTGTTTTTCTCAAGATGACCACCTTTGAAGCCATGTCATTCTTGGAGAGTTCTTGCTCCTCATCTCAAAGATCCAACAGACAATGCTTCAACTCACTCCTCCTCTGCCTCCTCAGGATATTGCATATCCTTCACCTCTCCTCATCCTCCGGGTCTGAAGGCTTGGGGCTCAAGGTCGAGGACTTTTTGGGGGAGAAGTACTTGGTTTCATGGCGGTGTCCGTTCTGGCTCAGTGTGGTGCTGGCGGTTCTCCAGAGAGCAGAAGTGAAGGTGCGGCATAGTTGTGCTTGTGCTGGATTTCCAGACTGCACCATTTGATCTGGTCAGAGTCTGCGAGCGGGTTCCGGTCCTTGGAGATTTCCCTTTGGCAATGCTTTCGTGGATAATTATGATTTTGATGTCCTTACATGTTGGTAGTCCTGCCACTGCTGGTCCGCTCATATCTACTAGGTGGAACATTTGTGATTTCCATGCCGACTTGCTGTATCAGCATTGCATTGTTAATGTGCCACTGCAAGGGATGGGTGACCCATTGTATGTAGATAACTTGGCAGTTGTTGTTTGTGTCATTGATTTCCAGTGACTCTGGTACATGTCTTTGAGGATTGGTACTGGTAGGATATTTGCACTAGCAGCGGTGTCAATCTTGACCCTGAGTTTGTGTTTGCCAGCTTTCTTTGGGCATGTGATGTTAATAGTGACAGAAGCTTCCAGTTTTCCTGACTTCATCAACATGATGTGTCAGGTTCACAATGTGGAATGCCTGATCACCTTCCGTCTGAGAACTACTTCACCCTGAGTCTTGTCTCAGGTCTGTTTTGCTGTGGACCTCATGTATTGGATTGCATTTATGTAGGTCTCTGGCACTCTCCTTGCTGCAGTTGCCCTGTTTCTGCATCTGTTTTCTGTTTGTCTATGCCCTACTGTGACTTCTGGCTGCGTCCTTGGAGGCAGATTTCTAGCATAGGTAGACCCAGTGTCCTTTAGCACCGCACGCCTTTTGCACAGGTCTCGAAATGCAGGGCAACTTCACCGTGAGTGGGACCAACCACACTAACCACACAGCTTGCTTGATCTTTTTGACCTGGTTATGATGCCGATACTGTTGGCTGCACATAATGCTTGCAGGTGTGATGTCCAGCTACAATGGCTTTGTATTTCCTGCCATCTTCCAGCATCGCATCAATGCTGTGACCTTTCTTTTTCCCCAAGAGGCCCATCTGAAATGTGTTAATGGGTATTGATACAATCACAAACTCCATTATTCGGTCTGACAGCTCAGCTTCTGAAAAATTGCATTCATTGCCCTTGCTGTGGCATCTACTGATGAATTGGTCTATTGATTCCTGTGGCAATTGCCTGTAAGAGATCAATTCCAGGTGGCGAATTCTAAAATTCACTCATAATCAGAGCTGATCTTCTAGCATTTCCTCATCTTTGCAGGATCTTTTTGGTCCTCTTCAGATAAGCCTGAGGTATTGATTCTGTGTAATCCCTCATTTCCAATTGCTATCACCATTTTTACAGCCTGTTATTTTCTGGTTCTACAATTTTTTGGTCTGTAAAACATAACTGCATTCTTTGTTTGAACAGTTGGAACTCTGATAGGATATCCAAGGCTTTCCAGTTCATGCTGGGAAATTTGGTATCCATCTTCCTGCTGTTATTTTGTTTAAAACTTGCTTTAAGACTTGGTACTGTGACCCTGTACTGCATTCCCTTTAATAAAACTCTCTTGGCTGCTTTCATTGACAGGAAGTTTAGTGTGCTTCTCTGTTTATCTTGCTTTCAGCACTCTAGTCTGTCTGTTTACATAGTTGTGCAATAGGCATTTCAAGTGATTATTTCTCTGCTAGGGTTTGTTTATACAGCCATTCAATTGGCAATTCTTCACACTTGAGTGGTTTTATGGGTTTTTTCAACTTTAGCTGAGTGAATGAAAGCTGTTCATGCTTGAGTGATTTAATTTTTTTAAGCTTTGACTGTGGGCTGTGTGAATGGAGGATTCCCATGCTTTTTGCTGTCGGATGTCTTCTGTAATCATGCGACTTCGATCAGCCTGGGAGAGCCTTTGAAAACAATCAATCAGCATAATATGGGGATTAGGTTTTCCGTTTTTTTTCTTTTACTGAGCCTTAAAAAATTAACTTTGCAAACACCTCAAAACCTTTTTTCAATGGGGATTCCTGGATCATCAGGACAATGACTCACCCGATCATGGTGATTGATTTGCAGCCTGTCATTCAGTGCTCCGTCTTCTATAACTTGAGGTAAGTGTTTTTTTCTTTCCCTGTTTGGGCCAGTATTTTTCTTAACTTTCTCTGTTAGCTGCAGGAAGGTAGTTTTGAAAGCTACTTTCCCTGTGGTCTTCAATTTAGACTTTGTCTTCTCACCACAGCTGCCACCATGTAATGATGCAACATAAATGAAATGTATGGAGTCTAGTAGGTTGAAGATCCCAAAACAGGCTTATTAACAGCTAACTATTATATACAGTTTATATACAGTACAGAGCTCACTATTTACAGGACCTGCCTCCAGATGTTACAGTTACAGAGTAAATCTGGCTTGTAGTCACATGACTACATCCTGGTATTTGGCTCATCAGCATACTAAGATCTTAAAAGGACATCACTCTTAAAGGCAATCATACAACAGGTGTGGCAGGATGGATGTGGATAGGATGTTTCCCCTTGCTGGTAAGTCTAAATCAAGGTGACATAGTCTCAAAATAAGGGGTTAGCCATTTAAGACTGAGATGAAGAGGAATTTCTTCACTCAGAAGGTGGTGGATCTTTGGAATTCTCTACCACAGAGGGATGTGGCAGCTCAATCATTGAGCACATTCAAGACAGAAATTGATAGATTTCTGGATACTAATGACATCAAGGGATAAGGGGATAGCGTGGGAAAGTGGCACTGAGCCATGATATAACTGAATGGCGGAACAGGCTCAACAGGTTGAAAGGCCTACTCCAGCTCCTATATTTCTACTCCAGTGGCCCGCGACCAGTTGTTGTTGCATTGAGATGGCGCCCAGGAAATGGTGACCGCTGAATGCAGGGCTATGGTGAATGAAGCACTTGGGATGGCCTCATCATGGGGCCTATGACATAGTGATGGAGTTTCATACAGACCACCATGGAGGCACCTGTCTTGTGTCCAGTGGGGTGACAGGAATTCTCAGTCGAGTCGTGTGTGGATGAGGGAGTCATGTCTTTCCCTTGCATGCATATCAATGACCATGACCATCATTGCACACTGGGTCGAGATGCACTTCCCCTAATCTTCCTCCTCGGGCGAGGCAGCGCACTCGATATTTTCATCCATCGCCAGTTCAATTCCTATCTGCTGCGCAAGATTGTGCAGAGCACATCACACCACCACAATATGAGAGTGCCTTTAGGGGCTATATTGTAGGGCTCCTCCAGAACAGTTTAGACATGTGAACCACATTTTCAGAAGGCCAATTATCTGCTCGATGGTCGCCCTTGTAGTCACATAGCAGCAGTTGTCTGCTTCCTCTTCCTCAGTGTTGAGGTTCTGCACTGGTGTAAGCAGCCATGTCTTTAGTGGATAGCCCTTTGCACCCAGAATCCATCCACAGGTGGAGTGAAGAGTTAAGGCACCTCGGACTGTTTCAGGATGAATGAGTCATGGCAGCCTCCCAGGAACCTTAAACACACCTGGAGGATGGTGGTTGCCACAGACATTTTGAACATTGATGGAGTGGAACCCCTTCCTGTTCAAGAACTGCTCTGATGGAGACTGAATTGCCACAGGCATGCAGCCTATAATACCCTGGACCTGAGGGAATCCTGCCATGGCACTGAATCAGATAGCCCTGTCGGCCTATGTTGCCTGATCAGTGCGGTACCTGATGTATTCCCCTGTCCTCTCGAACAAGATATCCATCACCTGCTTGATGCAGTGATGGGCTGGCGACTGAAAGATCCCACAAATGTCTCCAAACCATCCCTGGAATGACCCTGTAACAAAATATTTGAGTGCCACAATCACTTTCACTGTCACAGGCAATGGGCGGCCACCCCAACCCAGTGGCCTCCACTCCTCCTCCAGCATTTCAGTTACATCAGCGACCACCTGTCTTGACAGATGCAGACTTCAGAGACACTGGTGCTATGATATCTCTGTGCAGCTTAGCCTTTGTCTGTACACCCATTGTGCTGGGTACCGCCTTCTTTGAAAATGGCTCTCACCCTCTTGTGTTGCCTGTACTGTCTGCAGTGGACCTGAAAGACATCCTTCCAGTTACAGCCCTCCGCTATGGCCTTCCACACAGCAATGTCTCTAAAGGTCACAGCCTTCCAATCTCTGCCCTGAGCCTTCCTACTTGTAAATGCAGCAGAACTGAATATCTGTTAGTTTCAGGCAACATTCACCTGCCACTCAGCTTTCGCCTCCTTTGAGCTTGTGAGCTGTTGAAGCTCCATGGGGACCCATACATCCCATGGAAAGTTCTAAACGCTGTGGAATATCATCTTCAATTGACAAATTAACAGGCTCAATTGGATGCCCAACACTGGTCTGTACAGTCCCAATCCTGCTGCCTGACTGCCCCTGGGAGATTTAGCCAGCAGAAGAAAGACATAGGGGATCTGCTCCAATGCATTCGCCCACCAGTTTCCTGGCCCCCTCCCCACCACCCCCCCTCACCCCCTGCCTCCAAGCCCATCACTAGGGAGCTGGCAAAATTCCACCCGTTAACTCCGTTTCTTGCTCCACATATGCTGCCAGAACTGCTATTTCCAGCATTTTCTGTTTTTATTACTGTATCTATTTCTATCTTGCTGAAGTTGACTTACATTTGCTTCTTTTAGACACAGATGAATTTGAAAAGAAATGTTAGTAATATCTTCTGGAGAACTAACTCTGGAAATAATTGGGAATGATATCATCATACAAGGCTTAGCACATCTGTATTACCACATCTGTAGCAACTTTCTTTCCACACTGGGTGAAGAATAGCATTGTTGCTGAAGGTGTGTTGAGTTTTGGATACGAAGAATTTACAATGGTGGGGATTGATGAGGAGCGATTTGACCCAGGCAGAAGCCCAATATGCTGAATTGTCCTTTGATGACTACTATTTGTGAGCAATGCCACAGGACATTCACCAGTGAAATTTAGATTAAAGGCTTAGGTCTGGAACCTCCTCAAAGCTGCTCCTGCACCATTGGCATGACATCAACATTCAATGGCATTATGATCGCTGATTCCCCCACTATCAACATCCTGGGGGTTACCATTGACCAGAAATTGAAGTGGACCAGCCACATAAATGCTGTGGCTACAAGAGCAGGTCAGAGGCTGGGAATTGTGTGGCGAGTAACTCACCTCCTGTCTCCCCAAAGTCTGTCCATCACCTACAAGGCACAAGTCAGGAGTGTGATGGAATAATCTCCACTTGCCTTCATGGATGCAGCTCCAACAGCACTCAAGATGCTCTACACCATCCAGGACAAAGCAACCCTCTTGATTGGCACCCCATCCACCACCTTCAACATTCACTCCCTCCATCCACCAATGCACAGTGGCAGCAGTGTGTACCATCTACAAGAGGCACTGCAGCAACTCACCAAGGGTCTTTCAACAGCACCTTCCAAACCCACAACCTCTACCACCTAGAAGGACAAGGGCAGTAGATGCATGGGAACACCAACACCTGCAAGTTCCCCTCCAAGTCACACATCATCCTGACTTGGAACTATATCGCCGTTCCTTCACTGTCGCTGGGTCAAAATCCTGGAACTCCCTTCCTAACAGCACGGTGGGTGTACCTACACCCCAAGGACTGCAACGGTTCAAGAATGCAGCCCACCACCACCTTCTCAAGGGCAATTAGGGATGGGCAATAAATGTTGGCTGAGGCAGCAATGCCCACATCCCACAAACGAAAAAATCACCAGAAAATGTGGCAGAGTACAGCACCAACTGAATTCTTGGCTTCAGCATTACAACCAATTAACGTCGAGAAACTAACTGAAATAAAACATTCTATTTGTAGTTGAATCAATATTATTAAAAATATAAGAACAGTAAATGCTGGAAATCTGAAACAAAAACATAAAATGCTGCAAATACAATAGGTCTAACAGCATCTGTAAAAAAAAAGGGTTTTAGGCATAACTTCTGACCAGAACTAATCCATATTCATGGTTTCAGGCCACCACTCTTTCAGTATTTCAGTCTTGGCTTATGACAAGCAAATTACTGGCTGGAGATATAACCTAGAAGAAATATTTCTGAGGTTAAATAACAGAACCTGGACATTTCAAAGATGCCTACTACTACATATATATATATATATATATATATATATGTGTGTGTGTGTGTGTGTGTGTTTTTCCTGATACGAAATGGATTTGTAATAAATGCACATACAGCCAATAGAAGCTAATGAAACAGGAGGCAGCAGTTTTTATGCTTGGAATAAGCACTTGTTGTGGTCAAATGAACCATTCTCATCATTAGATGATAATAAACCACATGTAACACTTATGGCTGTTGTACGGCCAGCTGGCAGCTGTTACCAACATCTTGCCGTTAGCATCACAAGCAATCATTATTACTGTATTGCTGGCACCTTCCCTTCATTCATTACCCACTATCTGCCCTATGCTCTTTACATTTTATCATTTGTACTCATTTCACAAATTGAGAGATCAAACTTCACCTCTCCAGGGATATCACATTGCATAGATGCAAAAATGTTATGTTGGACCTGAAAAACGAAAAGATTCCAGTCATTCTTTTTCCTCACATTGCTAGTCTGCTATGAAGAAAACATTTTATTTTGAGTAATCAGCATTGTATTTGACTGACATGGCATCATAGAATCATAGAATGATTGAATCATATTGGATAGAGGAAGCCATTTGGCCAATTATGCCAGTACTGTCTCTTTGAAAGAGCTATCCAATTAATCCCACTCCCCTGCTCTTTACCCATAGCCCTGAAAATTTCTCCTTTACAAACATATATCTGTACCTTTTGAAAGTTACTATTGAATCTGCTTCCACTATCTTTGCAGGTCACTTTTCATTTCCATGGATTACAAATTGATTTCAGACCATAACAACTCACCTTGTAAAAAAAAACTCCTTGTTTTCTGCTGGATTTTATGCCAATTATCTTAAATCTGTGTCTTCTGGTTACTGACCCTCCTGCCACTGAAAACAGTTTCTGCCTATTTACTTTTACATTGCTATGACCGAGGCGGGAGGAGTGCATGTCTTTTCGAGTTCCACTTCTCCACAGGTTATAACATATATTTAAATATTTACCCAGTTACTGATAGGATCAATTATACACTCTACTCTTTATCCCAGAATAAAATACACCAACCAGGTTTCTTTAACAAAAAACAAAACTGTCAGTTTATTATAAAACAAGACTTATTCAGTAAAGAAGCAAAGCATTAACACAGAGATTGAAATATGAAAGTTCCCTTTTTACCTTAGCCCCTCACAAACACACATACACACACAACGGTTAATTGAAAACTAAAAGGATTTTCACTGCAGAGCTCGTTTACAAAAAAAAACAGAATAGTTTGGGCAAATACTTGTTAATACTTGAAGAAAAAAGAATGAGATATGTTGTGTCCTCAAATAGCATACAGTCTGGCATCTGAGTACACGTAGATAGGTCTCTGGGATCTTTTCTGAAGCAGTTCTTTTCAGGCGATGTGAGAATTAATCTGGCAAGCTTTCCAGGAGAAATGTGGCAGCATGGATTTCAGATATTACACTCGATATGCAGGGAATCACAAAGACAGGTGGAAGGAGGTGAGCTAGGTACTCCTCTCTTGGAAGATTGATCTCTAAATGCTTTCAACACAGTCTACATCCCAACTGAACCAAAACAGTATCTCAAAAGCAAAACTCCAAACAGCAAGTCAGAACCTCCTGACCACTATAAATCATGTCATATCACTTCTCTATAAACATCTCCCCTAAGTCACCAAGAATGGTGTTGTTTATTGAGCTTAAGGCATGTGATTTCCAGTAAAGGTTGTTTGCAAACAAGATCGCTCAGTGACCCTTGCAAAAACACATCCATGGAGATTTTACACTTTTCTCAAATAACCAATGTCCATGATTCTAAAATACAAACTCTCAAAAAAAAATTTAAAAAATAGAAGTACTTTCATAATGCCTCCATCCTTGGAGGAATGAAACGCCATTTTTAAATGCTTTTCATTACAAAGTATGGAAAAACAGGAGATGAAAAAATATTAAAACACATGTACATGCTCATTCTCATTCACTCTTTACCTGTAGCTAATACAATTCTGCTTTGTACCATCTTTGCACTCAGATAACTCAAAGCATCCTAGACAAAGCATCCGCAATTACATTATGTTGCCCCACAATGTGGATAATTTTTAAGTGATAAGGTTGCAATAGTAAACTCGATCGGAATAGTCTGGCATTCTGCCTTTTGAATGTTTCCACAAAGGTTAGGGGTTATGATCAGTATATACAAGTATCTCTCTGTAGACTTCAAAATGCTTAAGAGCTAGTAATAAGCCCAGGGTTTCTTTTTCCACTGTTGAGTATCTCTTTAGGTGTCAATTGAGCTTTTTGGAAAAGTATCCCACTGGCCTCTCTATGCCCGATTCATTGTCTTGTAAAGAACTGCACCGACCACATGTCACCAGCATCAATTGTTACCTTAAAGGGCTTAGTGAAATTTGGGGCAGCCAACACTGGTTCATTAATCAAAATGGCATTCAGCCTCTCAAAGGATGCTTGGAACTCTCCTGACCGCACTACATTGACTTTCTTTTTTTGAAGCAAATCCATTGGTGGAGCAGCTATGGTACTAAAATTTAGTACAAACTTATGGTAGAAACCATACGTCTGCAAAATCCTCATGATTTATTGTTTAGTCTTAGGGGTAGGGAACTCCACCAATGCTTGTACTTCTGCTGTTCTCAGCAACACTTGTCCTTGCCCGACGATATGCCCAAGGTAGGTTACCCTCGCTTTTGCAAATTAACTTTGCAAGAGTTATCACTAAATCTGCCAATTGTAATTTTCTAAACAGAGTTCTAGTTGTTTCAAGTGGTCCTTCCATGTGTCACCGTATACCAGCACATCATCAAGATAACCCACACAGTTAGGAACACTGGCTACCACTTGGTTCGTTAGTCTCTAAAAAGTGACTGGGGCAATTTGTAGCCTGAATGGCATCACTCAGCATTGGAAAAGACCATCTAGGGTGTTAAAGGAACCTGCCAGTATCCTTTTAACAAATCAATTTTTTTAAGAAATGTGGCACTTCCCACTCTGTCAATACAGTCTTCCAAGCAAGGAATTGGGTAGGAGTCTGCCTTTGTTACTGAATTAACCTTTCTGTAGTCTATGCAGAACCTAGTTGAACTGTCACGTTTAGGCATTAACACCACTGGGGAACTCGAGCTACTTTGACTGGGTTCAATTAGGTTGTTTTCCAACATGTGTTGGATTTCTGCTTTTACCTGGGCCTGTTTCTCTGGAGTTAAGCGATAAGGATGCTGTTTTATAGGAAAGGATTCCCTACATCCACATCATGTGTGGCTAAGCTGGTACATCCTGGTTTGTCCCTACAGACTCCTTTAAATGCTGTGAGTAGCCTTGTTAGGTCTTTTCGTTGTTCTGTATCTAAATATGAAAGCATAGTGTCTAATCTCCCTAACAATTCAGTATTAGCTAACCAGATAGTAGGAGGTTCAATCTGAGAATTGTCTAGGCCTCCTTCTGCCTCATCCTCACCAACCCTTTCATCCTTCACTGTCCTTACTACCTGACATACCTGTGCTTGCCTATCCTCCTAATGGCAATGATATTGCTTCAACATATTGATATAAAACAGCCGATTCTTTTTCCGGCAATCTGGGGTGTCAATCAAATAATTTACTTGATCAATTCTCTTGACCACTCTGTATGGTTCACTGGTAGACTCATTAGGTGAATCCTAGTGGCAAACAAAAGAAATTCTATCCCTTTATCCCAATCATAGGGATATTCATGACAGTATGCCCTGATCATCGTTTTGAGGGTCTGATGGTACCTTTGTGAAGACTTTAACTGTGTACCCAAATTACCCATAACTTCTTGAAAAATTTTAGACATAAAATTGGAACCTTGATCCGACTGAATCTCAATTGGTAATCCACATCTAATGAAGAATTGGGTTGACTTCTCCACCACTACCTTAGCAGAAATTGTTCTCAAGGGAATGGCCTCTGGGAACCGAGTAGCCATATCCATGATAGTGAGTATACATTGGCGTCCCGCTTTTGTTTTCGGTAAAGGTCCTACACAGTCTACCAGCACCTTACTGAATGGTTCACCAACAACTGGTATGGGAATTAGAGGTGCCGGTTTTATGGTGGGTTGCGATTTTCCCACAATCTGGTACATATGGCACTTTTTACAAAACTGCACCACAACCTGGTAAAGACCTGGCCATTAAAAATGTCAACCTATGCGTGATTTGGTCTTCCGGATCCCCACATGTCCCGCTATACGAATTTCATGCACTATCCTTAATATTTCCCAGCGATACTTGGGCGGTACCACTGTATGGTGAACAACCATCCATTCTTCGTCTGCAGGTCTGTGAGGAGGTCTTCACCTCCTCATCAGAATCCCATTTTTAATATAGTAGTCTTCTGGAAATTCCTTTGCCTCAGCTTCAGTTAGAGCTGATTGTGCCACTTTATTTAACTCTGGATCGGCTTGATCAGAGAAGACTTACTGAACATTTCCTTCTGATTATCCAAATCCCCAAAGAAAGTTTTAGATATTTGACTATCTGTCTGTGGTGCCAATTTTACCTCCAAAAATGGAACTTGTTTAGCCATTGCTTGGGTCACTACACATGAAGGAAAAATTCCTGGAGCCTTTTCATGCCACTGTTCTGTCTCTTTAACTTCACTTGGTTTTTCCATGAATACTGGAGAAACTAATACCTTCACTCCGACCAAATCATTCCCCAGCAGTAGGTCAACTCCATTTACAGGCAAACTATGGACAACTCCTACAGTTACCGTTCCAGACATTAGATCACACTGTCGGTGCACCCGATGCACTGTGAGCAGAGATGGACTTTGGAAAATCCTTGAAAAACTTGGATGCCCACCCAGGTTCCTGGCCATTGTGAAGCAGTTTCATGAAAATCAGTACGGACAAGTCAAGCAAAACAGTGACCTCTCAAGTCCCTTCCATATCTCCAATGACGTGAAGCAGTGATGTGTGCTGGCCCCGAAACTATTCACCATCTTTTTCAGCATGATGCTGCAGCAGGCAATGGAAGACCTTAAGGAGGGAGTTTATGCACGCTTCTGGACTGAGGGAGGACTTTTCAACCTCAGGCGTCTTCAGGTTCACACAAAGACACAAGAAAAACTCATCCGTGAACTTCTTTTCGCCGATGACTGTGCTCTCCTGACCCACAGTCAGTCAGACCTGCAACGTAAAACAACACATTTTTCCGAGGCGGCACAACCCTTCGGACTAAAAATCAGTTTAAAGAAAACTGAAGTGCTGCATCAGCCTGCACCCCAAGACAAATATAGACCACCAAGCATTGTCATCGAGGGAACCGAGCTGAATGATGCCAAGCAATTTATTTATTTGGGGAGCGTCATCATGTTTGATGCCACCATAGACAAGGAAGTGGAAAATAGGCTCTTAAAAGCAAACAGTACATTCGGCAGACTCAACAAACTTGTGTGGTGCAACCATAGCCTCAGAGCACAGACCAAACTCAAAGTGTACAAAGCTGTAGTCTCACCACCCTTCTGTATGGTGCTGAGTCATGGGTCCTACACCGCCATCATATATGCCTTCTAGAACGCTTCCATCAGCGTTGCCTCCGTGGCATCCTCAAGACCCGCTGGCTGGACCGCATCTCAAACATTGAAGTCCTGGAAACAACCAACATCACCAGCATCGAGGCCATCCTCCTGCAAAGCCAACTGTGTTGGGCGGATCAGGTTGCCCAGATGGACGACAGTCACCTGCCCAAGATCGTGTTGTAGAGAGAGCTGACCATGAGTAAATGGAACCGAGGGGCCCTTTGCAAACATTTCAAGGACTTCCTGAAAAAGTCCCTCCCTGTGTGCCACATCGACCATCACCAGTGGGAAGCATAGGTGATAGATTGTGATGCCTGGAGATGCAACATCAGGAGGGCTACAGACACCTTTGAAACAGAGTGAAGAACCAGCATGAAAGGGAAAAAGGAGGAGAAGGATAGATCCATTTGCCCCCAGCAGCGACTACACCTTCACTTGTACCCACTGTGGGAGAACCTGCCAGTCACAGATAGGCCTGACTAGACACCAGTGGGCCTGCAGCAGATGACTACAACCTTCCCAAAATCTTTGTCCGCGAAGAAATGCCAAGACGAAGAGATGCACCCGATACAAAGGTGTGGGTATATACTCCCTGCCAATACCATTCACTAAAACCTTGGCATTCATTGTGCTCTCTGGTGGAAAGGTCATGCCTTTCCCCAGCAAAAGAGTTTGGGTGGCTCCTCTATCCCTAAGTATAACTATAGGTTAATCTGCCTCACTTGAGGGATAAAGAGTTACTTTTCTTTTTGCCAAGAATTCCCTATAACTCTTAGGTACCCTGTTCACATCCCCCGCACTCACAGTGGTTTTTGTACTTGGCCTTACAGCTGCAGTCAGAGCTACAGTCTGATCTGTCATACTCTCAGTCTGGTCCCCTTTCTCTGCATTGGCTTTATGTACCCCAATAAGTCCCATGGGTTTACCCCGCAAATTCCAGCATTCTGCACAAAGGTGTCCCAACTTGTTTCAATGGTAACACTTAGGATTGTGGACCTCACTTCTACCCTCAGCATCTTCCTTTCTGGCCTGAGGAGGAGATCCCGGGACAGTCCCAGCTATCCTTCCCTATCCCTGGCTACTTGCCTTCCTTTCACCCTCTCACCTTCTATTTTTCTCGGGTTTGTGGGGGTGACAGAAAAAGAGTTTGGCTTATAAACAAGCTTGTAATCATCAGCGATTTCCGCTGCCTGTCTGGCCGTTGAAACCTTCTGGTTCTCTACATGGGTTCTTACGAATGGAGGGAGTGAATTTTTAAATTCTTCCAGGAGAATTAATTCCCTAAGGGCCTCATATGTGGCCTCTACCCTTAGTGCCTGCATCCAGCGATCAAAATTATTTTGCTTTACCCTCTTAAATTCTGCCCAGGCTGTCTCCGGAGGTTTCGAAATTTCTGCCAGTAAGCTTCAGGGGCCAAATCATATGCAGCGAGAACAGCCTTTTTTTTAGAACATTACAGCGCAGTACAGGCCCTTCGGCCCTCGATGTTGCGCCGACCTGTGAAACCATCTGACCTACACTATTCCATTTTCATCCATATGTCTATCCAATGACCACTGAAATGCCCTTAAAGTTGGCGAGTCTACTACTGCTGCAGGCAGGGCGTTCCACGCCCCTACTACTCTCTGAGTAAAGAAACTACCTCTGACATCTGTCCTATATCTATCACCCCTCAACTTAAAGCTATGTCCCCTCGTGTTTGCCATCACCATCCGAGGAAAAAGAATCTCACTATCCACCCTATCTAACCCTCTGATTATCTTATATGTCTCGATTAAGTCACCTCTCCTCCTCCTTCTCTCCAACGAAAACAACCTCAAGTCCCTCAGCCTTTCCTCGTAAGACCTTCCCTCCATACCAGGCAACGTCCTAGTAAATCTCCTCCGCACCCTTTCCAAAGCTTCCACATCCTTCCTATAATGCGGTGACCAGAACTGCACGCAATACTCCAGGTGCAGTCTCACCAGAGTTTTGTACAGCTGCAGCATGACCTCGTGGCTCCGAAACTCGATCCCCCTACTAATAAAAGCTAACACACTATATGCCTTCTTAACAGCCCTATTAACCTGGGTAGCAACCTTCAGGGATTTATGTACCTGGACACCAAGATCTCTCTGTTCATCTACACTACCAAGAATCTTCCCATTAGCCCAGTACTCTGCATTCCTGTTACTCCTTCCAAAGTGAATCACCTCGCACTTTTCCGCATTAAACTCCATTTGCCATCTCTCAGCCCAGCTCTGCAGCCTATCTATGTCCCTCTGTACCCTACAACATCCTTCGGCACTATCCACAACTCCACCGACCTTAGTGTCATCCGCAAATTTACTAACCCACCCTTCTACACCCTCTTCCAGGTCATTTATAAAAATGACAAACAGCAGTGGCCCCAAAACAGATCCTTGCGGTACACCACTAGTAACTAAACTCCAGGATGAACATTTGCCATCAGCGAGCCAATTTCTGATCCAAAGCTCTAAATCACCTTCAACCCCATACTTCCGTATTTTCTGCAATAGGCTACCGTGGGGAACCTTATCAAACGCCTTACTGAAATCCATATACACCACATCCACTGCTTTACCCTCATCCACCTGTTTGGTCACCTTCTCGAAAAACTCAATAAGGTTTGTGAGGCACGATCTACCCGTCACAAAACCGTGCTGACTATCGCAAATGAACTTATTCTTTTCAAGATGATTATAAATCCTGTCTCTTATAACCTTTTCCAACATTTTACCCACAACCGAAGTAAGGCTCACAGATCTATAATTACCAGGGCTGTCTCTACTCCCCTTCTTGAACAAGGGGACAACATTTGCTATCCTCCAGTCTTCCGGCACTATTCCTGTCGACAATGACGACATAAAGATCAAGGACAAAGGCTCTGCAATCTCCTCCCTAGCTTCCCAGAGAATCCGAGGATAAATCCCACCTGGCCCAGGGGACTTATCTGTTTTCACACTTTCCAAAATTGATAACACCTCCTCCTTGTGAACCTCAATCCCATCTAGCCTAGTAGTCTGAATCTCAGTATTCTCCTCGACAACATTTTCTTTCTCTACTGTAAATACTGACGCAAAATATTCATTTAACGCTTCCCCTATCTCCTCTGATTCTACACACAACTTCCCACTACTATCCTTGATTGGCCCTAATCTAACTCTAGTCATTCTTTTATTCCTAATATACCTATAGAAAGCCTTAGGGTTTTCCCTGATCCTATCCGCCAATGAATTCTCGTGTCCTCTCCTTGCTATTCTTAGCTCTCCCTTTAGATCCTTCCTGGCTAGCTTGTAACTCTCAAGCGCCCTAACTGAGCCTTCACGTCTCATCCTAACATAAGCCTTCTTCTTCCTCTTGACAAGCGCTTCAACTTCTTTAGTAAACCACGGCTCCCTCGCTCGACAACTTCCTCCCTGCCTGACAGTTACATATTTATCAAGGACACGCAGTAGCTGCTCCTTGAATAAGCTCCACATTTCGATTGTGCCCATCCCTTGCAGTTTCCTTCCCCATCCTACGCATCCTAAATCTTGCCTAATCGCATCATAATTTCTTTTCCCCCAGCTATAATTCTTGCCCTGCGGTATATACCTGTCCCTGCCCATCGCTAAGGTAAACCTAACCGAATTGTGATCACTATCACCAAAGTGCTCACCTACATCTAAATCTAACACCTGGCCGGGTTCATTACCCAGTACCAAATCCAATGTGGCATCGCCCCTGGTTGGCCTGTCTACATACTGTGTCAGAAAACCCTCCTGCACACACTGGACAAAAACTGACCCATCTAAAGTACTCGAACTATAGTATTTCCAGTCGATATTTGGAAAGTTAAAGTCCCCCATAACAACTACCCTGTTACTCTCGCCCCTGTCGAGAATCATCTTCGCTATCCTTTCCTCTACATCTCTGGAACTATTCGGAGGTCTATAAAAGACTCCCAACAGGGTGACCTCACCTCTCCTGTTTCTAATCTCGGCCCATACTACCTCAGTAGACGAGTCCTCAAACGTCCTTTCTGTCGCTGTAATACTCTCCTTGATTAACAATGCCACACCCCCCCCTCTTTTACCATCTTTTCTGTTCTTACTGAAACATCTAAATCCCAGAACCTGCAACATCCATTCCTGCCCCTGCTCTACCCATGTCTCCGAAATGGCCACTACATTGAGATCCCAGGTACCAACCCATGCTGCAAGCTCACCCACCTGATTCCGGATGCTCCTGGCGTTGAAGTAGACACACTTTAAACCAGGTTCTTGCTTGCCAGTGCCCTCTTGCATCCTTGTAACCTTAACCTTTTGCTATCTCATAATCTGCAGAAGCCTCCTCAGAAAGCATGGCATAAACTTCATGAGCTCTGCCCATCAACCTGCTTGGCATAAGCAGTGTCCAGCTTTCCTTCGGCCACTTCATCTGTCTGGCTATCTTTTCAAATGAAATGAAAAATGCCTCTACCTCCCTTTCCTCAAACTTTGGGAGGGCTTGTACAAATTTAAATAGCTCTCCACTAGGTCCTGGGATGGAGTCAGATCTTTCCTCACCAGAATTTTACTTGGAGTCAAGGTCACCCTGTTGTCTTAGTTCCAGCTTTTTAAATTCAAATTCCCTTCCTTTTGCCCTTTCCTCTCTTTCAAGTTCAAGTTTCTTCATTGTCAATTCTCTTTCCTGTTCAAGCTCAAGTTTTTTCAACTCTTTTTCCTGTTCAAGCTCAAGCTGCTTCATCTGTAACTGAATTTTTGTTAATTCAACTGAACTACCATCTGGTTTGCCTTTTTCTTCTTCCAATTTCAATTGGTTTGCTATTACCTCAATTATGTCTGCTTTCTTAACCCCTGGTTTTAGCTCCAGCACCAACAGTTCTGCCAAATCCTTTCGTCTAGTCTTGGTTAAGTTTCTCAAATCACTCAGGGATACATCCTCCTTTCCCAGAAAGGTCACAACAACCAACAAAGACATTCTGGTGGTGTTGATTTTACTCTTTTACACAAGAAACCTGGTTTTTCCTTTTCCTCTTGTCAATGATTAATACCCCCCTTACAATTGTATGTCATCGGAGTTGGGTTATCCCAGACAGAGCCCCCAATTATATGTTATGACTGAGGTGGGAGGAGTGCATTGTCTTTTCTATTTACACTTCTCCACAGGTCACAACTTCTATTTAAATGTTTCCCCAGATATCGATAATGTCAATCATAAACTTTCCCTTTCATCCCTGAATAAAATACACCAACCAGGTTTCTTTAATAAACACCAAAATTACCAGTTTATTATCATGCAAGTCTTAACCAGTAACAAAGCAAAGCATTAACACACAGATTGAAATATGAAAGTTCCCTTTTTACCTTAGCCTTCTCACACACACACGCACCCACACACACACCAGTTAACCAAAAATAAAGAGATTTTCTCTTTAGAGCTCTGTTGTAAAAAAAACCAGAAAAAGAATACTTTTGGCGAAATACTTGCTAATTCCTGAAGAAAAAAGAGCAGATATAAAAAGATGTCAGATTTCCCTATTATGACCTCCCAAATAGACGTAACAGGTCACTGGGATCCTTTTCTGGAGCAATTCATTCAGGTGACGTCAAGGATTTATCTCGCAGGTTTTTCCAGCGTCACAGGTGAAATGCAGCAACAGGGGTTTGAAGCAGGCCTTTCAGGAGGAATGCTGCATGAAAGAACAAGAACAAAGAACAAAGAACAGTACAGCACAGGAACAGGCCATTCGGCCCTCCAAGCCTGCGCCGATCTTGATGCCTGCTGAAGCTGACACCTTCTGCACTTCTGGGGACCGTATCCCTCTATTCCCATCCTATTCATGTATTTGTCAAGATGTCTCTTAAACATCGCGATCGTATCTGCTTCCACCACCTCCCCTGGCAGCAAGTTCCAGGCACTCACCACCCTCTGTGTAAAAAACTTGCCTCGCACATCCCCTCTATACTTTGCTCCTCGCACCTTAAACCTATGTCCTCTAGTAACTGACTCTTCCACCCTGGGAAAAAGCTTCTGACTATCCACTCTGTCCACGCCGCTCATAACTTTGTAAACCTCCATCATGTCGCCCCTCCACCTCCGTCGTTCCAGTGAAAACAATCCGAGTTTTTCCAACCTCTCCTCATAGCTAATGCCCTCCAGACCAGGCAACATCCTGGTAAACCTCCTCTGTACCCTCTCCAAAGCCTCCACGTCCTTCTGGTACTGTGGCGACCAGAATTGCACGCAATATTCTAAGTGTGGCCGAACTAAAGTTCTGTACAGCTGCAACATGACTTGCCAATTTTTATACTCTATGCCCCGACTGATGAAGGCAAGCATGCCGTATGCCTTCTTGACTACCTTTTCCACCTGCGTTTCCACTTTCAGTGACCTGTGGACCTGTACGCCCAGATCTCTCTGCCTGTAAATACTCCGAAGGGTTCTGCCATTTACTGTATACCTCCCACCTGCATTAGACCTTCCAAAATGCATTACCTCACATTTGTCCGCATTAAACTCCATCTGCCATTTCTACGCCCAAATCTCCAACCGATCTATATCCTGCTGTATCCTCTGACAATCCTCATCATTATCTGCAACTCCACCAACCTTTGTGTCATCCGCAAACTTACTAATCAGACCAGCTACATTTTCCTCCAAATCATTTATATATACTATAAACAGCAAAGGTCCCAGCACCTCCTCCTTCTTGATCATGAGATGACTGAGACTATCTGCACTCCCTTCCCTAGGCTCATCATCCACCAAGTCCTTCTCCTTGGTGAATACTGATGCAAAGTACCCATTTAGCACCTCGCCCATTTCCTCTGGCTCCACGCATAGATTCCCATCTCTGTCCTTGAGTGGGCCAACCCTTTCCCTGGTTACCCTCTTGCTCTTTATATATGTATAAAAAGCCTTGGGATTTTCCTTAATCCTGTTTGCCAATGACTTTTCATGACCCCTTTTAGGCCTCCTAACTCCTTGCTTAAGTTCCTTCCTACTGTCTTTATATCCCTCAAGTTCTTCATCTGTTCCTAGCCTTCCAGCCCTTACAAATGTTTCCTTTTTCTTTTTGACTAGGCTCACAATATCCCGTGTTATCCAAGCTTCCCGAAACTTGCCAAACTTGTCTTTCTTCCTCACAGGACCATGCTGGTCCTGGATTCTAATCAGCTGACGTTTGAAAGACTCCCACATGTCAGATGTTGATTTACCCTCAAATAGCCGCCCCCAATCTAAATTCTTCAGTTCCTGCCTAATATTGTTATAATTAGCCTTCCCCCAATTTAGCACCTTCACCCGAGCGCTACGCTTATCCTTATCCACAAGTACCTTAAAACTTATGGAATTATGGTCACTGCTCCCGAAATGCTCCCCCACTGAAACTTCGACCAGCTGGCAGGGCTCATTCCCCAATACCAGGTCCAGAATGGCCCCATCCCTAGTTGGACTATCTACATACTGTTTCAAGAAGCCCTCCTGGATGCTCCTCACAAATTCTGCCCCATCCAAGCCCCTAGCACTAAGTGAGTCCCAGTCACTATCGGGGAAGTTAAAATCACCCTCCACTACAACCCTGTTACCTTTACATCTTTCCAAAATCTGTCTACATATCTGCTCCTCTGCCTCCCGCTGGCTGTTGGGAGTCCTGTAGTAAACCCCCAACATCGTGACTGCACCCTTCCTATTCCTGAGCTCCACCCATATTGCCTCGCTGCATGACCCCTCTGAGGTGTCCTCCCGCAGTACAGCTGTGATATTCTCCTTAACCAGTAATGCAACTCCCCCACCCCTTTTACATCCCCCTCTATCCCGCCTGAAGCTTCTAAAGCCTGGAACATTTAGCTGCCAATCCTGCCCTTCCCTCAACCAAGTCTCTGTAATAGCAACAACATCATATTTCCAAGTACTAATCCAAGCTCTAAGTTCATCTGCCTTACCTGTTGTACTTCTTGCATTGAAACAAATGCACTTCAGACCACCAGTCCCGCTGTGCTCCGCAACATCTCCCTGCCTGCTCTTCCTCTTAGTCCTACTGGCCTTATTTACGATGTCCTCCTCATTTACTTCACTAGCTGTCCTACTGCTCTGGTTCCTACCCCCCTACCACACTAGTTTAAACCCTCCCAAGTGACGCTAGCAAACCTTGCAGCCAGGATATTAATGCCCTTCCAGTTTCGATGCAACCCGTCCCATCTGTCCCTGAAGAGAGCCCAATGGTCCAGATATCTGAAACCCTCCCTTCTACACCAGCTGCTTAACCACGTGTTTAGCTGCACTATCTTCCTATTTCTAGCCTCACTGGCACATGGCACAGGGAGTAATCCAGAGATTACAACCCTAGAGGTCCTGTTTTTTAACTTACTACCTAACTCCCTAAACTCCCCCTGCCGGACCTCATCACTCTTCCTGCCGATGTCATTGGTACCGATGTGTACCACAACCTCTGGCTGTTCACCCTCCCCCTTCAGAATGCCCTCTGTCCGTTCAGAGACATCCTTGACCCTGGCACCAGGGAGGCAACATACCTTCCTGGAGTCTCTTTCACGCCCACAGAAGCACCTATCTGTGCCCCTGACTATAGAGTCCCCTATAATTATTGCTGTTCTGCGCTTTGTCCCTCCCTGCTGAACAACAGTGCCAGCCGTGGTGCCACTGCTCTGGCTGCTGCTGTTTTCCCCTGATAGGCCATCCCCCCCAACAGTATCCAAAACGGTATACTTGTTAGAGAGGGGGATAGCCACAGGGGATTCCTGCACTGACTGCCTGTCCTTTCTAGCGGTCACCCATCAATCTGCCTGCACCCTGGGTGTAACCACTTCTCTAAAACTCCTGTCTATGACGCATTCCGCCACCTGCATGCTCCTAAGTGCATCCAGTTGCCGCTCCAACCGATCCATGCGGTCTGTGAGGAGCTGCAACTGGGTACACTTCCTGCAGATGTAGTCACCCGGAACGCTGGAAGCGTCACGGACTTCCCACATCTCACAGGTGAAGCACTTCACCCCTCTGACTGACATTTCTATCACTAGTTAGTTAATTGATATAAAATAAATAAATACTTATTAAATCCTTACTAAATTATGATACACTTTACGATGTGGTCCCTAGTGCTAGATTTCTGCAATAAATATTAAATGCTGTCTAAATACAGTAATCTCCTCCCTCTGGTTTAGCTAATCTACTTATTAATTAGTTAATTAGTGTTTTAATCAATTTTTATCAGTTTTATTTTCAAATTCGGTACAGATTCCCTACCAGCCAATCAGGTCACAGCTTTCCTGTGACGTCACTTTTTCAGTTTTTTTTCCACCCGGGGTAACTTACCGCTCTGGAACTCCGCCCTCCAAGTCTGCTCCAAGAATCCCCGAGGTAAGTTTTTTTATCTACTCACCGCTCTGGAACTCCACGCTCCGAGTCTGCTCCGAGAATCCCCTAGGTAAGTTTTTTTATCTACTCACCGCTCTGGAACTCCGCCCTCCGAGTCTATTTCTTACACTTCTAAGAGCTTCTCAAAGAGATGGATAAAATGGCAGGCTTTCAAAACTGGAAAAGGCTGAGTTGTGGGTTTGTCTTTGGCAGATTGATTTTTTAATTCCTTTTCAAGACACTGCCTGTCCAAAGTGAAACCAAAACAATATCTCAAGGTTCAAGTATCCTGACCCCAGTAAATCTTGACCTGTCACTTCTCTGGAAGCATCTTTCCCAGGTCAAAAAGTCCCCGCTGGGTACTTAGCTAAAGACAGGTGACTTCCAGTAAAGGTTGTTTACAAACCAAGTCCAAAAGACCTTCCAATAACCTCTTTTTTTTAAAAAAAAGCAAAACGCAAAGTCCTGCATCTATGGAATCCTTTTCAGTTTCAATAATACATGTCCTCAAAATTTAACCAAAATTCAAGTACTTTTGTAAGAACTTGTACAGATGTGTCCTTCGAGTGAATTATATAATTGAAGAAAATCTGTTTTGGCGTAATCAAATGTCCTTCAGAAGATTTGATTTTCCATTGAGATAATGTTGTTGCTTTGCCTGTGCAGCTTTAGTGAATAATTAGTAATCACTCTACACCTTCCTTGCTGTTGTGGGATGACCTTAAGACCAGACCACCTTAAGGACTGCAAGTGCAGGTCATCAGAGGAAGTGGTATCAAATTACACATGATCAGGTGGTTGTGTTTGGAGCCTGAGATAGTAAGATGTATGTAGATGTGCTTGTGCAGTAACCTTTTATGTATATATGTTCCAGTTCAGTTATAATAAAATCCAAAGTTTATTTTGAATATTACTTGTAGTCCTGTGACTCTTAACAACAGATCACACACCATCTGACAAGTAATATTACATGGTGGCTGTCTCAAGATCTATTTTTTTTTCTGAAGAGTACCAAACAGCACATTATGGCAACTTTTGATTCTTCCTGATGAATACCTCAAAAGAGAGAACAAAGAACAGCAATCTGCCTACCTGAGTGGCTGAAGATCCAGCAGGACAGCAGCTAACAAGAGACCCTGTAACACTGCAGTGAGCCAAGAGCACAACCAGAACCCTGGGAGTTTGGAACTCTGTGAGTACAGCAGGCAATTTGCCAGGAGCTCAGAGCTTTCACTTATCTGGCAGTGGGTCAAAAAATTTAAAATCTGTAGCTGAAGCCATTGATGTTTTGTCTTTTCTTTTTTTTTATGCTTTGTGGGTTGGGCTAAAACCCAAACGAGAGGGAAGAACTAAATAACTCCTCAGGAGGTCCAACACTATGAGAAAGACTGACTGTGGCAGCTGCAAGTACTGCAAGCTACAGCACTGCTTTAAAAAAAGGTAATTCACAGTTTAAAAAAGAACCAGCCTGTCTAAACACAGCTGTGTCAACAAACAGCTTGTCTGTTTCACAAGTAAAATAAAAACAAATCTCTCTTAAAAGGGAAACAGTTTGCAAAAGCAAATTTGTCTTTAAAAGGAAACAAAACAAGGGTTTCTGTGAAAAATACCTGCAAAAGTCATACATTTCCATAAAAAAGGATCATTAAGACAATGGCTTTCAGATATCCAGTTATGGTCTGGAAGGTGTTGGCCATAGCGTAGGCTTTTAAACTATTCCGACTGCAAATTGAGCTGTATTTCCTAGATCTGAAAGTTACTGAACCTGAGAAACAAGCTACCAAAATTAAAATTGCACTGGGCAATAAAGCAATACCTCAGGATTGCCAGATGAGGATTTGAAGGACCCTAACAAGATACAGACACTCCTGGAGCAACAACTGAAGGCACAGCTAAATTTTTGAGTACGTAAGCTTGAGCCTATGTCCTACCTGCAAAGACAAGATGAGTCTATTGACGAATTTATTGCAAGGTGCCGAGACAAAGCTCAATATTGTGACTTTGCTGAAACCGAATTGTCAGAATGGGTTATAGAGCTTGTAATCGCATCTACCCCAATAGAGGCCTTTCAATACACCTGCTAGAAAAGAAGAAAGGGCACACCATAGATGCACTACTCAATGATGGAAGGAAATTTGAAGTCGTTATGGCTGGGCATCAATGGTTACAAGCAATGGGGGTGGCTGCAATAAACAATATGGCTACCAAGGCTCAGAAGTCTGCTAAGCCTTGTGACAAATGTGGCCTGACTCACCCAATTCACAGTTGTCCAGCGTACTGGGACCTGTACAAAGTTTATGGCATGTTAGGACATTGGGCAAGGCAGTGCAGACGATTGAGTGGTGGCAGATCACAGGCAGATGGAGCATCTGTAAGAAAAGATGGCAAATGCAACAAGAGGCATGCTAACACACAGCAAAAGTCTAAGTAAGTGCATCAGGTCAGCAGCCAAAGAGATTGCCAGGAGGACACTGATGAAGAGTGCACTCGTGTGAACAACGAGCAAGCATTTCACATAGTCAATCTGGATCAGTATGTCAATGTTATTACGCATTCTGAGGCATTAACTATGATAGAATCATAGGAGGATTAAGGCACAGAAAGAGGCCACTTGGCCCATCGTGTCTGTGCTGACTGAAAAACGATCCACCTATTCTAAAATCACCTTCCAGCATTTGGTCCATAGCCCTGCAGTTTACGGCACTTGAGGTGCATATCCAGACTCCTTTTGAAAGAGTTGAGGGTCTCTGACTCAACTACCCTTCCAGGCAAAGAGTTCCAGACCATCACCACCCTCTGGGTGAAAAAGTTTTTTTCTCATCTCCCCTCTAATTTTTCTATCAACCGCTTTAAATCTATGCCCCCTCATCATTGACCTCTCTGCAAAGGTGAATAGACCCTTCACCTCCACCCTATCCAGGCCACTCAAAATTTTGTACATTTCAATCAGATCTCCCCTCAGCCTTCTCTGTTCCATGGAGAACAACCCTAGTCTATCCAATCTTTCCTCATAGCTGCATTTTTCCAGTCCTGGCAACATCCTCGTAAATCTCCTCTGGACCCTCTCTCGTGCAATTACATCCTTTCTGTAATGAGGTGACCAGAACTGCACACAGTACTCAAGTTGTCGCCTTACCAATGAGTTATGCAGTTCCAGCATAACCTCCCTGCTCTTGTATTCTATACCTCAGCTAATAAAGGAAAGGATTCCATATGCCCTCTTAACCACCTTATCAACCTGTCCTACTACTTTCAGGGAACTGTGGACATTCACTCCAAGGTCCCTTACTTCCTCTACACTTCTCAGTATTTTGCCATTAATCGTGTATTCCCTTGCCTTGTTTGACCTCCCCAAATGCATCACTCACACTTCTCCAAGTTGAATTCCATTTGCTGCTTTTCTGCCCATCTGACCAGACCATCAATGTCTTCCTGCATCCTATAGATATCCTCCTCGCTATCTACCACACGGCCAATCTTTGTGTCATCTGCAAACTTCTTGATCATGCCCCCTACATTTACGTCCAAGTCGTTAATATACACCACAAAAAGCAGTACTGAGTCCTGTGGAACACCACTGGAAACAGCCCTCCAGTTGTTAAAACAGCCGTCAACAATTACCCTTTGTTTCCTGCCACTGAGCCAATTTTGTATCCACCTTGCTGCATTTCCCTAGATCCCATGGGATTTTATTTTTTTTACCAGTCTGCCATGTGGGACCTTGTCGAAGGCCTTGCTAAAATCCATGTAGACCACATCAACTGCACTACCCTCAACTATGTTCTTTGTTACTTCTTCAAAAAATTCGATCAAGTTGGTCAAACAAGATCTTCCCTTAACAAATCCATGCTGACTATCCTTGATTAACCTGTGCCTTCCCAAGTGACAGTTTATCCTGTCTCTCAGAATAGATTCCAATAATTTGCCCAATACTGAGGTTAGACTGACTGGCCTGTAATTATTCGGTCTATTCTTCGCTCCTTTTTTAAACAGAGCTATAACATTAGCAATACTCCAATCCTTCGGCACAACACTTGTATCCAGTGAGGACTGGAAAATGATGGTCAGACCCTCTGCTATTTCCTCTCTTGCTTCTTTTAACAGCCTAGGATACATTTTATCTGGCCCTGGTGATTTATCAACTTTCAAGGATGCTAATCCCATTAATACTTCTTCTCTCCCTATGTTTATCACATCCAATACTTCACACTTTTCCTCCTTAACTACAATATCTGCATTGTCCCCCTCTTTTGTGAAGACAGACACAAAGTATTCATGAAGAACCACACCAATATCTTCTGCTCCTACACAGAGGTTACCTTTTTGGTCTTTTCTGGGCCCTACTCTCTCTTTAGTAATCCTCTTACTCTTAATGTATTGATAAAACATCTTTGAGCTCACCTTGATTTTGCTTGCCAATATTTTTTCATGCCCTCTCTTTGCTTTCCTAATTTCCTTTTTGATTTCACCCCTCCACTTTCTAGACTCCTCTCTGCATTCTGTAATATTGAGTTCTCGGTGTCGGACATAAGCTTTCCTTTTCTGCCTTATCTTACCCTGTAGGCTCCTTGATATCCATGGGGCTCTAGATTTGGCAGCCTCATCCTTTTTCTTTGTGGGAACATGTTTACCCTGAAACCCCTGAATCTGCCCTTTGAATGCCTCCCATTGTTCTGACACTGATTTACCTTCAAATAGCTGTTTCCAGTCCACTTTCTCTAAATCACTCCTCAGTTTAGTAAAATTGGCTTGACCCAATTGAGAACTCTAACTCCTGTTCTTTCCTTGTCCTTTTCCATAATTATGTTAAAACGGACTGAATTATTATCACTACCACCAAAATGCTCTCCTACTGCCACTCCTTCCACCTGCCCATCTTCATTTCCTAAAACTAAGTCTAAAACTGTACCCTCTCTTGTTGGACTTGCTATATACTGGGCAAAACAGTTCTCCTGAATGCACCTCAAGAATTCTGCTCCCTCAATTCCTTTCACACTAAAACCATCCCAGTTAATATTGGGGTAATTAAAATCCTCGACTATTACTGCCCTATTGTTTTTGCACTTCTCAGAGATTTGCCTGCATATCTGCTCTTCTATTTCCCTCTGACTGTTTGGGGGACTTTAGTCCACTCCCAGCTGTGTGATTGTCCCTTTTTTGTTCCTTAGCTCAAACCATATGGCCTCATTTGATGAACCTGCCAACATAACATCCCTCCTCAAAGCTCAAATAGTTTCCTTGACCAAAATTGCCACTCTCCCTCCTCTCTTATCCCCCTCCCTGTCATGTCTGTAAACCCTGTATCCAGGAATGTCGAGCTGCCATTCCTATCCCTCCTTAAGCTATGTTTCTGTAATAGCTATGATATCATACCGCCACGTGTCTATCCGTGCCCTCAGCTCATCTGCTTTATTTGCTATACTTTGGCCTCCTTATCTTGAGAGACAATGGGTAAGCGCCTGGAGGTGGTCAGTGATGTGTGGAGCAGCGCCTGGAGTGGCTATAAAGGCCAATTCTAGAGTGACAGGCTCTTCCACAGGTGCTGCAGAAAAATTTGTTTGTCGGGGCTGTTACACAGTTGGCTCTCCCCTTGCGCCACTGTCTTTTTTCCTGCCAACTACTAAGTCTCTTCGACTCGCCACACTTTAGCCCCGGCTTTATGGCTGCCCGCCAGCTCTGGCGAACGCTGGCAACTGACTCCCACGACTTGTGATCAATGGCACAGGATTTCATGTCGCGTTTGCAGACGTCTTTAAAGCGGAGACATGGACGGCCGGTGGGTCTGATACCAGTGGCGAGCTCGCTGTACAATGTGTCTTTGGGGATCCTGCCATCTACCATGCGGCTCACATGGCCAAGCCATCTCAAGCGCCGCTGACTCAGTAGTGTGTATAAGCTGGGGATGTTGGCCGCCTTGAGGACTTCTGTGTTGGAGATACGGTCCTGCCACCTGATGCCAAGTATTCTCCGGAGGCAGCGAAGATGGAATGAATTGAGACGTCGCTCTTGGCTGACATACGTTGTCCAGGCATCGCTGCCATAGAGCAAGGTACTGAGGACACAGGCTTGATACACTCGGACTTTTGTGTTCCGTGTCAGTGCGCCATTTTCCCACACTCTCTTGGCCAGTCTGGACATAGCAGTGGAAGCCTTTCCCATGCGCTTGTTGATTTCTGCATCTAGAGACAGGTTACTGGTGATAGTTGAGCCTAGGTAGGTGAACTCTTGAACCACTTCCAGAGCGTGGTCGCCAATATTGATGGATGGAGCATTTCTGACGTCCTGCCCCATGATGTTCGTTTTCTTGAGGCTGATGTTTAGGCCAAATTCATTGCAGGCAGCCGCAAACCTGTCGATGAGACTCTGCAGGCACTCTTCAGTGTGAGATGTTAAAGCAGCATCGTCAGCAAAGAGGAGTTCCCTGATGAGGACTTTCCGTACTTTGGACTTCGCTCTTAGACGGGCAAGGTTGAACAACCTGCCCCCTGATCTTGTGTGGAGGAAAATTCCTTCTTCAGAGGACTTGAACGCATGTGAAAGCAGCAGGGAGAAGAAAATCCCAAAAAGTGTGGGTGCAAGGACACAGCCCTGTTTCACGCCACTCAGGATAGGAAAGGGCTCTGATGAGGAGCCACAATGTTGAATTGTGCCTTTCATATTGCCATGGAATGAGGTGATGATACTTAGTAGCTTTGGTGGGCATCCAATCTTTTCTAGTAGTCTGAAGAGACCACGTCTGCTGACGTGCTTTTCTAGTCGTCTGAAGAGACCACGTCAGCTTTCATTGCAGCAGCTTATTCGGGAGCAGAGAGTGCGAGCGAGTGATCAGCTGGGAAGGTCAGTTTCAAAGTAAACTTAATTTCCTTTTGTTTTCAGCGGAGACCAGGGGGCTGCTGGGTAAGTACAACCCTATATATTTGGGCCGTTTAAAATAACTTGCCTTTCATTGCAGCAGCTTATTCGGGAGCAGAGAGTGCGAGCGAGTGATCAGCTGGGAAGGTCAGTTTCAAAGTAAACTTAATTTCCTTTTGTTTTCGGCGGAGACCAGGGGGCTGCTGGGTAAGTAAAACCCTATATATTTGGGCCGTTTCTGAACCCGAGACACTACACGGGTAGTGTTTCCCACACGCCCTCCTCCTCTAACCAAAAAAAAAGGACTCAGTGGTGTGTAGATAAGGTAAGGCTTTTTCTATTTCTCTTTTTTTTTATCGTGTGATTGGTAAAAACTTTTCATTCCTTTTTCATTTAACTAAGTTAAGCTTAAGATTAAAAATGGCAGGAGATCTCAGACCCGTGTCATGCTCCTCTTGCTCAATGTGGGAGCTCAGGGTCATGGCTGATGTCCCTGACTCCTTCACGTGCAGGAAGTGTGTCCAGCTGCAGCTCTTGTTAGACCGCATGATGGCTCTGGAGCTGCGGATGGACTCACTTTGGAGCATGCGCGATGCTGAGGAGGTTGTGGATAGCACGTTTAGCGAATTGGTCACACCGCAGATTAGGATTGCTGAGGGAGAAAGGGAATGGGTGACCAAAAGGCAGAGAAAGAGCAGGAAGGCAGCGCAGGAGTCCCCTGCGGTCATCCCCCTCCAAAACAAGTATACCATTTTGGATACTGTTGAGGGAGATGGCTCACCAGGGGAAGGCAGCAGTAGCCAGGTTCATGGCACTGTGGCTGTCTCTGCTGTTCGGAAGGGCGGGAAAAAGAGTGGAAGGGCGATAGTCATAGGGGATTCGATTGTAAGGGGAGTAGATAGGCGGTTCTGTGGTCGAAAACGAGACTCCCGAATGGTATGTTGCCTCCCAGGTGCACGGGTCAGGGATGTCTCAGATCGGCTGCAGAACATTCTGAAGGGGGAGGGTGAACAGCCAGTTGTCATTGTGCCCATAGGCACCAATGATATAGGTAAAAAAACGGGATGAGGTCCTACAAGCAGAATTTAGGGACATAGGAGCCAAGTTAAAAAGTAGGACCTCAGAGGTAGTAATCTCAGGATTGCTACCAGTGCCACGTGATAGTCAGAGTAGAAATGAAAGAATAGTCAGGATGAATGCGTGGCTTGAGAGATGGTGCAGGAAGGAGGGGTTCAGATTTTTGGGACATTGGGACCGGTTCTGGGGGAGGTGAGACTATTACAAATTGGACGGTCTACACCTGGGCCGGACTGGAACCAATGTCCTTGGGAGTGCTTTTGCTAATGCTGTTGGGGAGGGTTTAAACTAATGTGGCAGGGGGTTGGGAACCAAATGAGGAGGTCAGTGGACAGTAAGGAGGTAGTAACGAAAGCCTGTAAGGAACTAGATAATGAAGTCAGCGTGACTAAGGGGAAGAGTAGGCAGGGAGCAGATGATGAACGCAAAGGGACTGGTGGTCTGAGGTGCATTTGTTTTAATGCAAGAAGTGTAGTAGGTAAGGCAGATGAACTTAGGGCTTGGATTAGTACCTGGGAGTATGATGTTATTGCTATTACTGAGACTTGGTTGAGGGAAGGGCATGATTGGCAACTAAATATCCCAGGATATCGATGCTTCAGGCGGGATAGAGAGGGAGGTAAAAGGGTTGGAGGAGTTGCATTACTGGTCAAAGAGGATATCACAGCTGTGCTGAAGGAGGGCACTTTGGAGGACTCGAGCAGTGAGGCAATTTGGGCAGAACTCAGAAATAGGAAGAGTGCGGTAACAATGTTGGGGCTGTACTGCAGGCCTCCCAACAGCGAGCGTGAGAGAGAGGTACAAATATGTAAACAGATTATGGAAAGATGTAGGAGCAACAGGGTGGTGGTGATAGGAGATTTTGATTTTCCCAACATTGACTGGGATTCACTTAGTGTTAGAGGTCTAGATGGAGCAGAATTTGTCAGGAGCATCCAGGAGGGTTTTCTAGAACAGTATGTAAATAGTTCAACTCGGGAAGGGGCCATACTGGACCTGGTGTTGGGGAATGAGCCCGGCCAGGTGGTTGAAGTTTCAGTAGGGGACTACTTTGGGAATAGTGATCACAATTCCGTAAGCTTTAAAATACTCATGGACAAAGACGAGAGTGGTCCTAAAGGAAGAGTGCTAAATTGGGGGAAGGCCAACTATACCAAAATTCGGCAGGAGCTGGGGAATGTAGATTGGGAGCAGCTGTTTGAAGGTAAATCCACATGTGATATGTGGGAGGCTTTTAAAGAGAGGTTGATTAGCGTGCAGGAGAGACATGTTCCTGTGAAAATGAGGGATAGAAATGGCAAGATTAGGGAACCATGGATGACAGGTGAAATTGTGAGACTAGCTAAGAGGAAAAAGGAAGAATACATAAGGTCTTGGTGGCTGATGAAAGACAAAGCTTTGAAAGAATATCGGGAATGTAGGACCAATCTGAAACGAGGAATTAAGAGGGCTAAAAGGGGTCTTGAAATACCTTTAGCAAACAGGGTTAAGGAAAATCCCAAAGCCTTTTATTCATATATAAGGAGCAAAAGGGTAACTAGAGAAAAGATTGGCACACTCAATGACAAAGGAAGAAAGTAATGTGTGGAGTCAGAGAAAATGGGTGAGATTCTAAACGAGTACTTTGCATTGGTATTCACCGAGGAGAGGGACATGAAGGATGTTGAGGTTAGGAACAGATGTTTGATTACTCTTGGTCAAGTCGGCATAAGGAGGGAGGAAGTGTTGGGTATTCTAAAAGGCATTAAGGTGGACAAGTCCCCAGGTCCGGATGGGATCTGTCCCAGGTTACTGTGGGAAGCGAGAGAGGAAATAGCTGGGGCCTTAACAGATATCTTTGCAGCATCCTTAAACACGGGTGAGGTCCCGCAGGACTGGAGAATTGCTAATGCTGTCCCCTTGTTTAAGAAGGGTAGCAGGGAAAATCCAGGTAATTATAGACCGGTGAGCCTGACGTCAGTGGTAGGGAAGCTGCTGGAGAAGTTACTGAGGGATAGGATCTATTCTCATTTGGAAGAAAATGGGCTTATCAGTGATAGGCAACATGGTTTTGTGCAGGGAAGGTCATGTCTTACCAACTTAATAGAATTCTTTGAGGAAGTGACAAAGTTGATTGATGAGGGAAGGGCTGTAGATGTCATATACATGGACTTCAGTAAGGCGTTTGATCAGGTTCCCCTTGGTAGGCTGATGGAGAAAGTGAAGGCGCATGGGGTCCAAGGTGTACTAGCTAGATGGATAAAGAACTGGCTGGGCAACAGGAGACAGAGAGTAGCAGTGGAAGGGAGTTTCTCAAAATGGAGACGTGTGACCAGTGGTGTTCCACAGGGATCCGTGCTGGGACCACTGTTGTTTGTGATATACATAAATGATTTGGAGGAAAGTATAGGTGGTCTGATTAGCAAGTTTGCAGACGACACTAAAATTGGTGGAGTAGCAGATAGTGAAGGGGACTGTCAGAGAATACAGCAGAATATAGATAGACTGGAGAGTTGGGCAGAGAAATGGCAGATGGAGTTCAATCAGGGCAAATGCGAGGTGATGCATTTTGGAAGATCCAATTCAAGAGTGAACTATACAGTAAATGGAAAAGTCCTGGGGAAAATTGATGTACAGAGAGATTTGGGTGTTCAGGTCCATTGTTCCCTGAAGGTGGCAACGCAGGTCAATAGAGTGGTCAAGAAGGCATACGGCATGCTTTCCTTCATCGGATGGGATATTGAGTACAAGAGTTGGCAGGTCATGTTACAGTTGTATAGGACTTTGGTTCGGCCACATTTGGAATACTGCGTGCAGTTCTGGTCGCCACATTACCAAAAGGATGTGGATGCTTTGGAGAGGGTGCAGAGGAGGTTCACCAGGATGTTGCCTGGTATGGAGGGTGCTAGCTATGAAGAAAGGTTGAGTAGATTAGGATTATTTTCATTAGAAAGACGGAGGCTGAGGGGGGACCTGATTGAGGTGTACAAAATCATGAGAGGTATAGACAGGTTGGATAGCAAGATGCTTTTTCCCAGAGTGGGGGATTCAATTACTAGGGGTCACGAGTTCAAAGTGAAAGGGGAAAAGTTTAGGGGGGATATGCGTGGAAAGTTCTTTACGCAGAGGGTGGTGGGTGCCTGGAACGCGTTGCCAGCGGAGGTGGTAGACACGGGCACGATAGCGTCTTTTAAGATGTTTCTAGACAGATACATGAATGGGCAGGAAGTAAAGAGATACAGACCCTTAGAAAATAGGCGTCATGTTTAGATAGAGGATCTGGATCGGCGCAGGCTTGGAGGGCCGAAGGGCCTATTCCTGTGCTGTAATTTTCTTTGTTCTTTGTTCTTTGAGGTCAAAGGCTTTGGTGAGATCAATGAAAGCAATGTAGAGGGGCATCTGTTGTTCACGGCATTTCTCCTGTATCTGACGAAGGGAGAACAGCATGTCAACGGTCGATCTCTCTGCATGAAAGCCACACTCTGCCTCAGGGTAGACGCACTCGGCCAGCTTCTGGAGCCTGTTTAGAGTGACTCGAGCAAAGATATTCCCCACTCTGCTGAGCAGGGAGATTCCATGGTAGTTGTTGCAGTCACCGCGGTCACCGTTGTTTTTATAGAGGGTGATGATATTGGCATCGCGCATGTCCTGGGGTACTGCTCCCTCGTCCCAGCACAGGCATAGCAGTTCATGTAGTGCTGAGAGTATAGCAGGCTTGGCACTCTTGATTATTTCAGGGGTAATGCTGTCCTTCCCAGGGGCTTTTCCGCTGGCTAGAGAATCAATAGCACCACTGAGTTCCGATTTGGTTGGCTGTATGTCCAGTTCATCCATGACTGGTAGAGGCTGGGCTGCATTGAGGGCAGTCTCAGTGACAACATTCTCCCTGGAGTACAGTTCTAGGTAGTGCTCAACCCAGCGGTCCATTTGTTTGCGTTGGTCAGTGATTATGTCCCCTGATTTAGATTTGAGGGGGGGGCGATCTTCTTGATGGTTGGCCCAAGAGCTCTCTTAATGCCATCATACATTCCTCTGATGTTTCCGGTGTCTGAGGCCAGCTGAATATGACTGCATTGGTGTTGCCAGTAGTCGTTTGCGCAGCGCCTGGCTGTTCTTTGTGCAGTGCTTCTGGCTGCTTTAAGTGCGGCAGATGTTAACTCGCTGGGGGCTTCATTATAGTTCAACAGTGCAATGTGCTTAGCGGCTATGACAGGTTCCAGCTCTTCATTATGAGTTTGAAACCAGTCTGCATTTCTCTTCACACTTTTGCCGTTGGTGGTCAAAGCTGACTCATTGATGGCGTCTCTGATGTGGGCCCACTTGGTCTCAGCATCCCCTGTGGGAGTGTTTTGAAGGGCTGTTACAAGTGAATTTAGAAATTTTTGTAACAGCTGTGGGTGAGAAATTCTGCTAGTGTGATGCGCGGGTGGCCCTTCTGCTTGGAATGATGCAACTTCTTTGGTCTGAGTCTAACCTTGCTGCACACCAGGGAATGGTCGGTGTTGCAGTCCGCACTGTGGAAGCTGCGTGTGATTTGAACACTGTTTAAGGCAGCTCGCCTTGTGACAATGAGGTCTAGCTGGTGCCAACGACGCGATCTTGGGTGCCTCCATGAAACCTGGTGACAGGGTTTAGTGTGAAAGAACAAGTTGGTGATGCAGAGGTTATGATAGGTACACAACTCAAGCAGTCTCTGCCCGTTCTCATTCATCCTTCCAACGCCATAGCGCCCAAGGCAGGAGGGCCATTTGCTATACTCCTTGCATTGAAATAGATACCCTTGAGCACTGCCAAACTCTTTTCTTTATTTTCTCACCCTCATTTTTTCTGTCTTCCAGACTCATCCATTAATTTTCCGCCTTCCATTTTACTTTCTGATTTTGTGCACAGAAGAGGGGCAAGCACAAGCTCAAAGTAAAAATTGACACTGGAGCAAATGTAAACATTCTACCGATTTGTATAATGAAGGACATGTCTTCCAACAACTGGGAATCCATGGTGCAACCCACCACATCTAGGTTAATTGCCTACAATGGTTCTCCAATCAAATGCATTGGAATGATAACCTTACAGTGCAGCAATGGAAGCTCCGAATGGCTACCGCAAACATTCTACATTGTACACACAACTGGACCAGCTGTCACAGGACTTCTAGTATGCTAATATTTACGAATTGTCACAGTACATGAGGTCAGCACTGCGCCGAAAGGTATGTAAGATTGCAACACGGCATGCATTGAGTCGGTTAGTAACCTGAAACTACTTTATCCAGACAGGTTTGATGCAAATGGTGATGTCAAGGGTGATGCCATAGTACATGTGAGGGAAGATGCAGTTCCTACTATCGACACGTTAGGGAAGAGCAGCGTGCATATTCAACAGAAGTTTTAAGTGGAGCTGGATGAGATGGAATGCAATGGAATCATCCGCTGAGTGCACCAATATTCTGATTGGTGCAGATCCATTACCTGCATGTCGAAGAATGACGGCAATCTCAGGATTTTCTTAGAGCTGCAATGACTGAATTTAACCCTTGAGAGATACTCACACAAAATCCAACCCTGGAGGACCTGAATTCTAAATTTACTGATGCTAAATATTTTTCAAAACTCGATTTGAAGCATGGCTACTGGTCTGTCCACTTCGCTAAAAAGTCCCAACCACTCACAACTTTTAGAACGCCATTCGGGAGATACTGCTTCAGACAGTTACCGTTTGGTCTGTGCATTAGCCAGGACATTTTCCAACAATATACAGAGAGGATAACAGAAAATGTCCTGGCTGTATCAACATAGCCGATAATATTGCAGTGATGGGTCAGACTAAGGCAGGACATGACCGAAACTTACATTTGTTAATGCTGGTTGCTTGTCGTGAGGGTCTTTTGTTTAATAGCAAGAAGTGCCAGGTCAACATTGGGAACATCAACTTCTTCGGGTCGATATCTTCCGCCACAGGAATATGCCCAGATCCAGATAGATTGAAAATGTTAGAACCATGTTGACTCCTCAACACCGGGAAGACCTACAACAGTGTCTTGGCCTGTTCAACTTTTTGACCCTATACATCCCCAGTTTTGCTGAGTGAGCAGCACCGCTTAGGGAACATCTGCACAAAGACACCCTTTACTTGTGGCAGGAGGACCACCAGCAGGTTTTGAGTCCTTAAATTTAGCTCTGTCAAGTCAAGACAAGCATGCTACAGCATAATGACCCGACCAAAGAGACAACGCTCAAGGTTGGCGCGTCCCAGAAGGGATTAGGCGACTGCATCTGAAGGGAAACCAGTTGTCTTTGTGTCACAAACCCAATCCAGTTATTCTAACATTGAACGTGAAACCTTAGCTCTGGTTTTTGGTATCATTGGGTTTCACACTTACTTGTTTGGAAAACATTTCACTGTGTAGACTGACCACAGCCACTTGAAACCATATGGTGCAAACTGCTCATGAGTTCTCCTCCACTGGTGCAGAAACTTCTGGTGAAGGTCCAGGGCTACAGCTGTGACATCCGAAATAAACCCTGCAGCAAAATGATCACATCAGACACCCTGAGCAGGTTGCCTAAGCCAAATAAAAACACAGATGTCTCGCTCGATTTGCATGTGCATGGTGTGGATACTGAGATTGAGAATGTTCTCAAGATCAACCTCATGAGTTTTGGACCCCATAAATGTGAGCATCTGAGAGATGAGATGGCACTTGACTCTACCCTGTCGTTATTGCGGAAGATGATTGTGGAAGGATGGCCTGATACCATGCAGGAAGTAACTGAACATTTACGCTGTTTCTGGCCGTATCGAGTTGAGCTTGGTATATCACAAGGGGTGACTTTCAAAGGCAAACGAGCCCTCATTCTCGAGGTTCTGTATTCTTATATTCGAACCCAACTGCATCAAGGGCATTTAGGAATAGCACGCACCAGACATCTTGCCAGAGAGACCGTCTACTGGCCAGGAACCAACAGTAATGTTGAGATGGCCGTGAAATCCTGTGAGACAAGTCAAACTTATCAGCCAAATCAACAGAAGGAATCCTTGATCCCACATGAAACACCTTCACACCTATGGATGAAGTTCGACAGATTTGTTCCACGTTCAGGATGATGATTTCCTAAATGTTACAGACTACTTCACCAAGTTTCCGATCATCAAGCAGCTATGAGATACATCAAATGCAGTGTTCGCTGATACGGTCAGTGCTCTGTTCAGCCTAATTGATGTGTTGGATGAAATCATCTCCGCTAATGGGCCGCAATATACAGGAAGATTATTCCGAGACATGTGTCAAGTGGGGAGTCCATCACATGGCATCATCGCCGCAGTATCCAAAGTCCAACGGCATAGCCAAACGCATGGCGTGCAAAATCAAATCACATATTTTAAAGTGCAGACAGACAGGTCAAACATAGAAACAAAGACAATAGGAGCAGGAGTAGGCCATTCGGCCCTTCGAGTCTGCTCCACCATTCATTACGATCATGGCTGATCATCCAACTCAGTAACCTGTTCCCGCTTTTGCCCCATACCCTTTGATCCCTTTAGACACAAGAGCTATATCTAACTCCTTCTTGAAAACATACAATGTTTTGGCCTCAAGTGCTTTCTGTGGTAGCGAATTTCACAGTCTCACCACTCTCTGGGTGAAGAGATTTCTCCTCATCTCAGTCCTGAAAGGTTTACCCCGTATCCTTAGACTATGACCCCTGGTTCTGGACTCCCCCACCATCGGGAACGTCCTTCCTGCATCTATCCTGTCAAGTCCTGGTAGAAATTTATAGGTTTCCATGAGATCCCTCCTCACTCTTCTGAACTCCAGCGAGTATCATCCCAACCGACTTAATCTCTCCTCATACGTCAGACCCGCCATCCCAGGAATCAGTCTGGTAAACCTTCGCAGCAATCCCTCGATAGCAAGAACATCCTTCCTCAAATAAGGAGACCAAAACTGCACACAATATTCCAGGTGTGGTCTCACCAAGGCCCTGTATAATTGCAGCAAGACATCCCTGCTCCTGTACTCAAATCCTCTCGCTATGAAGGCCAACATATCAATTACCTTTTTACCACCTGTTGCACCTGCATGCTAACCTTCAGCAACTGGTGTACGAGAACACCCAGGTCCCGCTGCATATTCCCCTCTCTCAGTTGATAGCCGTTCAGATAATAGTCCACCTTCTTGTTTTTGCTACCAAAGTGGATAACCTCACATTTATCCACGTTATACTGCATCTGCCATGCATTAGCCCACTGACTCAACTTGTCCAAATCACCCTGAAGCCTCTCTGTATCCTCCTCACAACTCACTCTCCCACCCAGTTTTGTGTCATCTTCAAATTTGGAAATATTACATTTAGTTCCCTCATCTAAATCATTCATATATATTGTGAATAGCTGGGGTCCTAGCACCGATCCCTGCAGTACCCCACTAGTCACTGCCTGCCATTTGGAAAAAGACCCATTTATCCCTACTCTTTGTTTCCTTTCGGCCAACCAATTTTCTATCCATCGCAATACACTGCCCCCAATCCCATGCGGTTTAATTTTGCACGCTAATCTCTTATGTGGGACTTTATCGAAAGCCTTCTGAAAGTCCAAATAAACCAGTGACCCGGGTTCGGTTCTGGGTACTGCCTGTGCAGAGTTTGCAAGTTCTCCCTGTGACCACGTGGGTTTCCTCCAAGTGCTCCGGTTTCCTCCCACTTGCGGGTTGATAGGTAAATTGGCCATTGTAAATTGCCTCTAGTGTAGGTAGGTGGTATGAGAATTGAGGGAAGGTGGGGATGTGAGAGGGAAATGGGATTAATGTTGAATGAGTATAAATGGGTGGTTGATGGTCGGCACGGACTCGTTGGGCTGAAGGGCCTGTTTTGGTGCTGTGTCTCTCTATGACTCACATCCATTGGCTCCCACTCATCAACTCTACTAGTTACATCCTCAAAGAATTCTAGTAGATTTGTCAAGCATGATTTCCCTTTCATAAATCCATGCTGACTCTGTCCGATTCTACCATTGTTCTCTAAGTGCTCTGCTATAAAATCTTTGATAATGGACTCCAGAATTTTCCCCACTACTGATGTCAGGCTGACTGGTATATAATTCCCTGCTTTCTCTCTACCTCCCTTTTTAAATAGTGGGGTTACATTAGCTACCCTCCAATCTGTAGGAACTGTTCCAGAGTCTATCGAATCTTGGAAGATGGCCACCAATGCATCCACTATTTCTAGGGCCACTTCCTTAAGTATTCTGGGATGCATACCATCAGACCCTGGGGATTTATCGGCCTTCAGTCCCATCAATTTCCCCAACACCATTTCTCTACTAATACTGATTTCCTTCAGATACTTTCTCTCACTAAGCCATGTGTTCCCCAACATTTCTGGTATGATATTTGTGTCCTTCTTTGTGAAGACAGAACCAAAGTATGCATATAGTTGGTCAGCCATTTCTTTATTCCCCATAATAAATTCCCCTGTTTCTGACTGTAAGGGACCTACATTTGTCTTCACCAATCTTTTTCTCTTCACATACCTATAGAAACTTTTACAGTCAGTTTTTATGTTCCCCGTAAGCTTGCTCTCATACTCTATTTTCCCCTTCTTAATCAATCCCTTGGTCCTTCTTTGCTGAATTCTAAATTGCTCCCATTCCTCAGGTCTGTTGCTTTTTCTGGCAAACTTATATGCCTCTTCCTTGGATCTAATGCTAACTCTAATTTCCCTTGTAAGCCATGGTTTGTCTTCCTTTCCTGTTTTATTTTTCTGCCACAGTGATAAACAATTGTTGCAGTTCATCCATGCGCTCTTTAAATGTTCGCCATTGCCTATCCACCGTCATGCCTTTAAGTATCGTTTCCCAATCTGCCATAGCCAACTCGCGCCTCATACCTTCGTAGTTTCCTTTACTAAGATTCAGGACCCTAGACTCAGATTCAACTACGTCACTCTCCATCTTGATGAAGAATTCTATCATATTATGGTCGCTCATCCCCAAGGGTCTCACACCACTAGATTGTCAATTATTCCTCTCTCATTACACAATACCCATCTAGGTTGGTCTGTTCTCTAGTTGGTTCCTCAACATATTGGTCCAGAAAACCATTCCGTATACACTCCAAAAATTCCTCCTCTATGGTATTGTGACAAATTTGATTTGCCCAATTTATATGCAGATTAAAGTCACCCATAATTACAGATGTTCCTTGATCGTATGCGCTCTAATTTCCTGTTTAATGCCATTCCCAACATCACCACTACAGTTTGGGGGTCTATTTACAACCTCCACTAACGTTTTTTGCCCCTCAGTGTTTCTCAGCTGTACCCATACAGATTCCACATCATCAGAGCTAATATCTTTCCTCACTATTGCGTTAATTTCCTCTTTAACCAGCAATGCAACTCCACCGCCTTTTGCTTTTTGTCTGTCCTTCCTAAATATTGAATACCCCTGGATGTTAATTTCCCATCCCTGGTCACCTTACAGCCAGGTCTCCCTAATCCCGACTATATCATACCCATTTACATCTATTTGCATGATTAATTCATCCACTTTATTGCGAATGCTCTGCACATTAAAGCACAAAGCCTTATGTCTAGCCTTTTTGATATTACTTGTCCCTTTCCCACTATTTTTCACTGTGGCCCTGTTTGATTCTGGCCCTTGATTTCTCTGCTTATCACTTTTCTTATTCCCCTCACTGTCTTTTGTTCTTGTCTTTGAGCCCCGCTCCTCTGACTCTCTGCAAAGGTTCCAAGATCTCAAGGTTGCAATGCTGCACCTCTGAGCTACTCCATCGGACATGGGCTTACCGTCACCTGCAGAGTTGATGTTTGGAAGGCAGGTAAGAACTACCCTGCCAGTCATTATCACTCTAAGTTTTCCACAGTAAAGAATATACTTCTGTCTAAACAAGGGAAGATGAAGGCATCATATGAAAGGCAAGCTGGACGAAAAATAGCTCAAATGCAGGTAAGGCTAAAGGTCAGAGTCCTCAACCATGCATCGGGAACTTGGTGTCCTGCAGAGGTTGCTAGAGTATGCAACCAGCCAGATCATATGAGGTCCAAACACCCAGTGGTGTGCACCTGAGAAGAAATAGGAGTCAGCTTGGAGAGACAACACTACGTGACCACCCTGTGGCGTCACAGATGCGTTCAAAAACTAAATTTGGAGATGAACACACGGAGGATACAAGCACTGAAAAAGAACATGTTCACCAAAGTTCTGAGTCACCGGAGTCACAAGGGATTCATCAAGACGAGCTCAACTCTGGGAAGAGACTCACGACAGTGAGATCCAGATGAATAAGCAAACCTCCTCTATGTTTTAACGAGTGTTGCACTTGCTTATCTGTAAATAACATTTTGTTCTTCATATGTAGTTAGTCCAAACTACAAAGTTATTGTTTCCGGTACATATGTTTTTCCCTTTGGAAAAAAAGGGGGATGTTGTGGGACAACCTTAAGACCAGACCACCTTAAGGACTGCAAGTGCCGGTCATCAGAGGATGTGGTGTCGAGTTACACATGATCAGGCAGTTGTGGTTGGAGCCTGAGATAGTAAGATGTGTGTAAGTGTGCTCCTGCTGTAACCTTTTATGTATATATGTTCAGTTATAATAAAACCCCAAAGTTTATTTTGGATATTATTTGTAGCCCTGTGACTCTTACCAACAGATCAGAGACCAAATGACAAGTAATATTACACTTACCTCTTTCTTGCTGCTCTGAACTTTTTCCCTTGTTTCTTTTCAAATCCAAATAACCGGCACTGCACTCTTCCTCCTCTTAACAAACTCACTGTTTTGTGCTCAAGGCCCTGATATTTATGGGGACACAGGGGGCTGTGGGTGAAGCTGAAATCAGCTGAAGCACCCAGCGAGGCCAGGATTGCAGAGGTTCTGATGACCTTAGCGATTGCACCATATTAACATTTTGTAGCTCCTCCCACCCAGAATGGATAACCTGACTGGCGGGCAGGAGGCTACATTGGTGACCCTTACGGATGGCCATCGGCCATCAGGAGGGGAGGAAAAAAGTTTACTATTGGGGCTTTTGAGATAGAAGGTCGACAATTGTGGTGGTGAGGTGGGGTGGCCTGCGATTGGGGCTGGGCTGGAAGGTTGGCAATCAGGATGGGCAAGGACCTGCAATTGGGAGGGCTGGAGGGAGGCAGGAGATCGGGGCTGGGGGTGGGCTGGTGAAGGGGGAGTGATGATCAAGGCTAGGAGAGACCAAAAGCTCCCTTGAGGAGTCTGCGGGGAGCATTCCTGCTCCTCCAGACCCACAAGGGCAGAATTTTATCCAGGCAGCAGGAGCAGGAGTGGAGGCGTAGAGGGCAAAAAATCAGGGTGGACATGCTCACCTGGAAACCTAACATTGTGACATTGGTTCTGGATTTTGTCAGCAGTGGGAAAGTTCCAATGTAGCGTTGCTGCCACAAAGTGGTGGGACTGCAATTTGAATTGGTGAGCAGCTAGTTAGAATGCATTTGCATTGAATTGAAGCCAATTTTATGAGGGGGTTTCAGATTTAGTCAACGGCGCACGAAGATCACGTGCCTTCAGATCCCCAGCCGTTTAGGGAAGAGGGGAGAGCTGAGGCCATTGTCACCCTGCAGTGCTGGGCTGTCTGCAAGGGTGGGTGCTGAGGGATGTAGAGCATCTTCAGAGAGGAGTAGCAATGGGAAGATCCAAGGCAAGATCATCTCTCCAAGGACAGAGCACAGGAGAGGTAGAGATCAGCTGGCATGGGTCTCTTTTTTTATTCATTCATGGGATGCGGGTGTCGTGAGTCAGGCCAGCATTTATTGCCCATCCCTAATTGCCGTTGAGAAGGTGGTGGTGAGCTGCCTTCTTGAACCGCTGCAATCCACGTGGGGTAGGTACACCCACAGTGCTGTTAGGAAGGGAGTTCCATGATTTTGACCCAGCGAGAGTGAAGGAACGGTGATATAGTTCCAAGTCAGGATGGTGTCTGACTCGGAGGGGAATTTGCAGGTGATGGTGTTCCCATGCATTTGCTGCCCTTGTCCTTCTAGTTGGTTTGGGTTGGGATTTGGGTTTGGAAGGTGCTGTCTAAGAAGCCTTGGTGCATTGCTGCAGTGCATCTTGTAGATGGTACACACTGCTGCCACTGTTGGTGGGTAGTGGACTGAGTGAATGTTTGGAGATGGGGTGCCAAGCAAGCGGGCTGCTTTGTCCTGGATGGTGTCGAGCTTCTTGAGTGTTGTTGGAGCTGCACCCATCCAGGCAAGTGGAGAGTATTCCATCACACTCCTGACTTGTGCCTTGTAGATGGTGGACAGGCTTTGGGGAGTCAGGAGGTGAGTTACTCGCCGCAGGATTCCTAGCCTCTGACCCACTCTTGTAGCCACGGTATTTATATGGCTACTCCAGTTCAGTTTCTGGTCAATGGTAGCCGCTAGGATGTTGATAGTGGGGGATTCTGCAATGGTAATGCCATTGAATGTCAAGGGGAGATGGTTAGATTCTCTCTTGTTGGAGATGGTCATTGCCTGGCACTTGTGTGGCGCGAATGTTACTTGCCACCTATCAGCCCAAGCCTGGATATTGTTCAGGTCTTGCTGCATTTCTACACGGACTGCTTCAGTATCTGAGGAGTCACGAATGGTGCTGAACATTGTGCAATCATCAGCAAACATCCCCACTTCTGACCTTATGATTGAAGGAAGGTCATTACATCCATTCTTTGTGGATCCCCATGTCACACAGCAGCAGCTCAGAGGGAGGAAGGCTCAGGATGCAGCTGGGCCTGCCTGTGAGGCTCCAATAGGAGCAGTTGGCCACCCCAAGAAGGGTCTATCCATGCTAGAGACTGTACCGGACTCACCTTAAATGCCTGCAAATGTAGCTCTGCAGGGAGGTCGTCACTGACTTATGTGCTATGCTGCAGGACAAGATGGGCTTCAGTGGACACTCTGCCCATAGCCCTGAAGATCACCATGGCACTCAACCTCTTTGCGTCTGCCTCTTTTCAGGGATCCACTGGGGACATATGTGGAGTCTCCCAGGCAGCAGCCCACCGCTGCATCAAGAAGGTGACCAATGCCTTGCTCAGGAGGGCAGGCAACTATGTGCAGTACTGTAGCAACCCTGATAGTCAGGCTAAGAGGGCCATCGGCTTCGGGGCCATCGCTGGATTTCCCCAGGTGCATGGTGCCATCGACTGCACACTTGTGGCCATCAAGGCTCCCATGGCCTTCATCACCAGGAAGGGTTTCCATTCCATCAACGTTCAAATGGTTTGTGACCCCCGAAAGCATTTCCTGCAGGTGTGTGCCCACTTCCCAGAAAGCAGCCATGACGCCTACATACTTCGACAGTCCCAGGTGCCACAGCTTTTTAGGCCCCCCACCTGCCTTCAGGGATGGATTCATGGGGACAAGGGCTACCCGTTGAAGACATGGCTACTCACATCTATAGGGAACCCTCGCACTCAGCAGAGGAGAGGTACAACACTTGCATGGGTCAACCTGAGAGACCATTGAGCAGACCATTGGGCTGCTGAAGATGAGATTCCGGTGCCCCAATTGATCAATCTTGTGAAGCCTTCAGTATGCTCCACTGAGGTTATCACCTATTGTGATAGTCTGCTGTACTCTGCACAATCTAGCACAGCAGAGGGGAGAGGACTTACATGAAGAGGATATGTTTGAACGCCACTCCTCATCTGACGAGGAGGATGTGGAGGAGTTACTGAGCAGCCAGCACTGGATCTTCCTTCCCTTAACCCGCAGGCTAGGGTCATTGAGGGAGGCATGTTTCAATCTCATACTTCCTTTGCTTCGTGCGACCATGATAGCTCTCAAAGTGAACTCAATAAAGACTCAACTCACTGTATTCTGCCTGTCGCCTCCTTCCTATCGCACTCCAGAGCCCAGCGCCCAGCTTCACCACGCACTCTAACACAACTGATATGCTGACCAAATGTGGCCTGTGCCTACACTGGCAGCGCAGTGAGGGAGCAAGGGTGAAGGTTGCATCTGACAAGTCAGCAATGAAAGCAAGAGTCGTTTACATCAATGATTCTGACCTCTATTTATTCAGGCAATTGAGCAACCAGTGACAAGGCCACAATTAATACACACATGAAACCCAAAGTGCTTCTAGGTGCTCTCCTTAATACACTTTCCTCTTCTTCTATGTGGTGCGATCCCTGTGCTGGCAGCTGAGGTGGAGGCAGGCTGATGATTGTGCTATCCCTTGGAATGGGATGACTTTGGCGGGTGTCCTCTGGCTGCCTGAGGCTGGGAGGACCCCGACTGGCTGAGGCGTTGCTGCACAGGTGCAGGAGCTTCCTCAGTCGTCGCAGCTACTGGAGTTGGGGTCGCTGGCAGAGGGCATAAGGAGGCGCTGTCCACACACACACAGCGTGCTGCAGGGAAGCCCCGGATGTGGAGAACGGACTCTCCTCCTCCATTTCAAGACTCATATGCATCTCCTTGCTAAGCTGACACAGTCGAGGACCGGCCAGAGACTCCAGGCACCTTGTCCTTCTTTCACATTGCCACTGCTGTGTTGAGCTTATGGCCAAGGCGATGGTGTGCAGGTCTGCACACATCTGTGGGATTTGACTCTCCATGAGGGTCGCCAACATCTCAATGGAGGAAGCCATGCGCTCACATGCCTGAGATATGGCAGCATCCATGGCATGGATGGACTCCTCCATCATCCTCTCATGGCCACACATTGACTCTGACAGCTCTGCCAGATGTTCCCTTCCCTCTCTCTGCAACACCAGCAAGTTCTGTGCTGCCGACACCAGAGGCTCGAAATCAACCTGGGGCTTAGCATGGCCTTGACAATCCAAAATCCTCCAACTGCCAGTGGCCTCAGCTGTCACAGCCTCCATCAACTGCTCAGGTGCCTGTGCAGTGCTCTCACCAGCCTGTGACCCTGAATCTAACCCGAAAGCATACCCACTGATTTGAGAGTATCTGCGCTGGGACAGGGTGCAGGGGAATAATGTGATGGTGCGAGCTCTGACTTTTCCTCCGCCTCCTCAGAGGTCGACTACAGATCCCCAATCCCAGCAGCTTCATTTTCCTCTGAATTGCCATGACCTGCATGAGAGAACACAAACATTTGTGGGTTCAATTGTTCCTCATGCCAACCATGTGTGATGTGGATCTCCAGGAGTGTGGTGGAGGACACATGAACACAATGTCTCCTCACTCTCTTGTGTGGACACTCCAGTCTTACCATCTACAATTGCATGGCTGCCCTGGGCCCCTACTCGCTCCACAGCCTCCTCCTCTGCTGGCGTCAGAGGACATTCATCAGGGGTCCCACCGCAAGTCCTCAATGTCTCCCTAAAGTAAAAGCAAAAGACTGCAGATGCTGGAAATCTGAAATAAAAACAGAAAGTGCTGGAAATACTCAGCAGGTCAGGCAGCATCTGTGGAGAGAGTGAATTCTGATGAAACATCACAGACCTGAAATGTTAACTCTGCTCTTCTCTCCACAGATGCTGCCTGATCTGCTGAGTTTTTCCAGCACTTCCTGTTTTTATTTTAATGTTTCTCTGTTGTTATGGGCAAGCGGAAAGAAAGACCCCGTTAGACCTCACATGAAGAACAACAGGACACTTATGCTAGTTGTAGCCGCTCGTCATCTGATGGGGTCTCCTAAATGGCTCCTCCCCATGTCCGCTCTCAAGGAACCTAATAGGGTTGAGCTCTGAAAGAAGGCAGCTTGTCACTGAGATGCAGCCATGCATCTGACAGGACAGGGTGATGCCTCAATCCCTTACCACTGCCTTTGTGGTCACTCCCACCCCATGTAGTACTCCCTCCTGCATTCCCATATGCAAATCCCAAAGAGGAGATGGGGGCTCAGCTTGGCTGAGCAAAGGAGGTGATTGACCCTCTTGCAACACTAGTCCCACTTCTGGGGGGCGGTAAGACCACCGCTGCTGACCTCCTCTGTGATCGCTGTCAGGATTGTCGTGTGGGCTTGAGTATTAGGGAATATATGGTACATGAAAGGGAAACAGAGAGTAGTTTTGTGCTTTGGGGAAAACATCTGACATAAGGTTAAATAGCTTTGTAGCCACAGTGAGAGCTGTAAGCAAGAATTCTGCAGAAGTCTTTAATAAAACACTTGTTAAATCTTTGTTGAAGTTAAAGCTATGATTTCAATCGTGATTCATTTTAGCCTGAGATGTGACATTGGCAATGAGGTAAATTCAGAGATATTTAGGATTGTGTTATGGCATTTGCTGGAGCTGATACGTCTGCAGGCTGGAAAATTGAGCCATTTAGTCCAACGGGTGATGCCAGTTCGGTCAGTATGAAATAGAAAGCATGGCTGGAGGAGTTTGAAGCATATGCTGACAGTTGCGGTTTGTTTTTGGACGAGGCGATGGAGGTGCAGAAAGCACAGCGACGGGCCTTATTACTGTTCAATGCGGGTGCGTCGGTGAGGGAGACTTTCAAGACATTGCCTGTTTCGGGAGAAAGGGCAGATTATGAACATGCAGTGAAAACTTTGAAGGACCATTATGTGGTGATGCTAAATGCTATATTCCAAAGGCATTACATGGGAACACCACCACCTGCAAGTTCTCCTCCAAATCACACACCATCCTGACTTGGAACTATATCGCCGTTCCTTTATTGTCACTGGTTCAAAATCCTAGAACTCCCTTCCTAACAGCACTGTGGGTGTACCTACTCCAAATGGACTGCAGCGATTCAAGAAGGCAGCTCACCACCACCTTCTCAAGGGCAATTAGGGATGGGCAATAAATGCTGGCTTGGCCAGTGACGCCCACATCCCATGAATGAATTTTTAAAAATGTTTTCCATCAAATGAGACAGAACAAGAGAAAAGTGTAGCCCTATTTGTGACTCGTTTGAGGCAGGTGTCAGATGGTTGCAATTACGTTACAACAGATTTGGATAATCAGATAATGGATCAGGTGGTCCAACATTGCAAGTCGGATAAGTTGAGACACTGGCTGCTGGAAAGGGGAGGTGACTTAATGTTGGATGACACTTTGAAAATAGTGGCTGCATTGGAAGCAGTGGTTGGACTAGTTCACAGTATGAAACTTGGCCCCATTTCAGCCATCGATACAACAAAATCTGAGGTTAATCGAGTGACACCATGGAATCCAGATACGAGTAAATGTAAACAGCAAAAGTCTGAGAGAGATTTTTCAGATGTGGCAATTTGGGGCACTATGGAAGAGATGATTGCTGCCCTGCCAAGGGAAAGATATGTAGAAAATGTGGGACAGAGACCATTTTGCCAAGAAGTGCAAAAGCAAAGCTGAACAGAGTGACAAGCCTGGCAAACCATGTAAAGGAAAGAGAGATGAAATTAGTACAACTGTGAGATGAGTTGAAGAAGATGCAGTGAGTGAGGACACGAATAGCCATCGTGGATACATGTTTTCTGTCAATGGGAGCAACCATGCGAATGTTCCAGTGATTGGGGGTGTTGAAGTGAGCATTATTGTAGATTCAGGCAGTGACAGTAATGTCATCAGCAGAGCACTGTGGAAGGAACTGAAGACAAAGAGAATCAAGTGCACATCTCAAAAATGTATCAAAATGCTTTATCCTTACAGATCTAAAACACCACTACAAATTGTTGAATGTTTCACTGCTGTAAGAGCTGGAAATCAGAGTGTGGAGACAGAATTCATAGTGATTGAGGAAGAAGGAAGATGGTGAGCCTTTTCTGAGTAGAGAAGCTGACCAAGCCTTGGGGATGCTACACATTGGATTGAAAGTGAATTCTGTGAAATCCGATGCAGAGCTTTAAGAGGAGATTGGGCCAGTGTTTCAAACAATTTGGAAGTTGCACAGCTACCAAGTGAGATTAACAATTGATGAGAACGCGAAGCCTGTAGGTCAGCCTGTACATAGAACACCTTTTGGTCCGAAAGGGAAAGGAACTGGTTGATCAAGATATCATAGAGCCAGTTGAAGGACCAACACCGTGGGTGAGTCCTGTTGTGGTAGTGCCTAAACCAAATGGTGACATCAGGCTCTGTGTTGATATGCGACAGGTAAATGAAGTGATAGTGAAAGAACGTCACCCAATTCCCACTGTGGATAAAATCTTTCAAGAGTTGTCAACAAGCAAGGTATTCTCGAAATTAGACTTAAAATGGGGAATCCACCAGCTGGAGCTTCATCTTGATTCATGGAAGTTGACAACTTTTGTCACTCATTGTGGACTTTATTGATACAAGAGATTGCTATTTGGCATCAATGTGGCACCAGAGATTTACCAACATGAAATTCATAAGGTTATATAGGGCATCCCAGGAACAGCCAATATCTCAGATGTCATCATTATTCATGGAGCCAATAGAGAGATACTTGACGAGAGGCTGAGATTAGTATTGGCTTGTTTGCAGTCAGCAGGACTTACGGTAAATGCAGACAAGTGCTTGCTGGGTGTGACAGAGCTAAAGTTCATGGGCCGTAAACTCACGAGCAGTGGAAGCAATCCTGCCAAAGACAAGATAGAAGCAATAGCAGAGGCACATGAAACACAAAACGCTAGTGAAGTGAGGAGTTTTCTGGGACATGTGAGCTATTGTGTGAGGTACATCCAAAACTTTGCTACCCTGGCTGATCCATTGAGGAAGTTAAGCAAAAAGAATGAATAATTTAGATTTGATGAAGAACAGAAATCAGAATTCCAAGCTTTGAAAGCAGCTTGACAAGTGCTCGAACACTGGGATACTATGATCCAAAAGCACCAACGAAGGTCATTGCAGATGCTAGTCCAGGAGGATTAGGAGCAGTGTTTCTGCAAACGCACACTGAGGGCCCGAGAATCATTGCTTATGCGAACAGATCTCTGACAGATGTGGAGAGGACATATCCTCAGACGGAGAAAGAGGCCCTAGGATTGGTGTGGGCATGTGAAAGATTCCATGTATACTTGCTTGGCATCGAGTTTGAATTAATGATGGATCACAAGCCATTACAGATGATTTATTCTCCCAGGTCCAAACCATGTGCCAGAATCGAAAGATGTGTTTTGAGACTCCAGCAATACAAGTACAAGGTGGTTCATTTTGTTGGAAAGATGAACATTGCTGACTCACTGTCACGACTACTGAGGGAGGATCAAACACACAGATCTTCACTAGAGAAGGAAGCTGAATCATTTGTGCGGTATGGGGCAGTTCATGCTACACTGAGAGCAATGACAACTAGAGAGATTGAAAGATTGTCAGACAAAGATCCAGAATTGAATGACATCAGACAGAGAATCCAAGCGGAAATTGGGAGAATAACCCATTCAGAGCATACATTATTATACAAGATGAACTGTTCATGATTGGGAAGTGAATTCTCAGAGGAAACACACTTATAGTACCACAAAAGCTTAGGCCTAGACTGGTGATGCTAACTCAAGAGGATCACTTGGTAGTGGTTGGTACTAAGCAAAAGTAGAGTAGTAATCTCAGGATTGATACCGGTGCCACGTGCTAGTGAGGCTAGAAACAGACAGCGAGTGCAGCTGAACACGTGGCTACAGAGCTGGTGTAGGAGGGAGGGCTTCAGATATGTGAATCATTGGGATACCTTCTGGGGAAGGTGGGACCTGTACAAGAAGGACGGGTTGCATCTGAACTGGAGGGGCACCAATATCCTGGGCGGGAGGTTTGCTAGAGCTCTTCGGGAGGGTTTAAACTAGTTTGGCAGGGGGATGGGAACCGGAGCTACGGATCAGTGGATCGGGTGAACAGGCAGATACAGAGTGCAGAGAGTCTGTGAGGAAGGTTATACAGGTGACAGGGCAAAGTTGCAGCCAGTATGATGGGTTGAAGTGTGTCTATTTTAACGCAAGAAGTGTCAGGAATAAGGGTGATGAACTTAGAGCATGGATCAGTACTTGGAGCTACGATGTTGTGGCCATTACGAAGACTTGGATATCACAGGGGCAGGAATGGATGTTGGATGTTCCAGGGTTTAGATGGGAGGGAGGTAAAAGAGGTGGGGGAGTGGCATTGCTAATCAGGGATAGTATCACAGCTGCAGAAAGGGAGGTCGAGGAGGGTTTGTCTACTGAGTCAGTATGGGTGGAAGTCAGAAACAGGAAAGGAGCAGTCACTTTATTGGGAGTTTTCTATAGACCCCCCAATAGCAACAGAGACACGGAGGAACAGATTGGGAGGCAGATTTTGGAAAGGTGCAGAAGTAACAGGGTTGTTGTCATGGGTGACTTCAACTTCCCTAATATTGATTGGAACCTCCTTAGTGCAAATAGTTTGGATGGAGCAGTTTTTGTCAGGTGTGTCCAGGAAGGTTTCCTGACTCAGTATGTAGATAGGCCAACTAGAGGGGAGGCTATGTTGGATTTGGTGCTTGGCACCGAACCAGGCCAGGTGGCAGATCTCTCGGTGGGAGAGCATTTCGGTGATAGTGATCACAACTCCCTGACCTTTACTATAGTCATGGAGAGGGATAGGAGCAGACGGGATGGGAAAATATTTAATTGGGGGAGGGGGAATTACAATGCTATTGGGCAGGAACTGGGGAGCTTAAATTGGGAACAGATGTTCTCAGGGAAATGCACGACAGAAATGTGGAGGTTGTTTAGGGAGCACTTGTTGCGACTGCTGAATAGGTTTGTCCCGATGAGGCAAGGAAGGGATGGTAGGATGAAGGAACCTTGGATGACAAGAGATGTGGAACAGCTAGTCAAGAGGAAGAAGGAAGCTGACTTAATGTTGAGGAAGCAAGGATCAGACAGGGCTCTAGAGGGTTACAAGGTAGCTAGGAAGGAACTGAAGAATGGACTTAGGAGAGCTAGAAGGGGACATGAAAAAGTCTTGGCGGGTAGGATTAAGGAAAATCCCAAGGCATTCTACACTTATGTGAGGAACAAGAGGATGGCCAGAGTGAGGGTAGGGCCGATCAGGGATAGTGGAGGGAACTTGTGCCTGGAGTCGGAGGAGGTAAGGGAGGTCCTTAATGAATACTTTGCTTCAGTATTCACTAGTGAGAGGGACCTGGTCGTTTGTGAGGACAGCGTGAAACAGGCTGATATGCTCGAACAGGTTGATGTTAAGAAGGAGGATGTGCTGGAAATTTTGAAAGGCATGAGGACTGATAAGTCCCCAGGGCCAGACAGGATATACCCAAGGTTATTACGGGAAGCAAGGGAAGAGATTGCCGCGCCTTTGGCGATGATCTTTGCATCCTCACTGTCCACTGGAGTAGTACCAGATGATTGGAGGGTGGCAAATGTTATTCGCTTGTTCAAGAAAGGGAATAGGGATAACCCTGGGAATTACAGATCAGTCAGTCTTACGTCGGTGGTGGGCAAGTTATTGGAGAGGATTCTGAGAGACAGGATTTATGATTATTTGGAAAAGCATAGTTTGATTAGAGACAGTCAGCAAGGCTTTGTGAGGGGCAGGTCATGCCTCACAAGCCTTATTGAATTATTTGAGGATGTGACAAAACACATTGATGAAGGAAGAGCAGTGGATGTGGTGTATATGGATTTTAGCAAGGCATTTGATAAGGTTCCCCATGGTAGGCTCATTCAGAAAGTAAGGAGGCATGGGATACAGGGAAATTTGGCTGTCTGGATACAGAATTGGCTGGCCCATAGAAGACAGAGGGTGATAGTAGATGGAAAGTATTCAGCATGGAGCTCGGTGACCAGCGGTGTTTCCGCAGGGATCTGTTCTGGGACCTCTGCTCTTTGTGATTTTTATAAATGACTTGGATGAGGAAGTGGAAGGCTGGGTTGGTAAGTTTGCCGATGACACAAAAGTTGCTGGAGTTGTGGATAGTGTGGAGGGCTGTTGTAGGTTGCAATGGGACATTGACAGGATGCAGAGCTGGGCTGAGAAGTGGCAGAGGGAGTTCAACCTGGAAAAGTGTGAAGTGATTCATTTTGGAAGGTCGAATTTGTATGCAGAATACAGGCTTAAAGACAGGATTCTTGGTAGTGTGGAGGAACAGAGGGATCTTGGGGTCCACGTCCATAGATCCCTCAAAGTTGCCACCCATGTTGATAGGGTTGTTAAGAAGGCGTATGGTGTGTTGGCTTTCATTAACAGGGGGATTGAGTTTAAGAGCCGTGAGGTTATGCTGCAGCTCTATAAAGCCCTGGTTAGACCACACTTGGAATATTGTGTTCAGTTCTGGTCGCCTCATTATGGGAAGGATGTGGAAGCTTTAGAGAGGGTGCAGAGGAGATTTACCAGGATGCTGCCTGGACTGGAGGGCATGTCTTATGAAGAAAGGTTGAGGGAGCTAGGGCTTTTCTCATTGGAGCGAAGAAGGATGAGAGGTGACTTGATAGAGGGGTACAAGATGATGAGAGGCATAGATAGAGTGGATAGCCAGAGACTTTTTCCCAGGGCAGAAAGGGCTATCACCAGGTGCCATAATTTTAAGGTGATTGGAGGAAGCTTTAGGGGAGATGTCAGAGGTAGGTTCTTTACACAGAGAGTGGTGGGTGCGTGGAATGCACCGCCAGCGGTGGTGGTAGAAGCAGATACATTAGGGGCATTTAAGCGACTCTTGGATAGGTACATGGATGATAGTAGAATGAAGGGTATGTAGGTAGTTTGATCTTAGAGTAGGTTAAAGGGTCGGCACAACATCGTGGGCCAAAGGGCCTGTACTGTGCTGTACTGTTCTATGTTCTATGTTCTCTGTTCTATGTTCCATATGTTCTAAAACTTACAAACCACAGTATGGCAGCCAGGGATGAAAAAAGTTGTGGAGCAGTTTGTTAAAACGTCATGGATGTCAACTTGTCAGTAGACCCAATCTACCAGAACCAGTACGCAGTACACCCGTTACCATCTGGACCATGGCAGGATGTAGCAGTTGACTTCTTAGGCCCATTTCCATCAGGAGAGTCCATACTAGTGGTGATTGACTATTACAGCCATTATTATGAGTATGTGGTAATGACGTCTACAACAGCAGAGAAAATGGTGTTTACATTGACTGAAATATTTGCAAGGCACGTTCTACCTGTTACATTGTATTCAGACAATGGACAACAATTCATTTCAGAGACCTTTGCAAATTACATGCAAGTCACAGGTATTCACCATCACAGAGTAACACCTAAATGGTCACAGGCAAATGGGGAAGTGGAAAGACAAGACCAATCCTTAGAGAAACAGATGAGAATTGCTCAGACTGAGGGTAAGGATGAAAGGGGTTGTTGTCATACATGGCCATGTATCGAGCAACTACACATCCGACAGGAAAGAGCCCAGCAGAATTGTTATTTGGGTGCAAAATACGCACCAAGATGCCAGATCTGAGGGACATTAGAGTTGAGCAGGAGGTTTGATATCATGCTGAGAAAAAGGGTGCTGCAAAGTTTTATGCATTTCACAGAAGGAGAGCTGGATGGTCTAATGTGATGCCAGGTGATGAAGTATTGCTGAGACGTGAGAGCCTGAGTACAATGGATACACCATATTATCCCAAGCCATACACGGTTATTGCCAAGAAGGAAAACATTGTGACTGTGCAGTTGCCAGAAGGAGTACTGTATGTCAGAAATACTTCATGTGTTTAAAAATATCATGGTGACAAAGACACAACAGCAGATGAAACAGATGTAGGAGCTGAAGTGAAGCTGACATTCAGCAATTCAGAAGTCCAAGCCAGTGATGCTGCTGGCAGGCAGACAGCTTGCTATCCAGAGGGAGAAACATTGGTTCCAGAGGGGCTGATGACATTTCCTAATCCTGACGTGGTGACCAGAGTTCCTGAGACAACAGGAAGACCATGGCACAAGAGGAGATCACAAAAATGATATGAAGATTATATGTTGTGATTATGTTCATAAATTATGGACATGTTTTGGTCTGATAAGGGAGGAATGTCATGCTTGTGTGTGTGGGCTTGAGTATTAGAGAATATATGGTCCTTGGAAGGGAAACTGAAAGTAGCTTTGTGCTCTGGGGAAAACATCTGACCTGGGGATTGTTGTAAGGTCAAATAGCTTTGTAGCTACAGTGAGAGCAGTAAGCAAGAACTCTGCAGAAGTATTTTATAAAACACTTGTTAAATCTTTGTTAAAGTTACAGCTGTGGTTTCAAGTGTGATTCATTTCAGCCTGAGATGTGACAATCACAATCTAGGCTTGCTTCATCTGGCAGGAGGATCTCTTCTTGATTCACTTTTGAGTTTCCTGGGCCCGAGGAAACCCAGGCAGAGGCAATAAATTTCAAATTGGGCTCCTAATTGCATTGTGGGTGCCTTATTTAAATGTATTAATTATGTGTCCCACCTCTGCACAGCGGGACAATTGGATGTCCATCAGGGGCAGGGGTGTGGTGATTAATACTGAGGCACAAGAGTTTACTCATCAGGAACAGACAGCTCTGGGAACTCACAAATATAAAATCTTTGAAGGTGGCAAGAGATGTTGAGAAGGCTGTTAAAAAAGCATAAGGGATCCTGGGCTTTATTAATAATAGGCCTGATATACAAAAGCACAAAGGTTATACTAACCATTAATAAATCACTGGTTAGGCTGCAGCCAGAATATTGGGTTCAGTTCTGGTCACGACACTTTAAGAAGGATGTCAAGGTTTGGAGATGGTGAGGAGAAAATTACTAGAATGGTGCCAGGAATGAGGGACTTCATTTTTGCAGATAGAGAAGCTGGGCTTGTTCTCGTTAGAAAAAAATAGGTTAGGGGAGATTTAATTGATATTTTCAAAATTATGAGGGTTTTTGATGGAGTAAATAGAGAAAAACTGTTTCCGCTGTCAGGAGGGGCAATAACCAAAGGGCACAGATTTCAGCATGAGAAACTTTTGTTTTTGCGATGTGATCAACTATAGATAATAGCATAAAGGGTGGTAACCTGACAGAGTGCATCCTCCACTCTTTATAGAAGCTACAATGCGATGAAAACTTGGTGGGTTTTACAATGGGCACGTGGTCTGTTTCGCTGCTCAAGTAGTAAAGTTGAAAATTATCCATGTAACCCAACTCTTAATGGTAACACTGAGCTGTTTAAAATTAGTGGGTCAACACCTGAATTAAAATAACAAAGAGACAAATAGTAATTTGGTGGTACAGAACTTGAGTAATCCTGCAAATAGAGACTGCTGAAGCTTTTCGTCTTGCACTCATTAGGACAATCTGAAAGAATACCAATGTAAGGGAAAACAACACTTTATACTGTATGAGAAGAGAGTGCTGATTGGTTGGCAAGTGAACTCTGATTGGATAAGGTGTTGCCGTGGCAATGCATCAGTTTACGGTGACTGACTGTTAACTGCAAGCTTTGTTTGAAATGTAAACCAGGCAGCTTGACTCTGGTCAAGGCATTGCCATGAGGAATGAACCAGTGAATGGCTGTCACTTATTTTGTTTAGCTGAAACAGGCTTAATGTTTGTACATGTTCCTTCTGTCTGCAAAGAAGAGGGCCTTGTGTTTAATATTGGAAGCTATATATATTAATACACTGCATTTTAGATGTCAATAAAAACATTAAATGTAACACAAAAGTGCTACTTCCACCCCCCCCCAATGATCACAAAATAAATTTATTTCCCTCTCCCCCCGAAAAATCATTTTTGACAGTCCCCACATTTAAACCCCAAACTTTGCATTCTTTGCTCTTCAACCCCTTCCTACCATCGCCACAGCCAATAAAAAATGTTTTCCCCGCTCCTCTACCCTCCCGCCCTGAAAATTATATTCCTCTCCCCTCCCCACCAGGTTCTCGCCTCGGAACTCTGTAGAGCGTTCCGAAGGCATGCAAGCTGCGTTTGGCGGCGGTAAAATCGGTGTGGGACAGCCGCCGCCTGCAGGGAAGTTTATTTATATATCATTGCGGTTGATTTAAACGTGCAGATGAAGAGCCTGCCACCAGGTGCGGCAAGGGTGCTGCACCAAGGTTCCCCCACCACCAGTAATATGTGGCGGGCCCTTCCCCACATTGCGGGTCGAGGCGGGCATCTCCCTGCAGAATTTTACTGGCCCCCCCCGCCATGACCCATGGCATCAAGGGGCTGGTAAAATTCAGCCCCATGTCTTTATTTTCAGCAATAACAAAGAGAGGCATCTCAGATGATTACATTAAGTTTTCTTCCACTCGTCTCCCAGTGTAATTTCAAGAACCTGGTTTTAATCTTGTTTTCAGTCCGTGTATCTAACGATAACGTGAGAGTGGCGCAGTAGCTAGCACCACAGCCTCACAGCTCCAGTGACCCAGGTTCAGTTCTGGATACTGCCTGTGTGGAGTTTGCAAGTTCTCCCTGTGACTGTGTGGGTTTCCTCCAGGTGCTCCGGTTTCCTCCCACATGCCAAAGACTTGTGGGTTACTAGGTAAATTGGCCATTGTAAAAACAAAAATTGCCCCTGGTGTAGGTAGGTGGTAGGAAAATTGAGGGATGGTGGGGATGTAAGAGGGAAAATGAGATTAATGTAGGATTAGTATAAATGGGTGGTTGATGGTTGGCATGGACCCGTTGGGCCGAGGGGCCTGTTTCGGTGCTGTATGACTCTATGAGCTGGTGCTAGGAGCCAATGTTGACATAAGATTAAATTATGCATGCTAAAAACTTTAATAAGAACTGTAAGATCCTAGAACCTGGTTCCATTGCTGGCTGCATTCTGATTCACCTATTTTAGTCTTCTTCTTTGGCCTCCTTGCCTCGAGAGACAATGGGTAAGCGCCTGGAGGTGGTCAGTGGTTTGTGAAGCAGCGCCTGGAGTGGCTATAAAGGCCAATTCTAGAGTGACAGACTCTTCCACAGGTGCTGCAGATAAAATTGGTTGTCAGGGCTGTTACACAGTTGGCTCTCTCCTTGCGCTTCTGTCTTTTTTCCTGCCAACTGCTAAGTCTCTTCAACTCGCCACACTTTATCCCCGCCTTTATGGCTGCCCGCCAGCTCTGGCGATCGCTGGCAACTGACTCCCATGACTCGTGATCAATGTCACAGGACTTCATGTCGCGTTTGCAGACGTCTTTAAAGCGGAGGCAGCGAAGGTGGAATGAATTGAGACGTCGCTCTTGACTGACATACGTTGTCCAGGATCCTAGAACCTGGTTCCAGTGCTGGTTGTATTCTGATTCACCTATTTTAGTAGGAGTCTTTTTAATGCACAAATCAAGGTTTGCACAAACCAAGGTGAAGAGCTAAGGCCCAGAGTGTAGATAAGACTAAGATTGAAGAGGAGGTAAATCAAAAACTAGACGTTAGTTATAATGCCACTTAAGTCCACACATCTGCTTCAATATCATAAATATTCAAACCATGGATACAGGTAACATTCAACAAAACGGAAAAAGGGAAGAATGGAATTATTTTTTATCTACCCATTTTTAAGGATACCATTTACAACAAAATTAAATATGACTGCTTGCCTCTCCCCCATTTGTCCTCCTCTGCATTGCTGTTTCAAATCTTTCCATTTTAACATTGTTGGCTGTTATAACTGGATAAGGGATCCTCATGGCCAGGTACTATTACCTGGGTTAGACAGTTTCCCAGTTTCGGAAAAATAGATTCTTGGATTCATAGCCCTGATGTCAGTAATGTATGAGACTCTGTTAATCCTCAGGGAAATAAATCCACTCATTCTGTTTTTCCCGCATCGTAAAATTAATAACGTAGCATAAAATAGCGCAAAAATTGTTACAGTAGCATTAATAAATGTAACATTTCAGAAGAAACTACACCATTAAAATATTTCATACAAAATCAAAAAATATGAGGCATGTACTGACATCACCATATTCCGAGCAAGGCAAGGGCAGGAAGCTCTTAATTGCAGAGCTGTCACTCCAAGGCAAAGCCTGTAGTTTCGAAAAATTTACACCCCCTGTAGTTTCCAGCTAACACTATATTCATCTGGCTTTTAAGACAGGGACTTTACAGGTTTGTGCCATTTTAGTTCCCTTCCTAAGGAACAGAGTGCATAATGTTATCCGTGCTCACAAAGCATATTGGCCAGGAATTTTTCATTTGAACTTTCAGTAACAGGCGAATAATGGAGGATAATTTTTCATTCTGTCTTTAAATGAGAGGAAGCAGTGAAAATGTTCATAATTGATTACCAAGGGAGGACTCAGTGACATTTTCTTATAGATGGCTGCAGTGAAACTGTTCATGGTTGAATGTCACTCTCGTACATGGCAGACTGCCTTGCATGAAAAAGAGAGATAGTTATTTCATCCCCCAACCCCACAAAAGAATTCAATATAATTGTGTGCTTTCGCTCAGGAAAAGCTTCAGAAATCTCTTAATGTTTGATACCTTTTTTTAAAGCACAACTATATATATTCCATCAATTTGTGGCTTCAGTGAAGATAACAGTAGGTGAGGAAAAATGAAAGTTTAGTTTAAAATGCAGACAAGTATGTCTTTCTGCTTGACAGCCTGTAACATTTCCATGTACTGCACTTTGCATGGCAGAATATCTGTTAGTAATAGAAATTTCCCACAGTGGAGGTTAATTACTTTACAGCTACAGCAAAATAAATTTCCTGTCAAGCAAAGCGATGGCAATGTGCCTCTTCTACTATATTCACCTGTACTTTTAATACACTGTTAATTTCTGACACATTTAAGTTGTACATTTAGTATCTGTTCTCCTGTACAGCTAAGGCCTCCCAGGTGTAGAGACCATATATGCTAATGTAGAAGTGTGTTCACTTCTCCCCAGTGCATTGTAGGGAAGATTAACTGACCTGTCTTCTGCTTTAAAGAGCAAACCAAAATCTTGCAGGAGAAAGATTGTCTGCAGAAGGGCAATATGTGGCAATACAGCATATGATGTTTAAAACATACAATGCAAAAAGCTATCTGCCCATTGTAAAAAGCAATTCAATGTAGCTCAGGTCACATCTAATAAGGAAGCTGTCACCGGTCACAATGTAAACAGACTACATTTTTGGTGTTAAATATAGTTTAAATGCTGTCATATGGGCCATAGGATTAAAAGCTTTACCTATCAAGCCACAACTCAAATATGCAAGGAAACCAGGATTTATTCAGGACTGTATGGAAATAAAAGAGGCAAAGAATCAGATGTGACACTTGCTATATAGCTTGGGGACGATGAAGTACCAGAGGTGGGAAAAGGAATTACCAACCCAGACAGGGTCTGTCAAAGCCAATAGTGGCTGCTTTATGATTTCTTACAAGCTCTGATTCTACACATCAAATGCAGTAGGCTGCAAAAAACATTCTGTACATATAGCATCATTAGAATTTCAGTGAACACTGGGCGATTGATTCCTCAGATGTGATTTTCAGAAAATAAGGTTGCAGCAGCGTGTCTGAGTTTCAGGTGCAATGTTATCACCTGTATAAACTAATCAAGGCTCTTGTTATAAGCTAATGTGGAAATATAAAGTTGGCTGATTATTTTGTTTTTAGGTCCAACTAGCTCATTTCATCCTGTGTCATCTTCCATCACTGCTTCATACTTCCCAGAACCAGACTCCAGATATAAATAGAGCAATATCACAGTCACATTAATATAATCCTTAAACCTGAATGACCTGTGCCCAAATCGCTCTGAAAAGAAAAGTCAAAATCATGAAAAAGGAGACCATATCTTAATTGAGTATCATGAATAATTTATTTCGAGGCCACTGCTGGCAAGCAGTAGATAGGAAGGACCATTTCTTTTGTAATTCTGTGCAATAATACAAACAATAAACATTAAATATAATTCTTATTCGTTAGTCTTGTGATTCATTTTTAGCTTTTCACAATGTTAAAAAGTTGCTTCAAAATAGGAATGACCTGTTGAGGATAATAACAGCCACAGATCAAAGATCATTACTACTACTGATTACTGGAATCTAATTCTTAAAAATGATTACTATGCTGTTGTTGTATTGCAAGATAATCCTCGAGTGCCTGTGTATACCAGCAAGAATTCAGGCAGGGATCACATAGCTTGGATCTTATGTATTGGTGCCAGGAGACTGCTACCTTGGAACCATGCTACTGTCGTGTGGTTTCCCAAAGCTTTTCTTAAATTTTGCTCGTTAAAATAACATAAGCAGTGAACAATTTTTCATTGAAGCTCTTCACATACAAAACTAGTTGATGTAAAATTTTATCAACCAATGAGAACAATAACAGGGACCATGAGACCGATACAGAAAGGCTGCCAGTCCTTTCAACTATATAATTCCCTAATATTAGGCTTCATATTGCAGCAAATAATCTCCTTGAGAAAATCCAGGAGATACCACAACTGCCACTTTTCAAAGGTATATCGGAGGTTCCACCCCAACAACAGCATCAGCAGAAGACCAATCTGAGCTGGCTCATATGGCGAACAGAACAAGGACAGACTGTTCTCCTAAAATCAGTGAAGAGCATCTGCCTGGCTTGGAGCCATGTATGGTGCAAACTCAACCATTTTGGATGTGGGGTCCTATGGTGCATGGAAAATGACTGTACCTAAAAACTCAGGAACAGCTCTCCGTGTAACTGCATAAAGTTGAGGATGCTGCACATCTAGTGACTGGTTGCTTATTTCATGCTGGTCGACCAGGAGGATTTTCCAAATTCCACATTGCTGCAGAATAGAGCGTATAGAAGTCCTACCTAAAACCCGTGAGATTTTTGACTCATAACTTATTACTTGTATTTTGAATTTCTTTTTCCAATCTTTATTGTACCACTTGTGCATTCACAAATCAGAATATTTCTATTTCCTGTGGTATAAATTCTGCCTGCCACAACCTGCAGCCCATTGATAGGTAGACCCATTCAAAAGACGAGAAGAAATGAAACTGACCTTTCTACCAGAGCGTACTGGATAATGAAGGCTAATTGTCAGCTCCACAGCTTTTAGTCTTTCTTCACGTGCTCATATTCTTTGCATATTATTGGATCTAAGATGAGAAGTGACGATACACCAGATTCTGTCCTCTTGGAATATTAGTATTCTTACATTGAGTTACATCGGGCTGGATTTTATGACCTCCCTGCAGCAGGTTTGAAGGCAGGGGGAGTATTTAATTTGGCAGGATGGTGGTGGTTGGGGACCTTGCCACCATCCCGCCTCCACCCCAATTAAATTCATGGTGGGAAGGCCCGTGGAAGGCCTTCCTGCCCCACTGCCAATTGAGGTACTTAAGTGGGCAATTAATTCCCAATTCAGGGCCTCATCCCGCCACCGCTGGCATAAGTTCAGTGGCAAACAGGCCTGTCGCCACACGGGAAGCATGACAAGCAAACACCTGTGGTTGCTTGCCAGCTCCTGGAAGGGTGGGTGGTGGGGGGGGGGGGTTGTGGGGGGCTGTCCCTCATTCAAAGGCACTTAGTGCCTGATCAAGGGACCTGGCATTGGGAAAAGTCATAGAGTCATAGAGAGATACAGCACTGAAGCAGGCCCTTCGGCCCACCGAGTCTGTGCCCACCATCAACCACCCATTTATACTAATCCTACACTAATCCCATTTCCCTCTCATAACCCCACCTTCCCTCAATTCTCCTACCACCTACCTACACTAGGGGCAATTTACAATGGCCAATTTACCTATCAACCTGCAAGTCTTTGGCATGTGGGAGGAAACCGGAGCACCCGAAGGAAACCCACGCGGTCACAGGGAGAACTTGCAAACTCCACACAGGCAGTACATAGAACTGAACCCGAGTCGCTGGAGCTGTGAGGCGGGCCTGCTGAGAGCCACCCGCTGCCCTTGCTGCCAAACCCCCTAGAAGTTCCTCACTTGCGACCTCCACCCTGCAAAACCCCTCCCGTCATGACACTCCTGTGGCCTGGGTCCCTCGATGATCCGAAGCCTTGGGTAGGGGTACTGCTGGCAGCAGCTACTGCCTCCACAGTGGTGCTGCGGAATAAAAGAGCTGCCGGCCTTTAATTGGCCAGCAGATCTAAACGAGCGGGATTTCCATCTCTGGCGTCCTTAAACCCGGGAAGGCGTACTGCTGCCCAATTAAGTGCCTCATTGGCACGTGATGCAGTGGGCCTTCCCGAAAAGAGGCAACACGAGGCTCTTGCTGCCTCTTCAGCTGGTGGCCGAGACCCCAGTCGCCAACATAAAGTACCACCCATAGAGTCTACAGCACAGGAACAGGCTATTTGGCTCAATTTGTCTATGCTGGCATTTACAGTCCACATGTGCCTCCACCCACGCTCGTCATCTTAACATCTCAGCATATCCTTCTATTCCTTTCTCCCTCGTATGTTTATCTAACTTCCTCTTAAAAGCATCTCTGTTATTCACCTCAATTACTTCTTCTGGTAGTAGGTTCCACATTGTCACCACTCTGGGTAAAGAAGTACCTCCTGAATTCCCTATTGGATTTATCATAGATTATGTTATATAAATGGCTTGTAGTTTTGGATACCCCCAAAAGTGGAAACATTTTCTCTGTGTATATGCTATCAAACCCTTCTTTACCTTAAAGAACTCTATCAGGTCATCCCTCAGCCTCCTCTTTTCAAGAGAAAGATTAGCTCCAACATGTTCAATCTTTCCTGATAGGTATAATCGCTCAGTTCTGATATCATCCCTGTAAATTCTTTTTGCACTTTCTCCAGTGCCTCTATATCCCTATTATAAAACGACTATGGTTGGGATCTTGTGGAGGTGGTGGGCCTCCAGACCTTGGGGCAAAAATACAGGGGGAACCCCGCCTAGGCCTTTTTGCGCCCCCACCCGATGCAATCCTCCATTGTTCTGGAGGCAAAGTTTCTGGAGTCGGGATCTGTGTCCCTTTAAAGATGGGCATCCTGCCTCCAAGAGCTGCTGGCCAATCACAGGGCTGGAAGCTCAGCAGTATCGGCTGCACCAGTGGAAGCAGTGGCCACTGCAGGTACTGCAGAGGCCTTGGAGCCAGGCCCAGCGTTGGAACCCTGGAACTCAGGTAAGTGAGGTGGGGTCACTGGGGCTAGTCTGGAAGGCCCCAGCAAGGGGGAGTGGGGAGGTTGGTATGAAGTCCAGGGGGAGTAGGGGGGGCCATGGAGGTATAGGTTTTGCTGGCGAAGGTCGCCCTGGGCCACAGGTTGCCTACGGAGGAGGAATCCCACCACGCCCACAGGAAGGTAATCTCGTTTTTACTAGGCGCCCTCCCCGCATGGCAGAGGCACCTCCCCGCCGCTGGTTAGATCCCAGTAGCGACAGGAAGAGGCCCTTCGGTGCCCGTTAATAGGCCACTTAAGGGACTCAATTGGCCTCTGTGCGGAAAGGCCGTCGCTGGCCTATATTGCCCCCGGCAAGATCGCTTGGTGATGGGGCAGCGACGGGCACCCTCCGTGCCAGCCACCCATTGCAATTCTATGGGCCCCCCCACCTCTGAACCTACCTCAGAGGGGCCCATAAAATCCAACCCTATAACTGCGGAAAGTATTCAAAGTGTGATCGAAATAAGGTTCAGTAGAAGTATAGCAACACTTGCCTACTTTTCAATTCTATTCCTCAAAGAATTAACCCCAGTGACTTTTTGCTTTTTTATGACCTTATTTACCTGCATCACTACTTTGAATGATTTGTATATCTGTATCACTAAATCCTTTTGTTCCTCTACCCCATTTATTCTTTTATTTTCCATGGAGCATGTGGCCTCCTTATGCTTCCTAGCAAAATGCACTACCTTATAATTATCTATATCGAAATTCATTTGCTAATTACACAACTATTTTGCAAGTTTATGAATGCGTCCCTGAATTATGCTGCAGTCTTCCTCAGCATTAACTGTATCGCCAATTTGGTGTCACCTGCAAATTTTGAAATTGCACAACTTATTCCAGGGTCCAAACTACTAATATAAATCATAAACAACTGTGGTCCCAGCGCCAATACCTGCAGAACACTACTTCCCACCTTTTGCAGTCTGAGAAGCTATTCTTAATCTCGACTGCTTTCTGTTTTGTAGTCAGCTTGCAATCCATTCTGTTACTGGTCCCCTGACTCCACATGCTCTGGCCTTGCAAATCAAGTAATTAATTATTTTTCCTCTGATCTACGGATTACTTTTCTTTATTCTTTCACAGGATGTGGACGTCACTGGCAAGGCCAGCATTTATTGCCCATTCCTAATTGCCCTTGAGAAGCCGATGGTGAGCTGCTTTTTTGAACCGCTGCAGTCCTTAGGATGTATGTACACCGACTGTGCTGTTAGGAAGGGAGTTCCAGGATTTTGACACAACGACAGTGAAGGAACGGCTGCTAGTCAGAATGGTGTGTGGCTTGGAGAACATAAGAACATAAGAAATAGGAGCAGGAGTAGGCCATTCAGCCCCTCAAGCCTGCTCCGCCATTCAATGAGATCATGGCTGATCTGTCCCAGGCCTCAACTCCTCTTTCGGGCCTGCTCTGCCTAACCCTCGACTCCCCAAGATTTCAAAAATCTATCTACCTTCTCCTTAAAAACATTTAGTGACCTAGCCTCTACAACTTTCTGAAGCAGAGAATTCCAGAGATTCACCACCCTCTGAGAGAAGAAATTCCTTTGCATCTCAGTTTTAAATGTGTGCCCCCTTATTCTGTAATTATATCCCCTAGTTTGAGATTCTCCCACTAGTGGAAACATCTTCGCAACATCTACCCTGTCGAGCCCCCTTAAAATCTTATATGTTTCTATAAGATCACCTCTCATCTTCTAAACTCCAATGAATAAAGGCCTAACCTGTTTAGCCGTTCTTTTTTTTTTAGAATTAGATAAGACAACCCCTTCATCCTAGGAATCAGCCTAGTGAACCTTTTCTGAACTGCCTCCAATGCTAGCATATCCTTCTTTAAATACGGGGACCAAAACTATACGCAGTACTCCAGGTATCGCCTCACCAAAACCTTGTACAGTTGTAACAGGACTTCCCTATTTTTAAACTCTAACCCTGTATCAATAAAGGCCAAAATTCCATTTGCCTTCCTAATTACTTGCTGCACCTGCATGCTAGCGTTTTGTGTTTCATGCACAAGAACACCCAGATCCCTCTGTACTGCAGTATTTTGTAGTCTTTCTCCATCTAAATAATAATCTGTCTTTTTATTTTTCCTACCAAAGTGGATGACCTCACACTTTCCCACATTGAGCTCCATCTACCAAGTTTTTGTCCACTCACTTAACCTATCTATATCCCTTTGCAGATTTTTTGTGTCCTCATCACTACATGCCTTCCCACCTATTTTTGTATCATCAGCAAACTTGGATACACGACACTCTGTCGACTCCTCTAAGTCATTAATGCAGATAGTAAATAGCTGAGGCCCTAGAACCGATCCTTGTGGCACCCCACTAGCTACGGCTTTCCAACCTGAAAAAGACCCATTGATCCTGACTCTCTGTCTTCTGTGTGTTAGCCAATCCTCAATCCATGCCAACATTACCCCCAATACCCTGAGCTCCTATATTGTGCCATAACCTTTTATGTGGCACCTTATCAAACGCCTTCTGAAAATCCAAATACGCTACATCTACCAGTTCCCCTTTATCCACTCTACTTATTAGATCCTCAAAGAACTCTAACAAATTTGTCAAACATGATTTCCCCTTCATAAAACTATGTTGACTCTGATTGCATTATGTTTTTCTAAATGTCCTGCTATTTCTTCCTTAATAATCGACTCAAGCATTTTCCCAATGATTGATGTTAAGCTAACTGGTCTATAGTTTCCTGCTTTCTGCCTCCCTCCTTTCTTGAATAAGGGTGTCACATTAGCGGTTTTCCAATCCGCTGGTACCCTACTGGAATCCAGTGAGTTTTGGTATATTATGACCAATGCCTCCACTATCTCTGCAGCCACTTCTTTTAAAACCTTTGGATGCAGGCCATCAGGTCCTGGCGACTTGTCTGCCTTTAGTCCCATCAGTTTGTCCAGCACCTTTTCCCTCGTGATAGTGATTGTTACAAGTTCCTCCCTCCCATTAACACATTACTCATCTATTATTGTTGGGACGTTTATAGTGTCCTCCACTGTGAAGACTGATGCAAAATATTGGTTTAAATTATCTGCCATTTCCCTGTTCCCTGTTATGAATTCCCCATCCTCATCCTCTAAGGGTCCCACACTTACTTTAGCTACTCTCTTCCTTTTAATATACCCATAGAAGCACTTAGTGTTTGTTTTTATATTTCTTGCCAATTTACTCCCATAATCAATTTTCTCCCGGGGAGCTTGCCGGTTGTGGTGTTCCCATGCATCTGCTGCCCTTGCCCTTGCCCTTCCAGGTGGTAGAGGGTGCGGGTTTGGAAGGTGCTGTCGAAGGAGCCTTGGTGAGTTGCTGCATTGCAGCTTGTGGATGATACACACTGCTACTACTGTCCGTCAGTGGTGGAGGGAGTGAATATTGAAGGTGGTGGATAGGGTACCAATCAAGTGGGCTCCTTTATCCTGGATGGTGTCGAGCTTCTTGAGTGTTGTTGCTGCTGCATTTATCCAGGCAAGTGCAGAGTATTCCATCACACTCCTGACTTGTGCCTTGTAGATGGCAGACAGGCTTTGGGAAGTCAGGAGGTGAGTTACTTGCCCCAACATTCCCAGCCTCTGACCTGCTCTTGTAGCCACAGTACTTATATGGCTACTCCAGTTCAATTTCTGGTCAATGGTAACACCTATGATAGTGGGGGATTCAACGATGGTAATGCCATTGAATGTCAAGGGGAGATGGTTGGATTCTCTCCTGTTGTAGGTGGTCATTGACTGGCACCTGTGTGGGGTGAATGCTACTTGCTTCTTATCAGCCCAAGACTGAATGTTGCCCAAGTCTTGTTGCATATGGACAAGGACTGCTTCAGTATCTGAGGAGTCGTGAATGGTGCTGAACATTTGCAATCTTCAGCAAACATCCCCACTTCTGACCTTATGATGGAGGGAAGGTCATTGACGAAACAGCTGAAGATGGTTGGGCCTAGGACACTACTCCTGCAGTATTGCCCTGGGACTGAGATGACCAACCTCTAACAATCACAACTATCTTCCTTTATGCTAGGCTGTAATGAGATCAGGAGCTGAATGGCCCTGGCGGTACCCAAACTGAGTGTCAGGTGAGCAGGTTATTGCTGAGTAAGTGCTGCTTGATAGCACTGTCAACAACCCCTTCCATCACTTTGCTGATGATCGAGAGTAGACTGATGGGGTGATAATGGCTGGGTTGGATTTGTCCTGCTTTTTGTGGATAGAACATACCTGGGCAATTTTCCACATTGCCGGGTAGATGGCAATATTGTAGCTCTACTGGAACAGCTTGGCCAGGGGTGCATCCAGTTATGGAGCATAGGTTTTCAGTACTATTGCCAGAATGTTGTCAGGGCCCATAGCCTTTGCAACATCCAGTACGTTCAGTCATTTCATGATATCACGTGGAGTGAATTGAATTGGCTGAATACTGGCATCTCTGATGCTGGGACCTAAGGCGGAGGCCGAGATGGATCATCCACTCAGCACTTCTAGCTGAAGGTGGTTGCAAATGTTTCAGCCTTGTCTTTTGCACTGATGTGCTGGGATCCCCCATCATTGAGAATTTGCGGAGCCACCTCCTCCCATTAGGTGTTTAATTGTCTACTAGCATTCATGACTGGATGTGGCAGGACTGCAGAGTTTTGATCTGTTCCATTGATTGTGGGATTGCTTAGCTCTGTCTATTGCATGCTGCTTCCGCTGCTTGGCATGCATGTAGTCCTGTGTTGTAGCTTCACCAAGTTGACACCTCATTTTTAGGTATGTCTGGTTCTGCTCCTGGCATGTCCCCTGCACTCTTCATTGAACCTGGGCTGATCTCCTGGCTTCATGGTGATGGTAGAGTGGGGATTTGCTGAGCCATGAGGTTACAGATTGTGGTTGAATACAATTCTGCTGCTGCTGATGGTCCACAGCACCTCATGGATGCTCAGTTTTGAGTTGCTAGATCTGTTTGACATCTATCCCATTCAGCACGGTGGTAGTGCCACACAACAGCTTGAGTTATAAAGACAGATTGGATCGGCTGGGTCTGTTTTCCCTGGAGCGAAGGAGGCTGAGAGGGGACATGATAGAGGTATATAAAATTATGAGAGGTATAGATAAGGTAGGTAGCCAGAGTCTGTTTCCCATGGTCAGGGTGACTAAAACTAGAGGGCATAGATTTAAGGTGAGAGGGAAGACGTTTAAAGGGGATCAAAGGGGTACATTTTTCACACAAAGAATAGTGGGTATCTGGAATGAGCTGCCTGAGGAGATGGTGGAGGCAGGAACAGTAGCAACATTTAAGAGGCATCTGGACAGGTACTTGAATGAGCTAGCAGAGAGGGATATGGAATTAATGCAGGCAGGTGGGATTAGTATAGAAAGGCATTATGGTCGGCATGGCGCGGTGGGCCGAAGGGCCTGTTTCTATGATGTACGACTCTATGACTCTATAACACGATGGTGGGTATCCTCAATGTGAAAACAGGACTTTGTTACCACAAGGACTCTGCGATCGTCAGTCCTACCAATACTATTATGGAGAGATGCATCTGCGACACGTAGATTGGTGAGGACGAGGTCAAGTGGGTTTTTCCCTCTTGTTGGTTCCTTCACCATCTGGTGCAGACCCAGTCTAGAAGCCATGTTCTTTAGGACTCGGCCAGTTGTGGTGCTACCAAGCCACTCATCGTGATGGACATTTGAAGTCCCCAACCAGAGCACATTCTGTGCCCTTGCTATCCTTAGAGCTTCTTCCAATTGGTGTTCAAAATGGAGAAGCACTGATTCATCAGCTGAGGGGGAGGGGGGTGAGTGGCTGTAGGTGGTAATCAGCAGGAGGTTTCCTTGCCTATGTTTGACTTGATGCCATGAGACTTCATGGGATCCAGAGTCGATGTTGAGGACTCCCATGGCAACTCCCTCCCAACTGTATACCACTGTACCTCCACCTCTGGTGGGTCGGTCCTGCCAGTGGGAAAAGACATATCCAGGAATGGTGGTGTCTGGGACATTGTAACATATGATTCCGTGAGTATGACTATGTCAGGTTGTTGATGACTAGTTTGTGGGTCAGCTCTCCCAATTTTGGCACAGGACCCCAGATGTTAGTAAGGAGGACTTTGCAGGGTCAACAGGGCTGGTTGTTCTGCAGTCGTTTCCGATGCCTAGGTCTATGCTGGGTGGTCCATCTGGTTTTATTCCTTTTAGACTTTTCTCTCACAGTTTGGTCAATTTAGTGGGTTGCTAGGCCATTTCAGAGGGCAGTTGAGAGTCAACTACATTGCTGTGAGTCTGGAGTCACATGTAGGCCAGACCAGGTAAGGTCAGCAGATTTCCTTCCCTAAAGGGCGTTAGTGAACTAGATGGATTTTTATGACAATTGACAATGGTTTTATGGTCACCATTACTGAGAACGCCTTTTCAAATTCCATATTTATTAACTGAATTTAAATTGCACCCGTTATCATGGTGGGATATGAGCCTGTGTCCCTGAAGCATTAGCGTTGGCCTCTGCATTGCTAGTCCAGTGACATTACCACTCCGACACTGCCTCCCTTTAATAGATTACTACTATTTATTTATATGCAAGGATCAGATCAATTAATTCTCCTAACATTTTACTGCAAGTTGCAGTTAGTCCAAGTCCCCTCTCGATATCTCATTGATTTGTCAGTACCTAACAGCAGCAGGAGAATTTTGAAGAAATGTGCACATTTTGGAGACTTCTATTCCCTCAGGAAATCCACCTGACTTTGTTTTTCTTCAAGAGCAATTTTTGTTATTGTTCTTTCTAGATTCTAACCATTTTAGCTCCAGCTTTTTCACTAATTTTGAGGATGAACATTTAGTGCCTGCTCCCTATGATATAATTTTCAACTGTCAAAAGCCTTCTATGCTAAACAGCTCTGACACAGCTGGCCTCATGATGCAGGGAACCATCTCCTCAGTTGGCCTCAAGGGATGAAGGCGTGCCTGTCCCCTGCCATTTCAGCTTTTCTCCCTTTTATTTCTCCCTCCTTGCCCTACTAGAGCGAGGGCAGACTGTCAGTGATTGTGTGGCACTGTTTGGATGATGTGCCTGCCATAGCTAAATAGCTGGAGGTATGTGGAGGCAGCAAGAAGAAGGTGTGAGGCTGGCATCATTGGAAAGTGTGTGAGAATGAGGTGGTGCATCTGAATATTCGGCATGAATTCCTAGTGCCATGGACCGCAGATGGGCAAGTGATAGAGGTGTGGTGTATTGAGCAGTGTGAAAGGTTGGTGGTGTGGTGGGTATGAGATTTCATGTGAAGATGCATTCAATGACCTTGAACACGCATGTCAGGTTATTCCACTTCTATTTATTAACTGTCCACCTCCATGACTATGGCCCCCAGCTCTGCATCTGTGAACTGCCCTGGTGCTCCACGTCCCTTCTCCCCAGTTGCAGCACTGACAGCCAATGGCAGCCTCTTTTCATTCAATGAAGCTTCCCTTTAAGAGAGACAGACTGCCTTTAAGAGCTGGAGGCTTGCTGTAACATGTTCTAGTCTCGCACACTGTTAGGTTCCCTATAGTGCCTGCAGCCAGCCATGCTTCCACTGAAATCATTCAAATAAGGAGGCAGCACAAAGTTTGCCTGCTGCCTGCCTCAATGGGAGCGGGTGTGGGCAGATCATGAGTCACAACTCCCGCACCCGAAAACAGGTGCCAATGAATTTCTAGCCCTTAATACCTAAAGTTGCACTCCCACTGCTTGAGGTGATTTCGAGGTTGTCAGATTAGTCATTAATAGAGTTCTGATGTGTCATTTTCTGTAAGTATCATCACTTTTTATATTATTTTTCAGGGAAAATAGCTAAGGAAAGGAGCATTCAATACTAACACTGCATTCTATTCAGCATGGCTGGCTGATTCCCAGCAATTCAAATCTTTTTAGTCAAATCATTACATACTAGTTAATTTCCCTGGACAATGTACACAATGAGTCAGGACTAAGTGTAATCTTCAGGTGAAGCAGGCTGAGAGGGCAAGGGGTAATTTGGGCCAGGAATAGACATAATGTGGTACCTATTTAAAGGTTATAATTTCTGTTCTTATTGTTCTGTACTCTGATTTTATATTACTATTTTGAATTAAATAACAAAAATGACAGCATTTTGGAAGCTGAAAAGTAGTAATGGTTGGAGTGCAGTGCTTCCTCTGCAGTACAGAGTGAGGAGATGGAAGATGTAAGACTGAGTGACTACAGCGGCACCTCGAGTGGAAGAGTTTAATTACAATGGTACTGGTTTACATGGACAATTTGCCTTACAACTGTGGTCAATGGGGAAATGTTGACACAAAATTATGAAAAAATGTGACACAGGAAGCTTTTAGGCAAGATGTGCATACAGCTGTAAGCTTTTTAAATATAAATAATAATATTTCCAATTGATTAATTTAGTACTAATCACCTCATAAATGTTCCAATTGTAGAATCTGAGTTATATTAAACCTATATACTTATTTGTAATTACATGGTAACAGAGTTACTCTCTTGTAATGCAGAACTTTGAGGCTTTAGCAGGAGAAATCTTGGAACTCAGATATAAATGAAATTTTTTTTATATACATCACTTATATAAAAGGGACAATCTGAAATTTAAGGATACAGAGACAAATTTAACATAAGTAATTCTGGGTATCGGGGATTTAAATTATAAGATTAGATTCAGGAGTTTCTGTTTTATTTAAGATTTTGAGATGATTGAGATGGGATTTTCAAGATTATGAAAGCTTGAGGCAAAATTGATCCAGGTACCTTGTTCATTCACACAGAAGGTTTAAATACAAAAGTGCACAGGTCAAAATATAGCAAGTTAGGGACAATCTGAAATTCCTCTGGGGCGAAATGTCCCTTTGAATAAAAAGTGAGAGCATATTTACTTTTTCATGCAATTAACACCGAGCTACTGAATGCAGCTTTTATTTCTGAGAATACAATATTGTGATCAGAATAAAGTATTTTCTGATATTTTGTTCAAAAGAAGAATTATACAAATACATTTATTGGGTAATTGCACTGCCCAATGTGGCACAGGAAGGTCCCAGTTTCCATCTCTGGTCTGTGTTGTTTAGTTGAGCAAAGTTGAGCTTTAGAAAGAAAAAAATAAAATTAGCTTGGATTTTCATTCCAGATCATTGTCCAGTTCCCCCTGCTGGAAACTGCATAGGCTGAATTTAATGAGCCTGACACTGGTCCCGGCATCGGGCACAGGAAAGGGTGGCGTTTCTGTGTGTCATATGTGCAGCCATGCCATCACGATTACGTGGTGGATGGCCATTTAGCACAATAGAGGCGCCGATCATCCTCAGTCACGTGGCATGCACTGGAGGCGAGATGCTGATTACAGTGGATCAGGTGTTGGCACCATCTTTGAAAGCCTGTCAGTCCTGCAATCACTCCTTCCTTGCAGTCAATAGAAGCTGTGTGTGCTGTGAAGCATAAAAATTTACAGTGCTGTTTCCTAGATCACCCAAGCCCCCACCTAGAAAAAGTGGACAGGATGGTAGAAGATAAACCAAGGGTGACCCCACAGTTCAGTGATGCCTCCCTGCAGATTCTGTTCCAGGCTGCAAGGGAAAGGCAGGAGGTTTTCTTCCCCAGTGATATCAAGAAGAGGTCCTCCCACCTGAACAAGCAAGCCTGAGTTCAGCAGCCGTCAGGTCACCTAACACAACTGGGCCCAGTGCAGGAAGAGGGTCAATGACCTCCTGCATTCAGCCAAGGTGAGTTCTACATTCCAATGCTCTTCTTGGGGTTTGCTTGTGCCCACAGGGGGTGTGACATGGTGAGGGCGCCGCTGCCATCATGATGACAGAGAGGTTATAACCTCATGATGACAGATGCGTGGCTGCATCTGGGCCACACGCCACCCTCGTTCATAGCTCACCCCCAGTAAATCCCAAAACAGCGTGTATCATCATGGGATAGATCAGATCCCCCATTTGGGGATGAGGGGCCCATAGTAGCAGAACTGTCACGGTGATACTTATGCAAATGTATAATTTCTCCATCATTCCTCTTGCAGGAGGAGAGGGCCCATAACAGGAGGGAGGCAATCAGGACTGATGGATCAGTCTCTGACATTCATCCTCTAAGCCAGGTTGAGGAAGAGGCTTTAGAACTGTCAGGGAGCCAGGGCAATGTGCAATATCTGACAGGGAGACTAGAGTCCCTGTGCAAGACAGCGATTATTTCCATGCATCGGAATGTACATGAATTATGGAGAACCGCATCAGACATGTTTGCCATAACGGGACATGTGCTGCCTAACCCACACATGTTTCTGTTCTCTCATGCAGGTCAGCGTTCACAGGGACATCTGTCAATCTCTGAGGAGGAGGACGACTCAGAGGATGCACTGTTCCATGACTCTCCTGCACCTTCCACCATTGCAGATACTTTCACCTTGGTGGGTAATCTATCGACATTAGATTCAGGGTCACAAGCTGGTGAGAGCACCACACATGTGCCTGAGCAGCTGGCTGAGGCTGAGACTGCCGAGGCCACTGGCATTCGGAGGACTGTGGGTGGCCAGGCCCACGCTGAGCCCCAGGCTGATGACAAGCCTCTGGTATCGACAGCACAGGGCATGCTGGAGTTGTAGAGAGAGGTAAGACAACATCTGGCAGAGATGCCAGAAGCCATGCACAGCCATGTGTGGACGATGAAGGAGTCTATCGAGACCATAACTGCTGCCATGTTCAAGGCATACAAACGCATGGCTTCCTCCATCGAAAAGTTGGCGACCTTCATGGAGAGACAGATTCCACAGATGCGCGAGGACCTGCACTCCATCGCCTTGGCCATGAGCTCAGCTCAGCAGTGACAAGGTGAGAGAAGAACTAGGAGCCTGGAGACTTCTCCTGCTCCTTGCCCTTCTCTGGTGAGCAAGGAAGCTCAAGTGATCCTTGAAAGGGAGGAGGAGAGGCTGCCCTCCACATCTGGGCCCCCCCCCCCCTCAGGGCACTCTGAGTGTTAACAGTGGCTTCTCAGCTCCTCCATCAGTGAGCCCAGCTCCAGCAGCCATGACATTTGAGGAGGTTCCAGCACCAGTGCAGCCTCAGGCAGCCGGGGCCTTCCAGGCCTCAGGCAGCCTGAGGATGGCTGTTGAAGTCAACTCAGGCCAAGGGGTGTCCAGATAAATACTGAAAACTACCACAAACGGAGCCACAGATTAGGTTTGAAAAAGCCAGCAGATATGAGATGGGCCTGAGTCCAGCAGATGGGGCTAAACCTCCGTTTATCTCCTTCAGAGAGGACAGTGATCACCCCAAGAGGAGGATGAGTGAGCACAGCTGCTAGTGCAGGGAATACACCATTTATGAGCACCCACAAACATACTAACAAAAGCATCTAGCCACACTTGGGTGGTTTCCAGGTGTTGCAAATATGTTCATTGGAATTTAATTAAATGCTCCCTGGAGAGCTATAGTCTTTGCTGATGGTGTCGCTCAGACATTTGGAGGTAGGTGATGCAAATTCTGTAGACTCTCTGGCATACGTGGACCCTTCTTGGCCTGCCTGGCTGCTACTTCTCTCATTGTGGAGCTTCAGGGTCAGGCTCAGCTGCCTCTTGGGCCTGTGTCCGACAGAGGTGCCTCAACACACCAAGAGGATCCAAAAACACAGGTATATGAGACCCATGGCAGATGCCCTGGGGCCTTTGGATCGCTTCAGATGCAGAGACAAGCCTGCCTTGGCAACTATGTGCCTCAAGACTAAAAGTTACTTTTGGCCTGCTATCTTTTCCAGCAGTATGAGACACCACACACAGTAATACAGCATTTATGATATCCTTTAATGCCCACCAACAACCAGCCTAAATCCATGCAGAATCCCTGATAGACACACTGCCTTGCAGAGCCCCTGATACACACAGCCCCCTTGCAGAGCCTACATCAGCAGAGCAACAACGGCCTCAGAACCCCCCACTTCCCTATTAGATTTGATTAGTGATACAGCACTGAAACAGGCCCTTCGGCCCACCGAGTCTGTGCCGAACATCAACCACCCATTTATACTAATCCTACACTAATCCCATATTCCTACCAAACATCCCCACCTGTCCCTATATTTCCCTACCACCTACCTATACTAGTGACAATTTATAATGGCCAATTTACCTATCAACCTGCAAGTCTTTTGGCTTGTGGGAGGAAACCGGAGCACCCGGAGAAAACCCACACAGACACAGGGAGAACTTGCAAACTCCACACAGGCAGTACCCGGAATTGAACCCGGGTCCCTGGAGCTGTGAGGCTGCGGTGCTAACCACTGCGCCACTGTGCCGCCCCATGCTGCAATGGTCAGGATATCTCCCCGTCATGGCACTGAGGTCTCTCGTCTTGGTGCCACAAGCTTTTATCAGTCGCAAAGCTGAAGGCACGTGAGTGCCACATGCCCTTCACAAGATCACAGTCCAGTCATTAAATCATGAATAATTACATTTAAATTAATGTTAAACAGCATTTCAGCAATTTAAATTTTTTTCCGTCGCATTGGGGCATCCATACTACCATGGTATTTCCCCTCCTCTGACGAAATTGAGAAACTGCAGAACAACATCAGATTTCAGGGTGGATGGCTCCGCTGCGATTCTCTGTCCCCCCATGCCACCATACCCACCTTAAACGCCGCAAAAAATTCAGTCCTATGGGCTGGATTTCGTTGTGCTAGCGGAACTCCCAACACCAGGCCGAAAAGGCGAGCGGAATTCCACTTTCGAAGCCCCCTGGCCCCGAAACGATCTAATAGTGCTCAGGCACTTAAGTGCCTAGCGCCGTGGTCTCCATCCCTTTAAGGAAGGGGATCCCGTTTCCAAGAGCTGCCGGCCAATCAGAGGGCCAGCAGCTGAGCAGTATTGGCAGTACCACTGGAAGCGGTGGCCACTGCCGGTACTGCAAGAGGTCTTGGACCCAGACCCAACACTGGATCCTGAACTAAAGGTGAGTGAGGTGGGGTCACCAGTTACCGGTCACCAGTCACCGGGGCCAGACCGGCAGGCCCTGGCGAGGGTGGGCATTTAGTGTAGGGGGAGAGGGACTTAATGTAGTGGAGTGTTTCCCAGCGGGTCCTTCCATGGGCCACAGATTGCCCAGGGAGAAGAGTTGCCCTCCCACCACCCCATCATCCCCCCCCCACCCCCACCACAAGCCCCCAGGGAGGTCACCTTGTTTTACTGGGAAACCTCCCTGCGTGACGGAGGCCACCCCTACTGCTGGTTAAATACCAGCGGCATCAAGAAGAGGCCCTTAAGTGGCTGGTAATAGGTCACAGAAGGTCCTCAATTGGTCTCTGGACGGGAAGTCCATCGTCGGCCTATCCCGTCCTCGACTAAATTCTGGTGTAAAGGGTAGGCGACGTGCCCGCCGCCACCCCTCCCCCCACCCCACCCCCGCCTCCCATCACAATTCTGTGGGTCCCCACACCTCTGAACCCGTCTCCGGGGGGCCCATTAAATTCAGCTCTAAGTGTGCAAAGGTTAAATGAGTTCAAAGTTTTCAGCACCCATAGAGGAAGGTAGGAATTTTTAGGAATAGGAATAGGTAAGGAGATCCAACAAGTCTTTTCCTTTTCTAATAGAACGCAACCCCACCAATCAAATGCCTATCCAGCCAAATCCTCAGTCCCTTCTCTTTCCAGAAACACACCCAATTCCCAATTGAACCATCATATGCTTCAATGGCTTGCTCTGATGATTCACTGTGTAACTCTATTATCCTTGTGTAAAATGGTTCTGCCTGACTTTTGTTACTCCTAACTTGCTATTTTTTGACCTGTGCACCTTTGTATTTCAACCTTCTGTGTGAATGAACAAGGTATCTGGAGCAATTTTGCGTAAAGCTTTCATAACCTTGAATATCACAACTTAATCATTTCAAAATCTTAAAGAAAACACACAGAACCTCCTTAGCCTAATCTCATTATTTAAATCTACAACACCCAGAATTATTTATGTTATTTGTCTCTGTATCTTTAAATTTGCATATATGAGCCTGGAATTTTTTGCTATGTTTGTGCCTACACAAATGTGCTTTCCAGGTGTAAAGCAAATACATCGCCAAAAAGATGTTGGAATTTTGGGTGGAAGTGAGCTTTTTTTTAACATAGTATCCCCTGACCATTGGCGCAGTGATTTACCCGATTTACTTGCAGCCTGTCATTCTGTGCTCTGTCTTCTACAGCTGGAGGTAAGTTCGCTTTTCTTTCCACTTTTTGGGCCAGTATTTCTTTTGAATTTTCTCTCCAGTGGTTGGAGGAAATGTCATTTTCAAAGCTGTTTGACCTGTGGTCTTCAACTTAGACTTGTCTTATCACCACAGCTGCCACCATATAATGAGTTCTTTATGTTGTCTGATGCCATATAAATGCAATGCGTGGAGTCTAGTTCGTCGAAGATCTCAAACTGGTTTATTACAGCTGAACTATTATATACAGTACAGAGCAAACTATTTACAGAACCTTCCTCTAGATGTTACAGTAGCAGAGTGATGCTGGCTTTTAGTCACATGACTACATCCTGGTACTTAGCTCAGCATATTAAGTTCTTAAAGGGATATCACTCTAAAAGGCAATTATATAACACTGATGCCACTGGCCAGAGTGCCTCACATGCTGGAATGGAAATCATTCATACTCTCAGACATGGGACAGCACTTCCTAGGTAAGCTGTCCAATACCTCCAAAAAATGCTGCTGCATGTCATGGAATCTCTTTTTGTACGCTGGGCCTCCGAGTTCTGCATTTCAATCCTCTATAGCAGAGTTCAGCTCCAAGCTTTCCCTCACTCATACCACATCCCTGGCTTTCATTTCCAATACCTCCTTGTCCTGCTCATGAGCGCTGTGCAAATCCCTTGTGCACCACCCCCCACCTCACTAGCTATTCCAACCGAGGTGCCGATCCCTGAACTAATGCTTGGAAGAGATAAAGTGAGTGATAGTGCTTTTTCCAGAAAGTTCTTGTCCTCCAAATCTTCTGCCTGCTGTTACAAAGGCTGAGGTGAACCTGGAGAAGGGGGCAGGGACAAATTTTACTATGGAGGAATAAGTTAACAAAGCAGTGAAAGGCTGTCAGTGCTAGACAGCAACAAGGTGCCACAAGTCTACGTGCAGGATAGTGAGAGGATAAAGAGATTGTAACAATAAAGGTAGACACCCCGCTATGGGCTTGCACCAGCCTCACCATCTCCAATGCTTCTGGCTACTCCTTGCTATAGCTATGCAAGGCCATGGAAGTACGATATCATGGATAGATATGGCTTTTAAAAGGATAGGAATGGCAGTTCAGCATTCCTGGTTACATGGTTTTCAGACGGGATAGAGAGGGGATAAAAAAAGGAGGGCTGTTGCAATATTAATTAAAGAAACAATGAAAGTTGTGAGGAGGGATGACACACTAGAAAGGTCATCAAACAAGGCCATATGAGTTGAACTGAGAAGCAAAAAGGGGCAATCACATTGCTGGGAGTATACAATAAACCCCCAAACAGACCCCCAAAAGGGACATAGATGCACAATCATGTAGGCAAATTGCTGGGAAATGCAGAAACAATAAGACAGTAATAGTAGGGGATTTCAACAACCATAAAATTAACTGGGATAAAATCAGTGTAAAAAGTATAGAGGGCGCAGAATTTTTAAAATGCATTCAGGAACACATTTTTAGCCAGTACATAGCAAGCTCAAATAGAGAAGGGGCAATTCTGGACATAGTTTTAGGTGATGAAGCTGGACAAATGGAAGGGGCATCAGTGGGAGAGTATTTTAGTGGTAGTGATCATAATTCAGTTAGATTTAGCATCGTTATGGAAAAGGACAAAGATAGGCTAAGAGCAAAAGTTTTAGATTTGGCTAAGATCAATCTTATTAAGCTGAGATATGATTTGGCAAAACCAGACTGGAAACAGCTACTTGAAGATAAATCAGTGTCAGAGCAGTGTGAGGTGTTCAAAGAGAGATATAGAGGGTCTAGAACAAATATGTTCCACAAAGAAAAATAAGAGTAACTCCCAAATCTAGACACCCACCGGATGTCAAAGAGCATACAGGTAAGATAAGGCACAAAAAGAAAACTTATATTGGATACCTAGAGATCAGTGCTGCACAAAGCATAGAGGAGTATAAGAACTGTTGGGGTGAAATTAAAATGAAATTAGGAAAGTAAAGTGAGAGCATGAAAAAATATTGCCAAGTAAAATCAGTGAAAACACAAAGAAGTTTTATAAATACATAAGGAGCAAGAGGCTAACTAAGGAAAGAGCTGAATCTATGAGAGACCAAAGAATAGCCAATGAGTGGAGGTGGAAGACATGGGCATTATTCTCAATGAATATTTTGCATCTGTCTTCACAAAAGGCGGGGGGCGGGGTGATGCAGATATTGTAGTTAAGGAGGAGAAGTGTGAAATATTGGATGGTATAAACATAGTTAGGGTGGAAATCTTAAGACTATTATCATCTTTGAAAGTAGGTGAATCACCAGGCCGCTTGAAATTTATCCCAGGCTGCTAAGAGAAGCAAGAGAGGAAATAGTGGAGGCCCTGATCATCACTTTCCAATCCTCTCTGGCTACAAGCGTGGTGCTGCAGGTCTGAGAACTGGTAATGCCCTATTGTTTAAAACAGGGAGAAATGGATAGACTAGATAATTACATGCCAGCCATCGTAACCTCGGTAACTGGCAAATTATTAGAAAAAATTCTGAGGCACCATATAAATGGTCATTTAGAAAGGCTTAGATTAATCAGAGACAGTCAGCATGGATTTGTTAAGGGAAATGAGAAAAGTTTGGAAGTTGATAGTTACGGCATCTGCAATGTTCTCACTTACTTCCTCTAAAATCCTGGGATGGAAATAATTTGGTCCTGGGAATTTGTCACTCTTTATTACCATTATTTTCTTCATTATTGTTATTTTGCTTACGTTAATTTTGGTGCCATTCCAGATTCAATATTGCTTTCCTTGGGATGTCCAGCTTAATATCCTCTTCCTGTACTATAAATATTTATGGCATGTGTCTGCCATTTCCTTATTTTCATTGATAATATCACTGTTATCAGTTTTTATCCTGACCACCCTCTTTTTTTCCAGTATAATTGCAAAAAAAAGTGTTGATTTTGATGTCTCTTGCAAGTTTTTTTTTGATACTCCCTTTTTGTAGCTATCTGTTTTGTCACCCTTTGCAATTCTTTGTATCTCTCCCACTCACCATGAACTGTGGCAATTTTTGCAATTCTGTCTGCCTTTTCCTTTTGTTTTATGTTCTCTCTTCCCTCCTTCTTTAGCGGTCCATGGCTGATTTTTTTCTGGCAAGTAGAACTCTTGCCCATTTAGGGCTATAAACTGGCTCTGTGGCTGCAAAATTGGGGTCTGTAACATTGCTGGTGCTGACTTTACAAAAGCCCTGACATCAGAAAATGGCGACACCCTATGCTATGCATGCGCTGGAAGCTTTCAATGTGTGCAGATCGTGTAGCCAAACAGCTATTCCAGCTGGTTTGCTGCATGTTTTTGAAACTTGGACTACACATGTCCACTGAGCCCCTGTGTTAATCACTCACAGCTGAGCTTCCCCCCACTATGGCTATTTAAAGGGCAAGAATCCAACTTGCAGGTGGGGAACTTTTGACTTAACTTCTGTTATTGCAAAGTTTGTGGGAGTACTGTGGAGCATTATTTGAGGTATTTAGGTGAGTTGCAGGGAGAGTTGCTGCAGCCATGCAGGGAGGGCAGAGGGTTTGGAGACCTTTCCACACAAAGGCTTCAACAGGTATGGGGGCTGTTGTTGCTGCGCCTCTGGGTCTGTAACATGACAGACAAATGGAGCAGAGCTGTAGAAATGGGAAGCAGGAGAAGAAGGAGGGGTATCTACCGAAGGCCCCACCCATCACAGATTATTAAGGACCATACCTGCACCCAGGAACAATGCCTGAGGCGCCTGAGATTCACAGGGTGAGGATATTATTGCTAGTGGCTGTCAAGGCCACCATCATTCTAAACACGACTGGATTTTTCCAGGTGGGAGCAGGCAACATATTCAATATCTCCCAGTATGCTGTCTATCACTGCATCAGGGAGGTGATGGGACCCTGTATGTGAGGAGAGACGAGTTCATCATTTTCTCTAAGTGGAGAGAATTGGGATGAGCGGGTGCATGGCTTTGCCACGATAGCGAGATTTCCAATAGTGCAAGGAGGCAATGACTGCACACATATGGCTCTGCAGGTCCCCCATGTCAATGGGAAAAGGTACAGCAACCACAAAGGGTTCCATTCCATTAATGTGTAGTTAGTGTGCAACTATGCACAAACCATCATGGCTGCTATCCTGACAGCATGCACGATGCCTTCATCCTGAGGCAGTCTGGCATTCCAGCCATCTTCAGGCCACTATGAAGAACTGGAGGATGACTGTTTGAAGACAAGGAATGCTTCTTTACCTGTGGCTGATAACACCCCCTCCAATAACCATCCACATGAGGACAATGGTACAATGAAAGCCAAGCTGCCACCAGAAATATCACGGAGAAGACTATCAGCAAACTGTCTGGACCACTTGGGGAGACCCCTACAATACTCTTCGGAGTGTGTAGTCTCCTGCACCCTCCACATTGTTGTTATGAGGACACAACCATTTCCACCAGGCATCTAGAGGCCTCCTCAGGAGGTGGAGGAGGAGAAGGAAGAGGAAGTGAAGGAGGCAGGGAGGAGGCATCCGGGACACCTTTGCTCCAGACGAGTTGTCTAAGAGCGATTGCTCAGACTCCGCTTCCCATAGAACTATTTCCCTTCACCACCAATGGCTCCACTATTCCCCATCTCAGCATCCATCTGCAACATCCCATCACAGCATCCACCTGGTCAAAATCCTGCAATAAAAGCCACTAACAAAACCATTCCATCACATCCAATTATGCAGACATTAATGAACTATTCATGCTTAGGCATTCCCTTAGTGCCTGTCTTCCATGTGGTTTTGCCTGGCTTAGTGCTCCTATGCAGTGCTACCCCAGTGGTTGCAGCATGGCTGATGGAAGGACGCTGGCTTTCAGTGGAGGAGACTGCAGAAGGCCTTGCAGGAAGACCTTGAACAGCTCTGGGCCTTGAGGGCCCTGCTTTGGACTGCACCACCTTATATAGGCTGGTAGCTGGCTGAGAGGCAACAGCAAGGGCACTGGCAGTGGTGGAAACACGCATCCTGCCATCCTGAGAGGGGACAGCACGTTTGTGCAACATGGAAGCCTCTGCCATTTCCCCAGGGCAGCACCTCAGCAATCCTAGTAATCTGCTGGAGCACAGATTACTGGATTGTCATGAAGGCCTGCATGCCTCCTTGAGCACTGAGATCCGCAAACACAATGGCAGCAGTCTGAGCCTGCACTGCAGCAAGCATGGATCTCGTGACTTCCGTCTGAGCTTCCACTGCAGCACTGAGATGTTGGGGGCTTTCACCTGTGCCGCAGCGGAAGCTGAGACATCAACCATGAGACGCTGCATCATGACTGAGTCCGCAGTTGCTTTCATGGAGTTGACTACCACTTCCACAGTGGAAGCGATGGGCTCCAAGCTCTGTGTCACATTGAAGCCAGACTCCTCCATGATGCTTGACAGTGACAGGAGACTGTCTGGAAGGTCTGCCAATGAACCAAGCATTTCTGTGTGCATGCTAACCAGCATTCTCTTGTATGCCGCCCCACTAAACTTCTCATCTGAGACCCTATAACAGCTCATCTGCAATCTCACCCTCCAGTGAGCTGGCACACAAACATTTTTTCCTCCTGCCTGGCCATAGCCCACTCATGCTAGATGACTCACCACATGCTGGTCCTGACTCTGCACTACCCTCCAAAATTCGTGCACCGCCAGTATCTGAGTTGGTAGCTGCGTCAACTCAGATGTAGTGTTGCTCTCGTGCTTCCTCCTGGGACTGTTGTAGCTGGGCAGGTGGCTGTTCTTGGTTTTTTGAAAGCAGAAAATCAGAACAGGAAGATTGCGGTGAGGGAAGAATAGTTGAGCTCGAAAGCAAGAGGTCCATGGTCAGACATGCCATATAGCAGGATGAGGGTGAGGTAGGAGTTGAGAAGGAAAATAAGGCAGGAACATACGATCATTCTCGATGTTCTCAGCGATGTCATATGCAATGGGCTCTGTCATAGCTGACCCCATGATGCAGATCAATATCTCCTTCATAGGGCTCAGGAGTTGAAGGCATGGAGAACAACCCCAGCTTTTCAAACCTAACCTTGTAACTAAAATCCCCCACTCCTAGAACCATTCTGTTAAATCTCCTCTGCACCCTTTCAAGGACCCTCACATTGTTCCTAAAATGTGGTGACCAGAACTGTATGCAAAACAACTAGATGGTGCTTAACAACAGCTCTATAAAGGTTCAGCATATCTTCTCTGCTTTTGTACTCTATGCCTCTATTTATGAAGCCCAGGATCCCATATGCTTTGCTAACCACTCTCTTAATATGTCCTGCCACCTTCAAAGATCAATGCACATGCACCCTTCGGTCCCTCTGTTCATGTACACTCTTTAGAACTGTACTATTTAGTCTATATTGCCTCACCCTATCCCTTCTGCCAAAATGCATCACCTTATACTTCTCTGTATTAAATTTCATCTGCCACTTGTCTGCCCATTCTGCTAGTTTATCTGTGTCCTGTCGCAGGAAATTTGTATCATCCTCTCTGATTGCCACTCCTCCAAGTTTGGTATCATTGGCAAATTTTGAAATTCTACTCTGTATTCCAAGTCGTTTATACATATCAAAAAAGCAGTGGTCCTAGCACTGACCCCTGGGGAACACCACTGTCTACCATCCTCCAGTCTGAAAAGCAACCATTTACCACAACTCGCTGTTTTCTGTCCTGAAGTCAAGTTTTTGTCCAATTGGACACTGACACTTCTATTACATGAGGCTCAATTTTGTTCTGTGGTACTTCATCAAACACTTTCCAAAATCCATATAGACAACATCTACTGCATTGTTTTCATCAACCTTCTCTGTTACTTCATCAAAACATTCAATTAGATTTGTCAAGCATCTGCCTCTTACAAATTCATGCTGGCTCTCTTTAATTAACTCAAAACTCTCCAAGTGCCTGTTGATTTTTTTCCCTGATTATTGTTGACAAAACTTTACTCCCCACTGACATTGAACTAACTGGCCTGTAGTTGCTAGGACTCTTGAATAAGGGTATCACATTTGCCACATTCCAATCCTCTGGCACCTCCCCCATATCTATGGAAGATGGGAAGATTATGGTAAGCCCTTCTTTTATTTCCACCCCCACTTGCTTTAGCAATCTTGGATCCAAGCCATCCAGACCAGGTGACTTATCTACCCTAAGCATAGCCAGCCTTCCTAGTACCTCTTCCCTCTCAATTTTTGCCATTTCCATTGCCTCTACTCTCTCCGCTTCAATTGATATTTTGTTCATATTCCTCTTATTCAGCAAACTCTGATAGAAAGTACTTATCAAGTATTCTAGCCTTGCCTTATGTCTCTAAGCATATATTACCCACTTTGTTCCTAATAAGCCCTGCTCCACCTCTTACTACCCGCTTTCTATTTGCATCCCGGTATAGAGGGAAGAATGTCAATGATTGTGTGCACTGTATTTGGGTGATGTGCCTGCCATAGCTGAAGAGTTGCAGGTGTGTGGAAGCAGTGAAATGTGGATGTGAAACTTGCATTATTAGAGTGAAATGAATGTTAGGCCTGAGTCCTGAATGCTGGGGACTGCTGATGGGTGAGTAACGGGTATGTGAGCATTGAGCAGTGTGTGGGGTTGGTCTTGTGGTACATATGAGCTGTCAAATTAAGATGCATTCACTAACCTTGAACACCCACATGATGTCATGGATCCTCTTGTCGCACTGCTGCCAGGTCCTCAGGGCCAGACTACGGGAGTTTGCCTCCCTGGCCACCTGTTTCCATTTCCTTCGGAAGATGTTCCATGAGGTCGTCCTGGACCCCTGCCCCCGTAAAAACGTGGCTTCTCTCCTCCTATTGACCTCCATCACTAAGGCCTCCAGACCCGCATCCATGAACCTGGGAGCCTTCAGTCTTGGCTGTTGTTCCATTTGTTGAGTGTCTACTTGGAGCCAAGTGCACTACATGCAGTCAACAGCAGAAATCTTCTAATGAATACAGCTGCCCTTTAAGAGGGGTAGACTACCTTTAAGAGCTTGAGACTAGCCGCAACATGTGCTAGCCACAAAATGTGCTAGCCACGTACGCTGCTCGGCCCCCTGTTGACTGCTCAGTCAGCCAGCAGTGCGGATTGCACTTGGCTGAATGCTATAATCGTGCAACTAAGGAGGCAGTTTGGAATGTGTGTGCTGCATACCTCAATGGGACTGAACACAGGAAGATCACAAATCATGACCCACCTGCCCAAAATGGGAGGAAACTAGTTTTTAGCCCTGTTTCACATTAAATTCATTTTTGGAAACCTCCCACTGATCTTCTGTCATAGTACCCATTAACAGATTTACCAATTTACTGTGGACAATCTTGGTTTCATCCCATTGAAGTCATCCTTACCTAAATCTAGAATCTTAGGAACTGTTTCATGTTTCTCCCTTTCAAACACCATGCTGAACTCAATCATTTTATGATCGCTGTTAGATAAATATTCACACACCATCAGGCTGTTAACTAAATCTGGCTCATTACTCATTACTAAATCTAATATGGCCTGTCCCCTTGCAGGTTCTGGGACATATCATTGCAGAAAACTATCCTGAACACATTCAAGAAATTCACTACCTTTCTGACATGTGCTAGTCATGCTTATCCCTATTTATATGAAAGTTAAAATCCCTCATTAAAACTCCTCTGCCTTGGCTACATGCTTGTCTAATCTCTGCATTTATGCAAGCTATCATTTTACATTTCTGCCAGAGGGCCTTTACATAACTCCCGCAACAGTCTTAAATCCTTTTCTATTTCTTAATTCTACCCATAAAGTCTTCACTGCCTGCTTATCTCTTGTAATAACTTTGCTTATCATTGAAGTGATTTCATCTTTAATCATTAAGGCAATTCCTGCCCCTTTACCATTTTCCCTATCTTTTCCTTAGACTTTAGAACCCGACATATTTAGTCCCCATTCCTGATCATCTTGCAGCCATGTCTCAGAAATGGCTCTTATGTCAGACTCTCCAAGTTGAATTTGTCCCTGCAATTCATTCAATGTGATCCTTATACTCTGTGTGTCTGGATAAAGAATGCTTATTTGGGCCATACACCATAAGCTGTCCTTCAGCTCTAATGTTTTACTCACAAGTTCCTTATTTTTCTCTCTGTTTAATGATTTTACACCTTTTAGATTTCCTTTTATCTGTTGTGCCTAAAGCACAATTTCTGATTGTTATTCAACCATTTCCCTTTTGTTTGTTTTTTAAACTATTATTTATACTACCTTTTCCACCTGAGCTGACCCCTGCATTTAATTGTTTAAAGTCCTTGTGACTGCCCTATTTATCCTTTCCACGATGACCTTGGTCCCAGCCCAGTTAAGGTGGAGCCCCGTCCTAGTGGTACAGTTCCTTTCTATCCCAGTCCTGGTGCCAGTGCCCCATTAAATGGAATCCCTCTTTCCCACACCACTCCTTCAACCACATGTTCACCTCCCTAATCTGCTTATTCTTATGCCAATTTGCACATGATTTGGGTAATAATCCAGCAATCCCTTGAGGTCCTTTTTTTAATGTAGCTCCTCATTCCTGTTATTCTCCAAACAGGACCACTTGCCTACTGTTCCCTATGTGGTTGGCCCCAACATGGATTGCAACAACTAGATCCTTCCTCTCGCTCTCCAATATTCCTTCAACCGGTCCGAGATGTCCCTCACCCTGGCACCAAATAGGCAACATAACATGTGGCACTCTTGATCCTGATTGCAAAAGATGCTATTCGTCCCCCTAAATATTGAATACCCTACAACTACCACATTAGACTTCCCCTTCTCTTACTCCCCTCCACCATGGACAGCCTTCTGCTCCAAGGTGCCATAGCCAGCATTCTGGCTGTCCTTCACACAGTCTTTATCCTCACAGGTAGCAAGTACATTGTACCTGTATGGATTGGATTAGTTTCTGCAAATCCTCATTTCCTATCTCAACTGGGTTCCCCTTACTCTATAAACTATCAGTCACACCAACCCCATTCTGGTCCTGCACTTCTCTACGAGACTGACGTCTGAAGCAAACTGTTCAGATACTTCCCCTGCCTCTGTGCGAGAATGTCTCCAACTCACTCCAGTTCAATGACTTGGAGCTGGAGAAACTTGAAATCAAGGAAACTACTGAAGATATGTTCGCTTGAGACAGTATGCTGTCCACAAACTACCACATCCTGCAGCCCAGACACACAACCTGCTCTGCCATATCTTAGTCTAGATTGTTTAAATTATTTATATCTGCTTTTTACTTTGCTATAAGTTTTTTTTTTCTTTTCTGCATACTAGCTTGCAGTAAGCACTAAAACACTGGACAAAAATTTAAATACTTACTGTCTCAGGCTTATACGAACCACTCCAAGTATTGGAGGCAAAAAAGCACCTTCCTCCACTGCACCAAATTTCCACTCTCACAAAATTCCCGACTTTTACACTCAGTTTACAATGTACTCTGTTTGCAACCACTCTGTACACCACCATTTTCTAGAAGATGAGAAAAAACAGATGAAAACCCAAGCCAATCTGGAAAAGAATTGCAGGGAAATTCCTCTCTGAACTCCATAGCCCATAGATCACTCAGGGCATGATAATTCATTACAGTATCTACCTTTTGTAAGAGATGATCTCTGCCCCAGCCAGAAACCAGTCCAGCACTCATTGAAGCTATTTAGGGAATCCGCATCCACCAGTGGTGGATGGCAGCCTATTCCAGTGGTCCACTATTTGCTGGGTAAAGAACCACCTGCTGACATCGAAACTAGGTCTAGCCTTATACAATTTCAAGTTGTGATACCTGATCCTCTCTAACCTATTTCCAATTACCCCTAAGTCTACACTTCTCTAAAGTGTAGAATTTCAGCTGTTCCACTCTATCAAGGTAAGTAAGCTGCTTTGTGGGAATAGGTCTAGCAGCCCTCCTCTGCACCCTTTCCAAAGTCTCAATCTCACCCAACAACAATAACTTATATTTATATAGCACCTTTAACATAACAACACGTCCCAAGGCACTTGACAGTAGCATTATAAAACAAGGATAACACAGAGACGCAAAAGGAAATATTAGGTCAGATGACCAAAAGATTGGTAAAAGAGGTAGGTTTTAAGGAGTGTATTAAAGGAGGAAAGTGAGGTTGAGAGGCCGAGATGTGTAGGGAGGGAATTCCAGAGCTTGGGTCCTAGGCAACTGAAGTTGCGACCACAAATGGTGGAGCGATTAAAATCGGGGATGCACAAGTGGCCAGAATTAAAGGAGCGCAGATGTCTTGGAGGGTTATGGGCCTGGAGGAAATTACAGAGATAGAGAGGAGCAAGGCTATGGAGGGATTTGTAAACAAGATAAGAATTTTAAAATCAAGACATTAGTTGACCAGGAGCCAATGTAGGTCAGTGAGCACAGGGATGATAAGGGAACAGGACTTGGTGCGAGTTAATTTTGAATGCCTTCAAGTTTATGAAGAGTAGAATGTGGGAGCGTAGCCAGGAATGCATTGGAATAATCAAGTCTAGAGGTAATGAAGGCATGAATGAAGATTTCAGCAGCAGAACTCAGACGGAGGCGATGTCATGGAGGTAGAAGTAGGCCATCTTAGTGATGGCATGAGCATAAAGTTGGAAACTCATCTCGGAGTCATCTGTGACACCAAGGTTGCATACAGACTGGCTCAATCTCGGACTGTCTCCAGGAAGAGGGATGGAGTTGGTAGCAAATGAACAGAGTTTGGAGTGGAGATGGCAAACAATGGCTTCAGTCTTTCCAATATTTAATTGGAGGAAATTTCTGCTCATCCAGTACTGCATATCGGATACACAGTCTGATAATTTAGCAACAGTCGAGGAGGCAAGAGAAGTGGCGGTGAAGTAGAGCTGAGCGTCGTCAATATACACATGAAAACTTTAATATTCTGATAAGTATTAAGGCTTAGTACAGAATATCTAACAGACTGACAGTTAGGGGAACAGGAGTTTATTTACACACGTCTTGCATTTACGGCTTCCACTTATACTTTATTATTCCTAAATATCCTTGGTGTAATCGTTCCAAGATCTCTAATCTTAGTATCTTCGGGATAACTAATTTCTCATCATAGATCAATAAATCATCAACAATGCTTAGATGACCCCTTTGTTCATAATATCGCCTTAACACTGGGTTATGTGGCATGTACGCTGGCCATCCATGTAAACAATATCCTCTGATTGCTGAACATACTTCATCTGCTTTTTGAGCATTCCTGATTTCACTCAGTTTCTGAGCTGTAGCAGGAAAAGTTGCTGTCGTTGTCAAAGCAAAAACTTCTACTTCATCAAGAAATAAAATATCGCCTTATTCAGGTCCTGCTGATGAAATACGTGATAAAGCATCTGCTGTGATCTGCTGTTTCTCTGGAACGTATTCAACTTTTGCATCAAATCTCATCAATCTTAATCTAAACCTCTGTACTCTTGGAAGTAACTTTGGTAGCTCTTTTGTGTTTAGTAGAGTAACTAACAGTTTATGATCTGTTTCAATTTTAAATTGAAGACCTAGCACATAGTCAGAAAATTTATTTCATGCCCAAGTTGCTGCCTTTTCTATGACAGTGTATCTTTGCTCTCTTTCTGTTAACGAACGCGAAGCAAAATATACAGATCTGCATCTCCCATCTCTCTGCACTTGAAATAAGACTGCTCCTAATCCCATTGATGAAACATCCACTGCTATGATGGTTGATAACTTTGGGTCATAATGGACTAACACTTCTGAAGATATCAGCATGTTCTTGATTTTCTCAAAGGATTCTTGTTGGGCTTCTTTCCAACACCAGACATTGTTGTTTTTTAACAACTGTAGTAATGGCTCCCATATCATGGCTAAATTCCGTAGAAATTTCCCTACTTGATTCACCATTCCAATAAACCTTTGGAACTCTGTAATTTTTTAGGCTCTGGAAGGTCTTTTATCACTTTGGTCTCAGGAATTTCTTTCCCCCAGTAACTCAGAACTGTTTTCAACTCTCCTATTACCTTCAACTCGATGCCTCCAGGCCCATATTATGTTTTACCTGTAGGTTTCAGACTTTTCTTCTTCAGCCACGGTTCTGTGTCTGATAGCACTGAAACTGCTGCTCCAGTGTCCAGTTTGAATTTTGTCTTGTTGCCAACTACAAGAATTTCTGCCCTCCAGCAATTTTCACTTGCTCCTTGGATTTCTCCTAGAAATGGTATTTCAACACAATGTACATCCTGTACTTTTGTTAACTTTTTTTTATTTTCTTTGGATTTCCCTTCAATATTTGGCAGTGCTGTTTTTTTACTGTGGCATATTAGTTGAAAGTATCCCCTATTTTTACATACAAAGCACTCCACTTCTCTGGCTGGGCAATTTGCCTACTGGTGACTCACTCAACTACACCTACTGCAGTGAGACACTACTGTCTCCAGATGCACTTCCCATCTTTCCTGTCTTTGACTGCCATTTTTCACTTTCGCCTTCTTTACGTATTCAATGGAGTCTGTTACTTTCAAGATCATACACTCCCTGTCTGCTCGAACAACAAATTGGTTAAACTTTCTAACCTATGCTTGTGTGCTCAACTGAATCATTTTCATGAATGTAAGATCATTCCTCAACTGTAGATGATCCGAGAGGGCATAAACTACTACTCCGACTACAATCCTGTCTCTAATCAGCTCGTCCCGTGAACTGCCGTATTTGCAATCTTCAGCAAGTTTATATAAATCATTGATAAATGAATCAATGCTCCCTCCTTTCTGCTGCGTCCGCTTATTAAATTCTGTGCACACAGTGATTGCGGTTTTCCTTACATTAAAGTAAATCGTGAGAGTCTTAATGAATTCTTCATATGTAGCCTTCTCTTCTTCTATGCCTTGAGTAATGAGAATGCCATCTGCATACTCCCCTATTGCATACAACAACGTACCGACCTGCTCCTTGTCCGGCTTCTGTGGGAGACTCAATGCAGTGCAATACCTTGCAAACCTCTGGACCTATTTTGGCCACACCTCGGCTTGTTTCTGTCCAGCTACATTTTTGAAGTTCTCCAGTAAGAGCAATGATTTTTCCATCTTTTCTTCAGTTTACCATTGCCATCATATAATATTCTGATTACATTAAGGATTAGTATAGAATATCTACGAGTGTGATGGTTACAGGAACGGTTCATTTACACAAGTCTTGTATCTATGGCTTCCACTTACACTCTACACGAGGTTCTGTACAAGTCCTATTACATTACTTCCTGTGATGATGCTCACAGACTACTTGCATATTCTACCCAGTAACAACCCTATATTACATCTTACTACAAAGACTAACTTTGTGCTTTTGGATGATATCACCGAGGGGCAGCATGTACATGAGGATCAGGAGGGAGCTGAGGATACATCCTTGGGGGACACCAGAGTTAACGGTGCAGGAGCAGGAAGAGAAGCCATTGCAAATGATACTCTGGCTATGATTATTTACTTAAGAATGGAACTAAATGAGAGCAGCCCCCCACAGCTGGATGACAGTGGAGAGGCTTTGGAGGAGGATGGTGTGGTCAACCCTGTCAAAGGCTGCAGACAGGTTGAGAAGGATGAGGACAGAAAGTTTACCTTTGTCTCAGTCACATAGGATGTCATTTGTGACTTTGATAAGAGCTGTTTTGGTACTGTGGCAGGAGCGCAAATCTGATTGGAGGGATTCAAACATGGAGTTCCGGGAAGGATGGGAATGGATTTAGGAGGTGACAACATATTGAAGGACTTTGGAGAGGAAAGGGAGATTGGAAATGGGATGGTAGTTTGGAAGGGTGGTGGGGTTAAAGGTGAAGAGAGAGGTGATGATGGCAGATTAAAAGGAGAGAGGGACAACATCTGAAGAGAGAGAATGGTTTACAATATCTGATAGCATGGAGACCAGGAGGGGAAGTTGGGTGATCAGCAGTTTAGCGGGAATAGGATCGAGGGAACAGGAGGAGGGTCTCATGGACAAAATGAGCTCAGAGAGGGCATGAGGGGAGATAGGAAACTAGAGAAATATGAGAGTTCAGGGCTAGGGCAGGGGGAACATTAGAAGACGTTTAGCTAGATGGGCTATTGGAAGAGAGGGACACGGCAGTGGTGACTGATCAGATGGTCTCGATCTTAGTGACAAAGAAGTCCTCACATTTATTTTTGGAGGTGAGGGTGGAGGAGACAGGGGAGAGGGGTTTAAGAAGACAGTTTGCAGTCAAGAAAAGAAGCTGGGGGTTATGTTTGCATTCCAAGATTATGCTGGAATAGTAAGCAGTTTTAGTAGACAAGAGCAGGACCTGATAGTGCTTTATGTGGTCCAACCAGATCTGGCAGTGAATGGCTAAACCAGTTGTCTGTCTATCCTTTCATGTCCGTGACCCTTGGACTTAGGGGAGTGGAGATGAGGACCATACTGGGGAAATGCCAGGGTGAGAGACTGATCTTTTTATTGGGGACTAGGGCATCAAAGGTGGTGGTGAGGACGTGGTTGAGCAAATCTGTAATTGCAGAAGTTTTGTGGCAAACAGAGGGTCAAAGGCCCGATAGTTGATATTTGGGAAGTGCACCCAACATGGGAAGGCATCAGAATTGCACACAGTATTCCAACTGAGGTCAAACCTAGTTCTTGTATAAGGGCGAAGTAATATATTTTGTCTTATGGTCAATTGTCCTATAAAGGCATCCCAACATTCTGTTCACTCTAGCTATCACTTCATGGCATTGCTCATGAACCTTTAGAGATCGCTGCATTGGATTATCCAGATCTCTATTTTTCTCCATCTTCTTTAATGCTTTTCACTGAAGGTGTATGCATGTTAAGCATTTGCCCTGTCCACATGCACAACACAAACTTTTCCAAATTAAACATCATTTGCCATTCATGCACCCAATCCTCCAACACATCAAGATCCACCTGAAGTCGATGAGTATCATCTACAGTCCTAATACTTGCACAGATGTTAGCATTATCTTCAGATTTGCAGATTGTGCCCCGAACACCTATTTTCCAGGTCATTAATAAACAGATGCAAAGCAGATAAATGTCTGTGATGAGAAGCAAAGCTGCTGCTGTGACCTACGATGAGTAGAGAAGAAACATGCAGAGTGAATGGGGGTGGTGGGGGGAGGGGAGGGTGGCAAAAAGCTATAATGGAAGGGTGACAGCTATAAATGGAGATAGAACGATCTGCAGCTTACCCTTACTGCTCTGCTCAGGTCATTAAATTTCTTTCTGCCATGAAACTGTGACCTCAGGGTGCTGCTGCAGGCACTGACAGCCTCAGCAATATCTTTCCTGTGTTGCTGCTGAGTGTGTTTTTGGACTCTGGTGCCAAACCTGGGAAAGAGACCCTGCCTCCATTCCCCCGCTTGTTCAACTGCCACATGACTGAAATTTGGAGTGCTGGCTTTCAATATTCTGCACTTTTTTCATTGATCCATTCACAGAATGTGAGCATTGCTGAGCAGCATTAATTTTCCATCCCTAATTGCCCTTGAGACAACTGAATGATTTGTTAGCCCACTTCAGAGGGAAGTTAAGAGTCAACCACATTACTGTGGGTCTAGACTTACATACAGGCCAGATTGTATAAGGAGGGCAAATTTCCTTGCTTTAAAGAATATTAGTAAACCAGACAGTTTTATGACAATCTAGTAACTTCATGATCACCATTACTGATACTAGCTCTTTATTCCAGTTTTATTTAATTAATTAATTTAATTCAGCAGCTGTCATTGTGGGATTTCAATTCATGTCACAGAATCACAGAACTGCAGAATTGTTACAGCACAGAAGGAGGCCATTTGGCCCATCGTGACTGTGCTGGCTCTCCAAAAGAGCTATTTTCCCAGTGCCACTCCCTGGCCTTCTCTACGTTGTCCTGCACATTCTTCCTTTTCCCTCTTGAATGCCTCAATTAAACTGCCTCCACCACACTTTCAGGCAGTGCATTCCAGATCCTAACCACTCACTGCATGAAAATGTTTTTCCTCATGTCGCCATTGCTTCTTTTCCCAATTACCTTAAATCTGTGCCCTCTTGTTCTTGATCCTTCCACCAATGGGAACAGTTTTCCTTATCTACTCTGTCCAAACCCCTCATGATTTTGAACACCTCTATCAAATCTCCTCTCAACCTTCTCTTCTCCAAAAAAGAAGTCCTAACTTCTCCAATCTGTCCACATAACTGAAGTTCCTCATCACTGGAACCATTCTCATGAACCTTTTCTGCACTCTCCCCAAAGTCTTCAAATCTTTCCTAAAGTGTGACGCCCAGAACTGGATGCAATACTCCAGTTGATGCCAAACTAGTGTTCTGTATAAGTTTAACATAACTTCCTTGCTTTTGTTCTCTATGTCCCTATTAATGAAGCCTAGGATGCTGTATGCTCTATTAACTGCTCTTCAACCCATCCTGCCACCTTCAATGAATTATGCACATATACACCCAGCTCCATCTGCTCCTGCACCCCCTTTAGAATTACACCCTTTATTTTATGTTGTCTTTCAACATTCTTCCTACCAATATGAATCACTGCACACTTCTCTGCTTTAAATTTCATCCACCAACTTGTCTATGTTCTTTTGGAATTCTACACTATCCTCCTCACAGTTCACAATGTTTCCAAGTTTTGTATCATCTGCAAATTTTAAAATTGTGCCCTGTACACCAAGGTCTAGGTTATTAATATAGGTCAGGTAAATCAAGGGTCCCAACACCTTGGGGAACTCTACTCCAAACCTTTCTCCATTTCGAAAATCATCCATTAACCACTACTCTGTTTCGTGTAACTCAGTCAATTTCATATCCATGTTGCTACTGTCCCTTTTATTCCATGAGCTATAACTTTTCTCACAAGTCTGTTGTGTGGCACTGTATCAAATGCTTTTTGAAACTCCATGTACACCACATCAACAGCATTGCCCTCATCAACCCTCTCTGTTAGCTCATCAAAAAACTCCAGCAAGTCTTCAGCTCTTAAGTCCAGTGACATAATCACTATGCTACCATACCCATAATGCTGCAAGCAAATCGGAGAATCACCATTGAACCATTACCAGCTGCTAAGAAAAAAAAAATCAGCAGGTCAAATTCTTCTCAGTGTACACTTCGCTTTACTGTACATCTCAGGTAGAAATCCAGCCCCAATTGGCTGCCCACCAATGAAATGCAAATGAGGCCTACCAATCAAAATTGTCCAGTCCTTCCATCCATGTGATCAGGCAACCAGAATGATCACCATCAACTGTCCGAGGGGAAAATCTACTCCAATATATTAGGGTGTAGTCAGAACTTTGCACAATTACCTTGACAATCTTGTGCAGCCCTGAACATTCTTTCCTCATCTGCACCCAGGTTAATGTCACAGGTGCCTCTCCTAGTACAACTCAAATTGCTTGGTTGTTAATCCTGGTTCCTTTCCTTTAGCAGATGCCTGAGATGCACCTCCAGTGGTATAGATTTCTGCCTGTCACATTTAGAGTAAGTGATCTCCTCTGACCCTACGAAAATTGGCAGCATCAACTGCAGAGGCAGGAGCACCTCAGTGCCTATGGCAGGTTATTGAGCTCACAGGTTTTTGGGCCAATAACTACTAAAACTAGCCATTACTTTGACTCTTCTAGTTGGATTAACACATCTGCATCAAACCTCAAAATGTAATCACATACATTTTCATATGGATTTGCCACCACAATGCCCCTGACTAGACCCATTGTTACTGGTTTCAGTCTAGCTGGTGAGCTAAATGCAGGCAATCAAGTATAAGCTCAAATTCAGTGTTAGACCAGCAATCCAGAGCAAGAGGGGACCAGGAAACATCATGGGGTTGGTGGAGGGGGTGGAGGTGGGGGTTTGGGGGAGGTATTGGGGTGGGGGGGTTCAGACCAGCAATTGGGAGCGAGAGAGGATTGGGAGAGGTCACAGATTGATGGCGAGGTGTGTTGACAATCAGAAGCAAGGGGCGATCTGGAAACATTATGGGTTTGGAGGGTGACTGGTCGATTGCAGCTGAAGATTTGCTTGAGGGGTCAGGGGAAACATTGCTGCACTTCTTGGACAACAAGCATTGCTCTAAAAAATACTTAGCTGCTGGGTCTGGTTGCTCCCACCTCCTATTTGCTGCCAGGCTTCCTGAGACCTTGGAAAGCCAGCCAACCAACATTAAATTTAAATTGCTGCCAAAATCTGAGGAGCGGGAATATCATTAACATATTAAAATCATGAACCTGTCTCTCCAGAGTGGATTTAAGAATAGATTTGATAGTCAGCTGAAGGAAAGGGGAATAAAGGGAAATGGAAAATCAAAGGCACATATGATTAGGACTAAGACATGTGGAGGACAATTACAGACTCAGAGTGGTTGGGTCAATGGCCTGTTATTATGTTGTGATTTCTATGTAACTGAAGTCAAGTAACATACACCTTCAAGAATAAAATTGAACAAAAGATTCCAATAATTTCAGCCACTCTTACTGCAACTGTATCTTACCATGGTGCCTACCTTTTGGGCTGGTTTCTTCTCTTTAGGGTGATAGGATCATAGAATGGTTACAGCACAGAAGGAGGCCATTCAGCCTGTTGAATTGCAAGTGCAATTTAGCTAGCCGCACTCACCAGGTCTTACCCCGTACCCCTGCAAGTTTTTTCTCTTCAGGTATTTATCCAATTCCCTTTTGAAAGCCATGATTGAATTCCCCTCCACCACTCTCTCAGGAAATACATTTCAGATCCTAACCACTTGCTGCGGGAAAAGGTTCTTCCTCATTAAAAAAAACCAGATTATCTGGTCATAATCACATTGTTGTTCTTGGAGCTTGCTGTGTGCAAATTGGCTACTACATTTACCTCATTGGCTGCAAAGTGCTTTGAGATGCTCAGTGGTCATGAAAAGCATTATATAAATGCAAGTCTTTTTTTTTCTCATGTCACCTTTCATTCTTTTGCCAATTGCCTTAAATTTGTGCCCTCCAGTTCTCAACCCTTCTACACCAATGGAACAATTTCTCCCTATCTACTCAGTCAGACTTCTCATGATTTTGAACACCACTATCAAATTTCTTCTCAACATTCTCTTCTCTAAGGAGAACAACCCCAACTTCTCCAATCTATCCACATAACTGAAGTTTCTCATCCCTGAAACCATTCCCCTAACTCTGTTCTGCACCCTTGCCAATGCCTGCACATCCTTCCTAATGTGTGGTGCCCAGAAGTGGACACAATACTCCAGTTGAGACTGATCCAGTGTATTACAAATGTTCATCATAACTTCCTTGCCTTTGTGCTCTATGCCTCTATTTATAAAGCCCAGGATCCCATATGCCTTTTTAACCACTTTCTCAACCTGCCCTGCCACCTCTAATGATTTGTGCACATGTACCCTCAGGCCTTTTTGTTCCTGCACCACCTTTAGAATTGTACCCTTTATTTTATATTACCTCTTCTCATTCTTCCTAGTGAAATGTATCACTTTGCATTTTACTGCATTAAATTTCATCTGCCATGTGTCTGCCCATTCCACCAGCCTGTCTATGTCCTCTTGAGGTCAGCAATATCGTCCTCACAATTCACAGTACTTCCAAATTTTGTGTCATCTGAAAATGTGAAATTGTGCCCTGTACACCCAAGTCCAGGCCATTAATATATATCAAGAAAAACAGTGGTCCTGGTACTGACCCCTGAGAAACCTCACTGTATATCTTCCTCCAGTTCAAAACAAAAGAACCATTCACCACTATTCTCTCTTTCCATCACTCAGCCAACTTCGTATCCATACTACCACTGTCCCTTTTATTCCATGAGTTTCAACTTTGCTGGCAAGCCCATTATGTGGCACATTATCAAATGTCTTTTGGAAGTCCATATAGACCAAATCAACCTTCTCTGTTACCTCATTAGCAGGGCAGGATTCATACCTCCCTCTCCAATTCATCTCAATCCCAGCCCATTTTGCCTGAGTGTTGGATGTTTAATAGGAATTTTGTGATTCCAGTGGGATGCCCACTGCCGAGAAAAAGGCCAGCAGTTCAAAGAAAATCCTGGCAAAACTGTGGTAGAGGCACCAGTTTTGACAATTTTGCACTTCTTCTTGGTTCACTTTCAGCTATAGTGCCCTCAGCCATTTTTGCTCCACCTTCTGGACAATTCTACCTAAATCTCTCCTCCTTGTTACCTTTCTCCTAAAAACCTAACATCCCTAATCCTTTCTCTATCTCTCAGTTTCTGGTTATTTCATACCTTTGTGAAGAACTTTGGGAGCTTTTGTGACAGTAAAGACATGGAATAAATGCAAGTTGTTTCTGTTGTCATTATTAACTTAAAGTATAATTTTAATGATTAGAGAGCACAAATACAATATTAACAAATAGGTTTACATGTAAGAAGGGAAGGGAGTAGTAGATATGTGAGATAGATTCTTGTCAGCTAACTCCTTGAAAATGATGTGGATGAGTTGAGAACACAACTGAAGCTTTCTTTGTGGAATGCTATGGTCATAATTCTGCTGGTCATTCAGAAATGTCATGTAGATTGTAATGTAGATTGATACTTCAGAAATTTGTTCACTACAGATTCACAGATATTTATCTTCTTGGATATTTAACCTGAGGTAATTCACATTCCTTTGGAAATGAAGCCTAGGACTGTGCAGCTGCTTCATGGTCTTCAGAAAGAGTAAATTGCTAGGCCACAGGTTCTCTTCTCACTTCTTCATTACATAGGAGCATACAGCACAGCAACAGTGTGTCAAGTGGTTCCATCAAAGAGATAAATTGGAAGCAAAAATTTGAAAATGCACAGATCGGCATTTGAAAGGGAACGGTCAATATTTTGGATATGACACTTCAGCAGAATGGAGATTGGCCAAGTGTGGGTGGAACTGCATAATTGTGCTTCATACAGTAATTTTAATGTAACCTCTGCGCAACAAACATGCAATCTCAGGAGACCTGGCAGCTAAAGGCAGGCAGATACTGCTGATCCAGTAGGTAAGTGGTTTTTTTTGCAAAATGGACTTCTGTGAACCATCCTCGCATACCTCATGATTTCCTGGAACCTTGTTTGTTCTTTCTGTAAAGTTCTGGTATGAAATCATGAATTTTTGGTAAACATGGGCTCAAAAAAGAAATTAGGATAAGCAAAGCAATACAGAGAGGCACATTGTGTCTTATATTTCTTAATAGAAAAAAGTTGTTACCTTTGTCTGTTGTATATCTTGTCTCATTCATGATCTCTTTCATGTCTTTCTAAATCATACTCGCCTTTTTTCAAGTGAATGCATCTTGTCATTGAGTTAATAGGTTTCAGTGGCAAGGATACAAATTAAATCATCTTTGTTTCCAGCCACACATCACTCTAAAATGAGAACATTTGGACACGACTGAAACTGGTTTTCTTTGATGAAACTTAATCTGTCAAGCTCATAGCTCTGAGAACAATTGTTCTTAAAAGTAATTTATATATACTTATATATATACATACACATATACATATATATAAACAACAAAAAAATCCCTCTTATGATTTGAGATTTAGTAACAAAGTAACTGAATAACTGTCAAACACAATTATAGGTAGAACTGAATTTACCAAATTATTTCCAAATTTATGTATAAAATAAATCTTTACTAAGTCTCAAATGTTTTTCACTTAATCAGTAATAGTATAATGATACTGTTATAATAGAAGTCATTACTTATAGATGTAAATCCATTAGATGAGATACTGTCTGCCTGCTTAAGATAAACGATGGAACACTTTGTCCTCTCCCTCTCCCTTAATTTGTGTAACTCTCTTTTTCTCCTTGTTCTGTTTTATCTAATTTTGTATCCAGCCAATGACCTGATCCAGGGCATAACCTAGGTGCTCATTGAGATTCAGTGGTATTCCTGTCTGAGACATTGAGTCACTTTTCCATAACCATCCATTGAATGTTTCAACCCACCCAATTTAGAAATTGTGGAAGTATTCAGAAACTAGATGATGCACACCTATATGGGAGATTGGCCCACTTTGTGTAGACAATAATTGGATCAAGAGATCCATGTGTGAAATTAAGTATGTAGTGAGCCAATAATTGTGCTAAAGTTGTGCTACAGAGGGGTGGAGGTGGTGGGAGGGGTGATTGTGCTGGTGCGGGGGGGGGGGAGGTAGGTGGTGAGGTGGACTAGGATTGACAGTGAGGCAGGTAAACAACCAACTCTATTCAAAGAGTACACTCATTGAAGGCAGCCCCACTTTACAAAAGTATACCCTTACCATTGATAGAATGGGCTAACTGACATGGATAAATAACCCTGAAAGTGATGACATTGTGTCCTAAATAGCAGGGAGTGCAGAGCAGAAATTTTCCAAAACAATGGCGAGCTCTCAGTGGATAGTGGATAGTAATACTCGGATCCTCCTGAGTGGTCACATGTTAACAATTAGGTCAAAGATAAGGGATATGATTGTGGATATCCTTGGGACTCACCCTGATATGCAGCCTATTAACAGGAATGGTGATAGAAATGAGGAGCCAAGTCAACCATCTGTGGCAGAATTTGTAATCTGATACATAAGCCAGGCAGGTTCACAGTACTTCTAGCCACTGCTGATGAGTAACTAGCCAATTTATTTGGCTCACGAATGGAACCTGGAGGATGAATCTGTTATTTGGGGGGAATGGGATCAAAAATTCTTTCAAGTCAGCTCTAGATAACCTTGCAAACCAATGCCCTAATAGGTAGGGTCTCCCAGTGGAAAGTGTACCTCTGCTCTGCTGGAGTTTAACCAGCAGTTATAATGTAGGAAATAATGTGAGCCATAAGATGTTGAGAGTTCTGTATTGAGATAGGAATACAACTTCCTGCATGGGTCTAACAATACATCGTGGCTGAATTTTTGGGTCCCTTCAGGGGTGGGAATGAAGGTGGGCAAGAGACGAAAATCCCAGTGCTGGCCGGCATGCTTGCTTCCTGGTACTGGCAAGTTTCATCAGGGTGGGGGAAGGGCAGCCACGAGATTCCGCCCGATCCAATAAGAAGGCCAAGAACTCATTGAGAACGTGTTAAGGGGCATTTTCTGATTTAGACAGGAGCGCACGAGCTGAATGCACTGTCTGGGTTGCAGACCAGGTGTGTGAAGGTGGGCAGAGGTCCCAGCAGTTTGGAAAATGCAGATGTAACACCTCTATTCAAGAAAGGAGGGAGACAGAAAGCAGGAAACTATAGGCCAGTTAGCCTAATATTTGTCTTTAGGAAAATGCTAGAATCCATTATTAAGGAAGTAGCAGCAGGACATTTAGAAAAGCATAATAATATCAGGCAGAGTCAACATGGTTTTATGAAAGGGAAATCTTGTTTGACAAATTTATTACAGTTCTTTGAGGATGTAACAAGCAGGGTGGATCAAGGGGAACCAGTAGATGTAGTGTATTTGGGTTTCCAAAAGGCATTTTACAAGGTGCCGCTTAAACGGGTACTACACAAGTTAAGAGCTCATGGTGTTGGGGTAATCTATTAGTAGGAATAGAGAATTGGCTAACTAACAAACAGAGAGTTGGGCTAAATGGGGCATTTTCAGGTTTGCAAACTGTAATTAGTGGAGTGCCACAGGGATCAGTGCTTAGGCCTCAACTATTTATGATCTGTATTAGTGACTTGAAAAGTTATCGGAGGTAGGCGGGAACGTGGAGTTAAGGTTACAATCAGATCAGCCATGATCTTGTTGAATGTTGGAGCCGGCTCAAGGGGCCGAGTGGCCTATTCCTGCTCCTAATTCGTATGTTTGTATGTAAGGGGCTGAGTGTAATGTCGCCAAATCTGTTGCCGTTACAATGATAAATGGGAAAGCAAGTTGTTAGGAGGACAGAAAGAGTCTGCAAAAGGATATAGATAGGTTAAGTGAGTGGGCAAAAAATTTGGCAGATGGAGTATAAAATGGGAAGATGTGAGGTTGTCCCCTTTGGTGCAAAGAATATAAAAGCAGACTATTATTTAAATGGAGAGAGACTGCAAAATGCTGCAGTACAGAGGGATCTGGATGTTCTTGTACATGAATCACAAAAGGTTGGCAAGCAGGTACGGCAAAAAATTGGGAAGGCAAATGGAAGATTGGCCTTTATTGCAAGGGGATGGAGTATAAAAGTAGGGAAGTATTGCTACAACTGTACAGGACATTGGTGAGTCCACAACTAGAGTACCATATACAGTTTTGGTTTCCTTATTTAAAGAGGGATATACTTGCATTGAAAGCAGTTCAGAGGAGGTTCACTAGGTTGATTCCTGTAATAGAGGGGTTGTCTTATGAGGAGAGGTTAAGCAGGTTGGGCCTATACTCATTGGAGTTTAGAAGAGTGAAAGGTGATCTTGCTGAAACATATAAGATTCTGAGAAGGCTTGACAGGGTCGATGCTGAGAGGATGTTTCCCCTCATGGGGGAATCTAGAACTAGGGGGCACAGTTTCAAAATAAGATGAAAATGAGGAGGAATTTCTTCTCCCAGAGGATCACTAATCTTTGGAATTCTCTTCCCCAGAGAGCAATGGAGACTAGGTCATTGAATATATTGAAGACTGCGTTAGACAGATTTTTGATCTACAAGGGAGTTAAGGGTTATGGGGGGGGTGGGGGGTGGGGGGAGGGAGAAGGGGGGAGGGTGGCAGGACAGTGGAGATAAGGCCACAGTCAGATCAGCCATGATCTTATTGAATGGCAGAGCAGGCATGGAGGGCTGAATGGCCTACTCCTGCTCCTATTTCTCATGACCTCATGATCTTTTGGGGACACATTGGGGAGCCAGTCATGACCACCCCAACTGATTAGCTGGGATCCATGAAAGGGTGAATGGTGCAGAGGGAGATTCAGCCAATGGATGACAGGTGCCATTGGCTCAGCACAGGTGGCTGGAAGAGAGATCAGTAAGCACTCAGACAGTGTGGAGGGTTATCACCCTACTGGTATTGCGAGGGCATTAGAGGAGGGGTGGCAAGGCTGCCAAATACAATTGTGGGGCTACCTGAGCTCAAAGAAGCCTATAGCTGGCAATGGGCACAAAAAATTCAGATTTTGGACATAATGATGATGAGGAGCAACATCCTCCTGGGCATCAGGAGGCCAGAGGAGAGGGATGAGGGGCAGGAAGGACATGGAGGCCATACCCTCAGCATAGGATCTACAGACAAAGACATGATTACCTGGAGATGATGAGATCCAGTGCCACCGGAGACTGCAACTATCCAGGCAGATGGTCAGAGACATCTGTGCCCTCATCACCGAAGACCTCACATCTCACAAGGCTGGTTGCCATCTCTGCCAGTAGCCGTCAAAATCATTGTGGCCTTGAACTTCTTCACTTCTGTCTCCTTCCAAGGATCTGCTGTGGACCATGATGGCATCTCGCAAACAGCTGCACACCACTGCATGTTGTAGGTCGCTGATGCCATCTTTGCCAGAACTAGATAGTACATTCAATTCCAGACAGACGCAAGTTGCAGGCACAGAGGGCAGTGGCTTTTACCACCATTTCTGGATTCCCCCAGGTGCAGAGCATCGTCAATTGCACCCATGTGGTCATCAAGGCACCCAGTAACTGACCAGTGAGATCCATCAACAGGAAGAGCTTTCATTTCCTCAATATTCAGCTGGTCTGTGTCCACAAGAGCTTCCTCCATGTATGTGTTCGCTCTCCTGCCAGCTGCCATGATGCCTTCAACCTCCGCCAATCCAGGTTGCTGCAACTTGTCACTCCATCCCCAAAGTGTGTGGGGACAAGGGATATCCCTTGAAGAAATGGCTACTCACCCATCTATGAGAGCCCGAGACAGAGGCACAGAGGTGATACATCTGGTCTCAAGGACCACTGATGAGCAGGCCATCAAGCTTCTGAAGGTGCAGTTCTCGTGCTTGGACTGGTGCCCTGCAATACACTTCTGCCAGGGTCTCGCTCATCGCGATGGTCTACTGCGCTCTCCATAACACAGCCCTCCAGAGACGTGTGGAGCTTGAGGACGATGAGGAACTGAATGGACACAGCTCATCAGAGGAGGAGGTGGAGCAGGGCATGGAAGAGGAGGCAAAGGGGGAAGATGTAGAACACTGAGGTGCCCCAACTGCACAGGGAGGTGCCAGGGCACAGCACGGGGCTCGAGGGTTTCATCACATCTGGATCATCTGATCCAGGCTAGTTTCAACTGAGCTCCTCTGACCCAGGATGAAGGCATGTTATGGAACTCACTCTGAACTGCCTGTGCTCACAGCCTGGATCATGTGAACTATTACTCCCAATGAAGGATGCACATCTGCCTAGAGTTTTCTCCATCACTGTTGATGTGCCCTTGCTCTACTCCACCACTTCATACCTGTTTTTTTCTTGTCCTGCCATTAAAAAAAGGAGGCTAACACATCTGGCTTCAAGTGTCATTATTTACATAATACTCATAAAGGAAAACAGTGCATTGTTACAAGTAGAAGACACCCCAGTGACCCACTCAGTGCTTTGACTGATGCAGTGGCCTCTGTACTTTGCTACTTTTATGCTGTGATCCCCTTGTGGCCTTGGAGAAGACGGAGGCAGTTTGCTCACTTGTCTCGGTTTGCAGCTGAAAGGCACAGGGCGGTCGTCCTCATTGTCAAGGTGCCTGTGGGACATCACCAGAGGCTGCTGCACCTACATCATTGCGGGAGCAGCCTCTGTCACTGGGCTCTGCTGCACAGGTGCTCCCTCTATCTGAGTGGCCAAGGAGGCTGAGGGTAATGATGGCACCCCATGAGTCACTCATCCTCCTCAGTGACTCTCTCAGCCCTTGGCTGGCACTCTGGATGGCTGGAGGGGAGCAGCACCTAGGGCGCAACTGACATCCCCTCCAGACATCGCTGCACCCTCAGCGCCACTGACCAGTCCATGCTAGATGGTGCAGCATGCATCCTATGAATGTCAGCGTGCAGTTCCTCCATGCACTCCAAATGCTGCCGCATATGGGTCTCCATGAGGTCATCCATTTTCTCAATGGAGGAGCGCATGCGCTCAAAGTCCTGAGCCATTGTGGTGTACATTAGCTGGATGGACTCCTCCATTCTCTGTTCATGATCCCACACTGCCTCAGGGAACTCCGACATGTGGGAGCACATCTGCTGCTGCTGGTCTAGGTAGAGCCTCCTTTCCAGTGACTCCTGAAGCGCTGCATCTGTGCTCAGTTGAGCAGGGCTGTTTCTGTCCTCCATCCTCTGAGGGAAACCGCCGACAGCTGCCTTGGTCTCTGGCATCTCCTTCTGCACATTAGTGCCATGCTCCTTACCCAGCCACTCTATTTACGTGCAAAGACCCACCGAGGTGACTGTATTTGCACTGGTGGACAAGGTGCTTGTAAGGTGTGTTGGTGCTTCTGAGCTTTGCTGTTGCTGCTCTTGGCCCGATGATGGTGAGGGAGATGGTCTCCTTGCCTCAACGTCTGCACCTGTGGAAGACTTAAGAAGAGAACATGAGAACTAGCCTTGGAGAGCAGAAGCCTCTGCAAGTGGTGTGGTTTCCCAATGCAACTCAGTGTTTGGTATACTCTCGGGTTGGAAATAAGTTTCCCCCTTAATGAGTGCATTGCTCTCATTAATCACCATCTCCTCCACGAGTGCCCATCCCGTCATGGCCAACTTCCTCATGGTCACAATCCTGGCTATTTCTATCGCACCCTCCTCCATGGCTGTGATGATTTGAAGGTATCGGACCCCTCCACCCATTTGGGCCCTCTTGTGGGTGTTATGAGCCCATTTCTCCTGCAAGGACAAAAGAGAATGAGATAAGGCACTGCTGTCCTCTATGGCCAATGCCAGCTGCTCCAATTCATTCGAAGCTGCATGTTTCAGTGTTGGCAGGTCCTCAGCAGCACCATGGCTCTGTGCCTTTCTGAGGGGTCAGTAAGTGTCCTGTGCACACACTGCTCCCATGATCAGGAGAAGCATACATCCTCAGCTGGTGTGTCTGCTGGAGAGTCAGTACCCTGAGGCCTGTCCTGAGAGTTGCGGGTTTCACTCACCTTGCCAGAACATATCAGGTCACTGAAACTCTTCCAACACTGGATCCAACTTCTGCAAACCACATTCCTTCTGTTAACTGTGTCTGCTATCTCCATCCAGGCCTCCAGGAGAACCTCCAGGCCCGCTTCAGAGAATAGAGGGGCTGCCCTGCCCCAGGTTCCAGGCCTCTGGTTCCCCTGAGACATTCCAAGTTGCTCTCAATATAATATCTTCTAAACTGAAGCTACAGCACTCTGTGGCTGCCACTGTCTGTTTAAATCGGGTCCGCACTTGAGGAGTCCCGCCTTTTCACCGGCACCAGCCACCGCCAAATCCATCTCCATGCCAATTTCATGGGGACACCATGAAATTCAGGGCCACCCGGACCTGTTCGGGACCTGGAAACGGTCCTGACTTCCATTTCCCACCCCACAGCGAAAAAGCTGCCCCATAAATCTAATCTCAAAAGAACTCTCAGTTGTCCAGTGGGATGTCCTCATGTTATTTATCCTTCTAATTACTGTAATGGAGAGATTGTCCAATAAATTAGGGTGGCACAGTGGCGCAGTGGTTAGCGCCGCAGCCTCACAACTCCAGCGACCCGGGTTCAATTCTGGGTACTGCCTGTGTGGAGTTTGCAAGTTCTCCCTGTGTCTGCGTGGGTTTTCTCCGGGTGCTCCGGTTTCCTCCCACAAGCCAAAAGACTTGCAGGTTGGTAGGTAAATTGGCCATTATAAATTGCCCCTAGTATAGGTAGGTGGTAGGGAAATATAGGGACAGGTGGGGATGTGGTAGGAATATGGGATTAGTGTAGGATTAGTGTATATGGGTGGTTGATGGTCGGCACAGACTCGGTGGGCCGAAGGGCCTGTTTCAGTGCTGTATCTCTAAAACTAAAAAAAACTAAAACTAAATATATACAAATATGGAATTATGTGCATTTTTTGTGCTCTACTGTCACATCTTAGGATAGCAGGGTCATTTGGGACCTCAGGAGATGATTGTCCCCTCCCTTTTTGCGAGTCGCCCCAGGGCCAGGTAAGGATCCTATGCTCAGGGTTATGAGCCATGGCCAATGGCGGCAGAGCCAGCAAATTTTCGATGGTAGTGGCTGAAGAGCTAGAACCTCGAGTGACAACAGTTGCTCACAGGCAGAGGATCCTTCAGGAAGAGAACCTGTGTTTCCTTGAGGAAGGACACATGAGGAAGGCAAATAGAAACCACCTCATGTACTTTTTCCCTAGCCATATTGCTCATTTCTCATGGAAGTTAAAAAATGGGATGCTCTTATGAGAAACTGAAAAGAAAAGCACAGGACTGTAAGGAGTGTAGAAATGAGCAGAGGACCTGCCTTTGGGCTGATCACCACGACTACTCTCACATCTACTGGGTAACGAATGGAAATTAGCCAAAGTCAGATTTTGTATTTACTTTTTATTTAATTTCTTTAAATTCTGTGTTAAAATTTCTTAATTGAAAGGTAAGGTAACATTATTGGAGTAATTTTTTGGACTTTGCACTGTCAGAGATTTTGATGTGCACTGACCAAAATTTTCTGACCACTACTTTAAATGGTTGGAAAATTGAACTGAGTGTGTGCCTAGATTTTGAAAATATGATCATAGCAGACATGGCTCCCCACCGGAAGAGCAAAGTCTGAAAATTACCCTTTAAAAGGTATTTATGTCATTAATGGCCCAAGTGAATGTAACTGTATATGAAAGGAAATAAAGTAGCTGGTTATGTATTTCACACTATCTTTGAGATGCTTTGTACTAATTAATATTTTTAATATAGTGCAATCAAACTCCTTTGGGGGTAACTTTCAATGTCACTACCTGGACAGTAGCCCAGCCAGGCAGATTGCCAACTTGAGTATCACACTGTCTTCGACAATGGGTAGGCTAAAATACCTCATATTAAAAAGTGCAATTCAGCGATCATGCTAATTTAATGAATTTATACTCCCAGTATGGACTTTTGTCCAGAGGGAGCATATACTGGGAATTCAGTTTTGCATCTCCCACAATTTTTCATCCATTGTACCCCAATTCCTGATATACATTCCTAGCAGATGAAGCTCCACAGCAAAAGCAGGAATTCATACCATTGGCCCTAATGTACTCATTCAGGATGGAATCATTTTTTTGTTGGTAAGCAGTGTGTGATGGAATCCATGATGAACTATCTGTTCCAAGCCTCTTGTATTTCATCTTCATATTTCAACTGGATCCATGAATTTAACTATTCTAAGCAGCAGTGCACCGGCTGGTAATACCACACTGAGGGAGTCAATTGCTATGAGGACATTAATGAGTTATGGCATATTGCAGCACTTTTCTTGTGCCTGTATGGGTCAAGGTTAAAGAGCTGCCAACCACAATTCATTTCATTTCACAGTAACTCTATCTATATTTTGATTAAATGGATAACCCTTAACTTAAGATGAATCACTATCGAAGGGCATCTGGCAGAACAAGTAAATCTTCACATTGTGTACAAATTGTATACAATAACTTCTACAATGTGCATAAATTAACTCAATTGTAGCAGTCCTGCACATGCAGGATGGGTGTAGGGGGAATCAGAAAATCAGGGAGCAGCCTTGGGCATGTTTTGTATCCTATTCCTTCAGCCTGCAATTTTCTGTCCAGCTGCGTTTTGTACACTACACACATTTCAGAGTTTTAACAGCTGCCACCGTGCTTCATGTGTGATTCATGGGCCCTGTGTTCCTATTCTATCAATTAACATGAATGGATGGACCCATGAATCAGGTGCATGCCCAAATTTCCAATAGGCATTCCAGGTACACAAAGCTCTGAATCAGGAATGCTGAAGACAACAATATGCCCGAGTGTGCAATGGAGCTTCAAAAGGGTACAGATTTTGAGCATTCTTATTTATTTCATGGTATCTTTTGAATGTGTTTTTGTAGATTTTTATTAATATGAATATGCAAAATTTTGAGAAATATTTATTTACTCATTGCCCCTGAGAGTAGGAAGTGTGTCTTATGGGCAAGCTGAGTTCAGAGCAGGCATGAGGAGAGATAGGAGAGAGATTAGGAACCTTCATGGCTTTAGGGTTCCAGCAGAGGGTAGCTTTGAGGGTAGCAGCAATTGAACGGATGGTATCAATCCTGGTAACAAAAATGTCCATGAGTTCTTCACCTTCGTTGGAGGTGAAGGTGGCAAGGGAAATGGAGTGGTTCCAGGGATGAGGGACTTTCGTTACGTGGATAGACTGGAGAAGCTGGGGTTGTTCTCCTTAGAGAAGAGAAGATTGAGAGAAGATTTGATCATAGTGTTCAAATCATGAAGGGTCTAAACAGAGTAGATAGAGAGAAAATGTTCCCATTGATGGAAAGGTCAAGAGCTAGAGGACACCGATTTAAGGAGATTGGCAAAAGAACCAAGGGCAAAATGAGGAAAATCATATTTATGCAGCAAGTGGTTAGGATCTGGAATGTACTGCCTAGAGTGTGGTGGAGGCAGATTCAATCATGGCTTTCAAAAAGGAATTGGATAAGCAGCTGAAGAGAAAAAATTTGCAGGGCTACAGGGAAAAGGCAGGGGAGTGGGACTAGCTGAGTTGCTCTTGCAAAGAGCCAGCACAGACATGACAGGCCAAATGGCCTCCTTCTGTGCTGTAGCCATTCTATGATTCTATGAAGTTTAAGAAAATAGTTGGTGGTAAAGAAAAAAGCAGGAGATTATCTCTGCTTTTCAGGATAATCCCTGAGTAGTGAACAGTTTTTGTGGAGGAGATTGAGACCCAAGAGGGCTTGGTGTGGTCTAGCCAGTTCTGGAATTTAATGGCTAAACCAGTAATATGCCAGACATGTTGAAATTTGCAACCTTGGACTTGAGGATTAAAGACTGGAGCCATGTCAGATGGGACAGGCAGGCTGAGATAGAATAAGGACTTTTCTGGGACAAAATCATCAAAAGTGCAGATGAAGGAGTGGCTAGTGAGATATTTCCAAAATTCCCTAGATTCGGGGAAGTTTCCATTAGATTGGAAAATAGTGAATGTAACTCATTTATTCAAAAAGGGAGGGAGACAGAAAGCAGGAAACTATAGGCCAGTTAGCTTAACATCTATCTTGGGAAAATGTTGGGAGTTACCATTAAAGACTTAATAGCAGGGCACTTAGAAAAATTCAAGGTAATCAGGTAGAGTTAACATGGTTTTGTGAAAGGAAAATCATGTTTACTCAATTTATTGGAATTCTTTGAAGAAGTAACATGTGCTGTGGATAAAGAGTAACCAGTGGATGCACTGATTTCCAGAAGGCATTTGATAAGGTACCACATCCAAGGTTATTGAGGAAAATAAAAACTCATGGTGTAGGGGGTAACATATTGACCAGGATAGAAGATTGGCTAGCTAACAGGAAACAGAGAGTAGTCATGAATGGGTCATTTTCTGGTTGGCAAAATGTACAAGTGGTGTGCCACAGGGATCAGTGCTGGGACCTCAACTTTTTACAATTTATATAAATGACTTGGATGAAGGGACCGAAGGTATGGTTGCTAAATTTACTGATGACACAAAGATAGGTAAGAAAGTAATTTGTGAAGAGGACATAAGGATGCTACAAAGGGATATAGATAGGTTAAGTGAGTGGGCTAAGACCTGGCAAATGGAGTATAATGTGGGAAAATGTCCATTTTGGCAGGAAGAATAAAGAAGAAGCATATTATCGAAATGGTGAGAGATTGCAGAGCTCTGAGATGCAGAGGGATCTGGGTGTCCTAGTGCATAAATTGCAAAAGGTTAGTTTGCAGGTATAGCAAGTAATTAGGAAAGTTAATAGAATGTTATCGCTTATTGCGAGGGGGATTGAATACAAAAGTAGGGAGGTTATGCGTCAGTTATACATGGCACTGGTGAGACTTCACCTGGAATACTGTGTGCATTATTGGTCTCCTTATTTAAGGAGGGATGAAAATACATTAGAAGCAGTTCAGAGAAGGTTTGCTAGACTAATACCTGGAATGGGTGGGTTGTCTTATGAGGAAATGGTGGGTGGATAGGCTAGGCTAGTATCTACCAGAGTTTCAAAGAGTAAGAGGCGACTTGATTGAAACATATATGATCCTGAGGGGTCTTAACAGGGTGGATGTGAAAAGGATGTTTCCTCTTGTGGGAGAATCTAGAACTAGGGGTCACTGTTTGAAAATAAGGGGCTGCCCATTTTCTCTCATAGGAACATAGGAACATAGCTACATAGGAGCAGAGGTAGGCCATTCAGCCCATCGAGCCTGCCCCACCATTCACATGGCTGTTCATCCACTTCAATGCCTTTTTCCCACACTAGCCTCAGGTATATACCGCAGGGCAAAAATTATAGCTGGGGGAAAGGAAATTATGATGCGATTAGGCAAGATTTAGGATGCGTAGGATGGGGAAGGAAACTGCAGGGGATGGGAACAATCGAAATGTGGAGCTTATTCAAGGAGCAGCTACTGCGTGTCCTTGATAAGTATGTACCTGTCAGGCAGGGAGGAAGTTGTCGAGCAAGGGAGCCGTGGTTTACTAAAGAAGTTGAAGCGCTTGTCAAGAGGAAGAAGAAGGCTTATGTTAGGATGAGACGTGAAGGCTCAGTTAGGGCGCTTGAGAGCTACAAGCTAGCCAGGAAGGATCGAAAGGGAGAGCTAAGAAGAGCAAGGAGAGGACACGAGAAGTCATTGACGGATAGGATCAAGGAAAACCCTAAGGCTTTCTATAGGTATATCAGGAATAAAAGAATGACTAGAGTTAGATTAGGGCCAATCAAGGATAGTAGTGGGAACAAAAACAAGAAATGCTGGAGTCACTCAGCAGGTCTGGCAGCATCTGTGGAAAGAGAAGCAGAGTTAACGTTTCGGGTCAGTGACCCTTCTTCGGGATAGTAGTGGGAAGTTGTGTGTGGAATCAGAGGAGATAGGGGAAGTGTTAAATGAATATTTTGCATCAGTATTTACAGTGGAGAAAGAAAATGTTGTCGAGGAGAATACTGAGATTCAGGCTACTAGGCTAGATGGGATTGAGGTTCACAAGGAGGAGGTGTTATCAATTTTGGAAAGTGTGAAAATAGATAAGTCCCCTGGGCCAGATGGGATTTACCCTAGGATTCTCTGGGAAGTTAGGGAGGAGATTGCAGAGCCTTTGTCCTTGATCTTTATGTCGTCATTGTCAACAGGAATAGTGCTGGAAGACTGGAGGATAGCAAATGTTGTCCCCTTGTTCAAGAAGGGGAGTAGAGACAGCCCTGGTAATTATAGACCTGTGAGCCTTACTTCGGTTGTGGGTAAAATGTTGGAAAAGGTTATAAGAGACAGGATTTATAATCATCTTGAAAAGAATAAGTTCATTAGCGATAGTCAGCACGGTTTTGTGACAGGTAGGTCGTGCCTCACAAACCTTATTGAGTTTTTCGAGAAGGTGACCAAACAGGTGGATGAGGGTAGAGCAGTGGATGTGGTGTATATGGATTTCAGTAAGGCGTTTGATAAGGTTCCCCACGGTAGGCTATTGCAGAAAATACGGAAGTATGGGGTTGAAGATGATTTAGAGCTTTGGATCAGAAATTGGCTAGCTGAAAGAAGACAGAGGGTGGTGGTTGATGGAAAATGTTCATCCTGGAGTTTAGTTACTAGTGGTGTACCGCAAGGATCTGTTTTGGGGCCACTGCTGTTTGTCATTTTTATAAATGACCTGGAAGAGGGTGTAGAAGGGTGGGTTAGTAAATTTGCGGATGACACTAAGGTCGGTGGAGTTGTGGATAGTGCCGAAGGATGTTGTAGGGTACAGAGGGACATAGATAGGCTGCAGAGCTGGGCTGAGAGATGGCAAATGGAGTTTAATGCGGAAAAGTGCGAGGTGATTCACTTTGGAAGGAGTAACAGGAATGCAGAGTACTGGGCTAATGGGAAGATTCTTGGTAGTGTAGATGAACAGAGAGATCTTGGTGTCCAGGTGCATAAATCCCTGAAGGTTGCTACCCAGGTTAATAGGGCTGTTAAGAAGGCATATGGTGTGTTAGCTTTTATTAGTAGGGGGATCGAGTTTCGGAGCCACGAGGTCATGCTGCAGCTGTACAAAACTCTGGTGGGACTGCACCTGGAGTATTGCGTGCAGTTCTGGTCACCACATTATAGGAAGGATGTGGAAGCTATGGAAAGGGTGCAGAGGAGATTTACTAGGATGTTGCCTGGTATGGAGGGAAGGTCTTACGAGGAAAGGCTGAGGGACTTGAGGTTGTTTTCGTTGGAGAGAAGGAGGAGGAGAGGTGACTTAATAGAGACATATAAGATAATCAGAGGGTTAGATAGGGTGGATAGTGAGAGTCTTTTTCCTCGGATGGTGATGGCAAACACGAGGGGACATAGCTTTAAGTTGAGGGGTGATAGATATAGGACAGATGTCAGAGGTAGTTTCTTTACTCAGAGAGCAGTAGGGGCGTGGAACGCCCTGCCTGCAGCAGTAGTAGACTCGCCAACTTTAAGGGCATTTAAGTGGTCATTGGATAGACATATGGATGAAAATGGAATAGTGTAGGTCAGATGGTTTCACAGGTCGGCGCAACATCGAGGGCCGAAGGGCCTGTACTGCGCTGTAATGTTCTAATATCCCTTTATGTCATTGGTAGTTAGAAATCTGTCCATCTCTGCTTAAACATACTCATTGACTGAGCTTCCACAGCCCTGTGCGGTAAAGAATTCCAAAGATTCACAACCCTCTGAGTAAAGAAATTTCTCCTCATCTCTGTCCTAAGTGGCTTCCCCCTTATTTTGAAATTGTGTCCCCTGGTTCTGGACTCCCCAACCAGGGGAAACATCTTAGATGCATCTACTATGTCTATCCCTTTACATATTTTGTAGGCTTCAATGAGATCACCTCTCATTCTTCGAAACTCTATACAATTGAAGCAAGACTTCACTACTATTGTACTCAAATCATCTTGCGATAGAGGCTAACATACTTTTAGCCTTCTTAATTGCTTGCTGCACCTGCATGCTAGCTTTCAGTGACTTATTGTCAAGGACACCCAGGTCCTTTTGTGCACCTACACTTTCTAATCTCTTAGCATCTTTGAAATACTCTGCACATCTATTCCTCCTACCAAAATGGATAACCTCACATTTTTTCCACATTATATTCCATCTTTCACGTTCTTGCCCACTCACTAAGTCTGTCAAAATCCCCTTAAAATCGCTATGCATCTTCCTCCAAACGCATATTCCCATCTGGTTTTGTGTCATCTGTGCACTTGGAAATACTACATTTGGTCCCCACATCTAAATCATTGATATATATTGTGAACAGCTGGGGCCCAAGCACTGATCCCTGCGGTACCCCATTAGTCACAGTCTGCCAATGCGAGAATGGCCCATTTATTCCTACTCTCTGCTTTCTGCCTGTTAATCAGTCCTTAATCCATGCCAGTATATTACCTCCTATCAATGTGCTTTAATTTTGCTAACCAATCTCCTGTGGGGGACTTTATTAAAAGCCTTCTGAAAATCCAAGTATATCACGTTCACCAACTCCCCTTTATCAATTCTGTTAGGAACATCCTCAAAAAACTTCAACAGGTTCGTCAAACATGATTTCCCATTCATAAATCCATGTTGACTATGCCCAATCAGATCATATTATCCAAGTGTCCATTTATCACATCCTTCAGAATAGACTCTAGCATTTTCCAATGACTGATGTAAGGCTAACAGGTCTGTAACTCCTTGTTTTCTCTCTCCCTCCCTTCTTAAATATTGGGGTGACTTTGCTACCCAGCAATCTGCAGGAACCATTCCAGAATCTATAGAATTTTGCCTTTACTTTTGGGGGTTTTGTGCCTTGAAGGAATGTATAATTGCTGTAATCCATGTAATATTTCCTTAAAGACTATTCGTTGCCTATATACTGTCATACCTTTTAATCTATTTTCCTAATCCACCTCAGCCAATTTGCACCTCATACCTTCATAATTTCTTTTGTTCAAATTTAACACCCTGGCTTCAGATTGAACCATCTCATTTTCAAACGTAATGTAAAATTCTATCATATTATGGTCACTCATCCCTAAAGGTTCTTTTACAACAAGATTATTAATTAGCCCTTTCTCATTACATAATACTAGATCTAAAATGGCCTGTTCTCCAGTCGGTTCCTCAACATACTGCTCTAGAAAACTACCTCTAACACATTTCAGAAACTCATCCTCCACAGCATTAGTGCACATTAGGTTTACCCAGTCTATATGCAGATTGAAGTCACCCATGATTACTGTATTACCCATGCTACATGCTTCTCTAATCTCCTGATTAATACCATGCCCCACACTACCAATACTGTTTGGTGGCCTATAAACAACTCCTACCAATGTTTGCTGCCCCTTTCTGTTTCTTAGTTCCACCCAAACAGATTCCACAGTTTGTTCTTCCGATCTGAGAACCTCCCTTACTAATGTACAACCCATCCCTTATTATCAGTGCAACACCACCTCCTTTTCTTTTTTGCCTGTGCTTCCTAAATGTCTAATATCCTTGAATATTAATTTCCCAGTCTTGGTCACCCTGTAGCCACGTTTCCGTAATGGCAATTAGATCATACCCATTTACCTCTATTTGGGCCTTTAAATCATCTACCTTGTTGCAAATGCTGCATGCATTCAGGTAGAGTGCCCTTAACCTTGTCTTCTTCACATTATTCTGCATTCTAAGCCTAGTTAGTGCTCGCCTTTTTTTCACCTGCCTTCTAATGTCACTTGCTACTTTTCTATGTCCTGTTACCAGCTTTATTTCCTTCCAATTTGAGGTATCCTCAGGTTCCCATCCCCCTGAAAAGCTAGTTTGCTAGTTTAACCATCCCCCATCCACCACCCCCCCCCCCACCCGCCCCCCACCAACAGTACGAGCAAATCTTCCTGTGAGGATGTCTGTTCTGATCCTGTTAAAGTGTAGATGAGGAAATTTTTTCTTTCTCTCAGTGGATTGTGAGTCTTTGGAACTCTGTTCCTCAAATGGTGGTGGAAGCAGAGTCTTTGAATATTTTTAAGGCAGAGGTAGATAGATTCTTGATAAGCAAGGGAGTGAAAGGTTATTGCGAGTAGGCGGGAATGTGGAGTTGAGGTTACAATCAGATCAGCCATGATCTTGTTGAATGGTAGACAAGGCTCGAGGGGCCGAGTGGCCTATTCCTGCTCCTAATTCGTATATTCATATGTTTGTATGTTTGTGCAGATCAACAGCTGCAGAGTATCACGTTCGTTGGAGTGTCAAAGGCTAGAAAGCTGGAAGCTTGAAAGAGCAATTTAAGTGACTTGAGGGAGAGTTTTTTTTTCCAAGGGTGGCTGCTGAAGGAAGTGGGGTTGGAAGGGAATAGGAGGATGTGTGTCTGTGAGCGATATAAGGACATGGTCAGCGATTGCTTTATCTGTGATTGAGCTGATGAGAATAGAGAGGTCATGTGAGATGGGAAGATGGAGGGAGGGCTGCAAATATGGGTACAAGAATTTATTTGGAGGAAGAGTTTAAGTGTAAGGAGGAAAAGTAGCGAATGTGCAATCAGAAGAAACTGCAGAATTTCACCTCTTTTCATGTTGGATGAGCTAAAATCCACAAGCTATAAATCATTACTCAAGTATATTGAACATTTAAAAGGTTAATGAACAGCACTCAGTACAAATGGTACATTTACAGTCAATACAAACCATGAATCTCCTTAATCTCAAAAAATACCAAAAGGTGCTTCTCTTTCACTAACCTGTGGCCTTGAAATTTGAGCCCTGAGCTCTTACCTGGCTCTTCTTTGTCTTTGTAACATTGAAGGTTCCATACTGACTGCTGTCTTCATTTAATATCGTCCAAGGTACAGCCCCAAACTTCTTTGAAGAAAGCTAAGAATAAAAGACATTAAACTTTCTTATAATTACATTTAAATGTTCTGTATGCAAAGGATTTAAAAAGGGATTGACCACAAAATACAGCAGCCAAAGGAATTATAAATCTTTGGCCTTGGTGGAGAGCCAAGGCATCCCTTTAAAGCTATCAACAAATCATTTGAAGTGTTCCCAGCATGTGTGAAGGCTGTCCCTCTGACTTTTAACCTCATTCAGTCAGACACCATGAGGACTGTGAATGAAACCAGCTACTTCTCTTTCCTTCTTCAGGTGTTTTTCTGGAATCGGCAATAAAGCAACATCAAAAAGTACATGGAATACAATTAAAATATAACTGTCTTTCATTCTATTAGCAATTTGAATCATGAAGCGGTTTGTTGGTGCTGTATATTTTAGGGTCATCAGGAATGCCATAGCCTGCCTCTGTCAATATTCCCGGAATCATTTGGTCCCAATTACAGCTAATGATCTTTTATTATGTACTTATCCCTCTCTCAAGGCCATTAGTCAACAACATTATTTTTTCTAAATCTGACTGAAGAACCCAATCATGTGGGGGTATTATTATTAAGTCATCTCTTCCAAAATGAATAACTAACAAATGAATGCTGAGTAAATGGTAACTGAAAAGTCAAAACCATTTTCTATCTACAGCCAATAAAATTCCCTCCTGTGAATACATTTAAAACCTAAGTCGCATCCACATGTCACTTACATGGCTCTTGTCTTAAAATGCCTGACATTTCATACTGAAAGAAAACAGTAGCGGATAAATTTGATAACCCCAAAAACGTGCACAGGTATTGCAATGTGTGATTAACCTGCACCATTCAATCTAATGCTGAATTTGAATTTGAATGATTGCTGTGTGCAGCCAGTGCTAACTGTGCTGTTCAGTGGCTGCACACATCAGCAGGGGGCCCAACATCATAACTTCCAAGCACTGCACTGCTTAAAGCTAGCCTGCAGCTCTTAAAGGGGAGATGCATTGTGGCTGGATAAGATGCTGGCAGTCATGCAGGAAGTGAATCTGACCTGGTAAACAGTGAAGACTGGCATAACATGGGAGAGTGCAGGCATTAGTGTTTACAAATGCTGCACTGGAGCCTTGGTGGAGGAGGTCGAAAATAGGAGAGATGTCCTGTATCTGCAGGAAGCCCTCCAGACATATGCTCAAAAGGCAGTGGAAGCAGATAATCATGGAGGTTAATTCAAGGAATCAATCCCCGAGGACCTGGATGCAGTGCCACAAGAAGTTCAATGCTCTTATGTGAGTGGTCAAGGTCAGTGAATGAATGTTCAAATGCCTTATCCTACCAACTGCATCACTAGCCTCAGATGCTGGCCAAATCGCCGCACCCCAAGCATACAACTACCAACAATCTCTATCAATCAGGACTCAATCCTAGCATTCATATGCTTCACTTCACCCTCACACACTTAGCACTGCTGCAAGCCTCACAATCACTTCTCATACTTCTACCATGACAGGCACATCAGTCAAGCAGATTGCATGACACGCAATGACACCCATCCCTCTCCTTTGCAGGACAAGGTGGAGCACAACTGGAGACAGCAGGAGTTAACCAGAGGAGGCCTGATGCACCTACATGTCCTAACCACAATGTGGGAGAGGGTACTCACCATTATTGAGACGTCCATTTCTGAGGGGATGGTATCCCCATAACTAATCCTCCTTCTCCAGTGAATGCACTGGCTATGATTTTCCCAAAATTCTCTAGGTTTTAGAACAGTCCCAGAAGATTGGAAGTTAGCAAATGTAACACTGCAATTCAAGAAAGGAGGGAGAGAGAAAACAGGGAACGTCTGACTAGTTAGCCGGACATCAATCATCAGGAAAAAGCTGGAATCTATTATTAAGAAATGCTTAACAATGCATTTAGAAAATCTTAGTATAAGCATACAAAGTCAACATCATTTTACGAAAGGGAAGTCATGTTTGACAAATTTATTAGAGTTTTTTGAGAGTAGTAGAGTAGGTAAAGGGAAATCAGTGCATGTTGTATACTTAGATTCCCAAAAGGCATTTGGTAAGGTACCACAAAAAAGATTAATGTACAAGATAAGTGCTCATGGAGTTGCGGGTAATATATTAGTATGGATGGAAGATTGGTTAATTGACATAAAGCAGAGAGTAGGGATAACTGGGGCATTTTCAAGTTTGCAGGCTGTAACTATTGGAGTGCCACAAGGATCAGTGCTGGGGCCTCATCTATTTACAATCTATATTAATGACTTACACAAAGTGACCGAGAGTAATGTATCGAAGTTTGCTGACAATACAAATTTAGGTGGGAATGTAAGCTGTGAGAAGGAGACAAAGAGGTTGCAAAGAGATATAGACAGGCTTCGTGAGTGAACAACAAGGTGGCAGATGAAGTATAATGTGGGGCAGTGTAAGGTTATTCACATTGGTAGTGAGAATAGGAAAAAGTAAATATTTTTTAGAAGGCATGAAAATTTCAAATGTTGATTTTCAGAGAGACTTGGCTGTACTCATACAAGGAACACAAAATAACTATGCAGGTACAGCAAACAATGAGGAAGACAAGTGGAATGTTGGTCTTTATTGCAAGCCAAATGGAGTACAAGAATAAGGAAGTCTTGTTATAATTGTATAGGAACATACAGGAACATAGGAAGATAGGAACAGGAGTAGGCGATTCAGCCCCTCGAGCGTGTCCTGCCATTCAATGAGATCATGGCTGATCCATGGCCTAACTCCATCTACCTGCCTTTGGCCCATATCCCTTAATATCTTTGCTTAACAAAAATCTATCTATCTCAGATTTAAAATTAACAACTGTTCAAGCTTCAACTGCTGTTTGTGGGAGAGAGTTCCAAACCTCTACCACCCTTTGCGTGTAGAAGTGCTTCCTAACATCTCTCCTAAACGGTCTGGCCCTAATATTTAGACTATGCCCCCTAGTTTTAGAATCTGCAACCAGTGGAAATAGTCTATCTTTATCTAGCCTGTCTTTTCCTGTTAATATCTTGAAGACTTCGAGCAGATCACCCCTTAACCTTCTAAATTCGAGTGAAAACAGGCCTAATTTGTGTAATCTCTCCTCGTAACTTAACTCCTGTAGTCCAGGTATCATTCTTGTAAACCTATATTGCACTCCCCCAAGGCCAATATATCCTTCCTAAGGTGTGGTGCCCAGAACTGCGCCCAGTACTCCAAGTGGGGTCTAACCAGGGTTTTGTACAGCTGCAGCATAATCTCTGTGTCTTTATACTCCAATCCTCTAGATATAAAGGCAAGCATTCCATTAGCCTTTTTGATCATTTTCTGCACTTGCTCGTGGCATTTTAAAGATCTATGCACTTGAACCCCCAAGTCTCTTTGGACATCCACTGTACTTAACCTCTTCCCATTTAGAAAGTACCCTGCTCTATCCCTTTTTGGTCCAAAATGGATAACCTCACACTTGCCCACATTGAAATCCATCTGCCACAGTTTTGCCCACTCACCTAGACTGTCAATATCTCCTTGCAATTTTATGCTATCATCTAGACTGTCTACAATGCCGCCTAATTTTGTATCATCAGCAAATTGGGATATATGACTTACTATGCCATCATCCAAGTTGTTAATGAATAATGTGAATAATGAGGCCCCAACACAGATCCCTGCAGGACACCACTAGTCACATCCTGCCAATCAGAGCACTTACCCATTATCCCCACTCTCTGTCGCCTTCCACTCAACCAACTTCCTAATGTCAATAATTTGCCCTCAACTCCATGAGCTTCTACTTTAGTTAACAGTCTCTTATGTGGGAATTTATCAAATGCCTTCTGGAAGTCCATATAAATAACATCCATAGACTTTGGTGAGACCACACCTGGATTGCTATGCGCAATTTGGTCTCCATATCTGAGGAAGCATATACTTGCCTTGGACGTGGTACAGCAAAAGTTCTCTAAATTGGTCCCTGGGATGAGAGGCTTGTTCTATGATGAGACACTGAGTAAATTGGGCCTATACTCGCTGGAGTTTAGAAGAATGAGAGGTGATCTCATTGAAACCTACAAGATTCTGAAGTGGGTTGACAGAGTTGACACTAAGAGGATGATTCTCTTGGCTGAGAAATCTGGAACACAGGTGCAGCCTCAAGATAAACCATTTAGGACTGACATGAGGAGAAATTTCTTCATTCAGACAGTTGTGAATCTTTGGAATTGTCTTCCTCAGAAGGTTGTGAATGCAGCATCAATGACTATATTCAAGACTAAGATCACTTGATTTTTGATCTCTCAGGGAATCAAGGGATATGGGGAGCAGGCAGGAAAGTGGAGCTGGGGTAGAAGATCAGCCATGAATGGCAGAGCAGGCTTGAGGGGCCGAATGGTCTACTCCTGCTCCTATTTCTTATGTTCTCCTGTTCTTCTCGCATCCCACTTCCCCTTCATCCCACATTCTATTCTGATTCTATACTGCAGATGGTGCAAGAATATACATCTTACTTTCCCCACCTCCCCACACCACAGCCTTACTCTTGTGCCTTTTTCCTTTGAGATATTCAAGAGGTGCAACCTGGCTAGGCAATGGATAAACACCAAGAAAAAATAATGATGAAGACACAGCATCATCATTTGATTTCACACTCGCAACCACCTACTCAAATACTTACACTATGTGTATCTTAGGCTTGCAGCCAGGGCAGGGAACAAGGAAAGCACAGCTGCCAGCTCACCAGAGGGTGAGGTTGCACACAGTTTCTGCTGCAGAGCACTCAGATGAGGATTGTGATGAAGCAACCTACTGAAGAACGCAGTTAGACATGCACAGCAAAATGCTTGGTATTTTAGGAGGCCTGCCGGAAAACCTGCAGTCATTGTCAAGGAGCATGGAGGCGTCCAGCACCAGCTTGGCACAAGGCTTTGCACAAAGCTCAGAGTCCATCCTTTCCAGCATGGAGGTCGTGGCCAACTCCATTCACACACTTGTGGACCCAACCATGGTGCAGCGTCTGATGGTCAAAGGCATAGCTTCCATGACAACACAAGCAGCAGCCGCCCAACATCTGAGTGTTGCAGAGGAAACTCAGAATGCTGGCATGCAAGGTCCGTTTGCCACCATGCAAGCTGCCATTATGGTTGTACACTGTAGGGTTCAAAGGGGCTTGCAGAGTGTCACATTGATCCAGTAATCTGTCCTATGAGGATTGCTGAACTGCCTCCCTGGGGTAGTGACAGTGGCTCTAAAGATCGCAAGCCTGAAATAAAAGCAAAATACTGCAGATGCTGGAAATCTGAAATAAAAACAAATTGCTAGAAATACTCAACAGGTCAGGCAGCATCTGTGGTGAGAGAAGCAGAGTTAACGTTTCGGGTCTGTGACCTTTCATCATTATCTGATGAAAGATCACAAGCCTGAACCCGCTGTCCTCTCTCAGGTAAACTGCATCCATCCTCGCACCATTGCCACTCTGCCAGTGCCCTTGCTGTTCCCTGTCATCCAGTCAGCCCAGTCTGCAGCTGCCCATGACGAGGTGATGCAGTCTGGAGCTGGGCCTTCAAGGTCCAGAGCTGTTCGAGATTGTCCTGCAAGGCTATCTGCAGTCTCCTGTACTGAAAGTCAGCAGCCTTCCACCAGTCATGCTGCAGCCACTGGGCTAGCAATGTGTATGGAGTACTAGGCCAGACAAAAGCATACAGAAGACAGACATTAAGGAAATGCACAAGGGTGATTAGTTGATGTTTGCATGCAATATGGCATAGTTTCATTTATAAATTTGGTTTGGAATATTTATTTTTTGGTGGCTTTTATTTTTGCATGTGGCCAAGTGGATGCTGTGATGGTCAGTGATAGAGGCAAGGGAAGGTGAGGGACTGTTGGTGAATGGAGAATTGGGCTTACATTACTGATATCACACATGAATGAGTGCTTCATGGACAGCCTGGCAGAAAGAGGTTGTTCAGGTTGCTTCCTCTCTTCCTCTTCCTACTCTTCCTCTTCTTCCTCCTCCTCCTGCTGCTTTTCCTCCTCCTCCTCCTCTTGCTCTTCCTCCTCATGATCCTGCTCCTCAGCAGCACACCTTGTAGATGGTGGCAAGGACAGTCCCCTCATTATCGCGAGGCTGTGCAGCATGCAGCAACATGTTCCTGTAAAGGTGAAGGGTAGGACTAACAAGTCCAGGGAACCCTGGATGTCAAGGGATATTGAGGATTAGATAAGGAAAGAAAAAAGGCTTATGGCAGATTCAGAGGGCTAAAAACAGCAGAGGCCCTAGAGGAGTATAGAAAGTGTAGGAGGGTCCTTAAAAAAGTAATTAGGAAAACGAAGAGGGGGCATGAAAAAACACTGGCAGATAAGATAAAGGAAAATCCCATGGCGTTTTATAAGTATATTAAGGGCAAGAGGATAACTAAGGAAAGAGTAAGGCACATTAGGACCAAAGTGGCAATCTGTGTGTGGAGCCAGAGGACGTAGGTGAGGTTTTAAATTATTACTTTTCATCTGTGTTCACTATGGAGAAGGATGATGTAGGTATAGAGATCAGGGAGGGGGATTGTGATATACTCAAACAAATTAGCATTGAAAGGGAGGAGGTATTAGCGGTTTTAGCGGGCTTAAAAGTGGATAAATCCCCAGGCCCAGATGAGATGTATCCCAGGCTGTTATGTGAGGCAAGGGAGGACATTGCAGGGGCTCTTACACAAATTTTCAAATCCTCTCTGGCCACAGGAGAGGTGCCAGAGGACTGGAGGACAGTGAATGTGGTACCATTATTCAAGCAGGGTAGCAGGGATAAGCCAAGTAATTGCAGGCCAGTGAGTGTAACATCAGTGGTAGGGAAACTATTGGAAAATATTCTGAGGGACAGGATTAATCTCCACTTGGAGAGGCAGGGATTAATCAAGGATAGTTAGCATGGCTTTGCCAGGGGGAGATCATGTCTAACAAACTTGATTGAATTTTTCGAGGCGGTGACTAGATGTGTAGATGAGGGTAAGACAGTTGATGTGGTCTACACGGACTTCAGTAAGGCATTTGATAAGGTCCCACATGGGAGATTGGTTAAGAAGGTAAGAGCCCATGGGATCCAGGGCAATTTAGTAAATTGGATCCAAAATTGGCTTAGTGGTAGGAGGCAGAGGGTGATGGTCGAGGGTTGTTTTTGTGATTGGAAGCCTGTGACCAGTGGTGTACCGCAGGGATCGGTGCTGGGACCCTTGCTGTTTGTAGTGTAACTTAATGATTTACATGTGAATATAGAGGTATGATAAGTCAGCTCGCAGATGACATTAAAATTGGTGGTGTCGTAAATAGTGAGGAGGAAAGCCTTAGATTACAGGATGATATAGATGGACTGGTAAGATGAGCAGAGCAGTGGCAAATGGAATTTAATCCTGAGAAGTGTGAGGTGATGCATTTTAGGAGGTCTAACAAGGCAAGGGAATAGACAATGGGTGGTAAGACCCTAGGAAGTACAGAAGGTCAGAGGGACCTTGGTATATTTGTCCATAGATCACTGAAGGCAGCAGCACAGGTAGATAAGGTGGTGAGGAAGGCATATGGGATACTTCCCTTTATTAGCCAAGGCATAGAATATAAGAGCACGTAGGTTATGATGGAGCTGTATAAAACGCTAGTTAGGACACAGCTGGAGAACTGTGTACAGTTCTGGTCGCCACATTATAGGAAGGATGTGATTGCACTGGAGAGAGTTCAGAGGAGATTCACCAGGATGTTGCCTGGGCTGGAGCATTTCAGCTATGAAGAGAGACTGGATAGGCTGGGTTGTTTTCCTTAGAGCAGAGAAGGCTGAGGGGAGACCTGATAGAGGTTTACAAAATTATGAGGGGCATTGATAGGGTAGATAGGGAGAAACTTTTTTCCCTTGGCAGAGGTGTCAATAACCGGGGCATAGATTTAAGGTAAGAGGCAGGAGGTTTAGAAGGGATTTGAGGGAAACGTTTTTCACTCAAAGTGTGGTTGAAATCTGGAACACACTGCCTGAAGGGGTGGTAGAGGCAGGAACCCTCACAACACTTAAGAATTATTTAGATGAGCACTTGAAATGCCATAGCACACAAGGCTAAGGGCCAAGTGCTGGAAAATGGGATTAGAATAGATAGGTGCTTGATGGCCGGCACGGACACAATGGGCCGAAGAGCCTGTTTCTGTGCTGTATAACGCTATGACTCTATGATACCACAATGAACCTTGATTCTACTGAGTACTGTAGGGCTCCTCTAGAGTGATCCAAGCAGCAGAGGCATTGTTAAAGCAAGTTAATGGCTTGCTCTATCACATTTGGTGTGGTAGCATGGCTCTCATTATAAGCATGCCCTGCACGTGTTCATGGATTGTGTACCAAAGTCAGCCATATCACCAGCTAATAGCACTTGTTGCCCAGTAGTCACCCTTTGGTTTGTTGTGGTGCCTCAAATGCAGCTGGTATAGTGGACTGTCACACCATGAAGGCATCACAACTGCTGTCAGGATACTAGGAATGATGCACTGAGTATGGTCGCACACCAGCTGGATGCTGAGAGAGTGGAACCCTTTTCGGTTCTGGGATAGGACAGAGTTGACAAGTGGCAACTGCAAATCAATGGCACCCTGCACCAAGGGGAACCCTGCAATCCTAGTGGAACAGCATTCTCACTTCGCCTGATAAGAGAGAATAAAATGTAGTTAGGTTATTGAATAGAGAGCCTCAGGGACATCCCTTACACAGCTGTGGATGGCAAACTGCGAGATGTTACAAATATATTCAGCTCCATCCTGGAAGGAACTCAACGCACAGAGTTCATTGCCATGGTCACCTTCACAGCCACTGGCAATGCGGCTCTTGTCCTGTTGTGAGGTTGCAGTTGTGCCGACAGTAAGCAGCAGATTTCAATGAGGACATCCTTACTAAGTGCAGACATCTCACACATTGTTCTCCTACTGAGTTTCAGGTAAGAGAATTGCTCAATTAACACCGTGGGTGGATATGGCCTCCTGCTGAGAGCTCATTTCTCCTCCTTTTTTCAGCAGCTTGTCTTGCTCTCCGTGGCCTCTCAGCCTCACAGCTCCAGCGACTCGGGTTCAGTTCTGGGTGCTGCCTGTGCAGAGTTTGCAAGTTCTCCCTGTGTCTGCGTGGGTTTTCTCCGGGTGCTCCGGTTTCCTCCCACCTCCAAAAGATTTGCAGGTTGATAGGTAAATTGGCCATTGTAAATTGCCCCTAGTGTAGGTAGGTGGTAGGAGAATGGTGGGGCTGTGGTAGAGAATATGGGATTAATGTAGGATTAGTATAAATGGGTGGTTGTTGGTCAGCACAGACTCGGTGGGCCGAAGGGCCTGTTTCAGTGCTGTATCTCTAAATAAAAACTTGTTTGTGCAGAAGCCTTAAAGTCAGCAAAAGCTCCTTCAGCACCTACCATACCACTTCCTGTAAATATTTGCAATTTGAATCAACTATAGAAATCACCAAACACTTGTGGAATTGACGCAACAGCCAGAAGAAATCAATTGACAACTAAGTTGTACATAGTTGATGATCTTTTTACAATTCCAATTGTATGCTGCATGCTGTACAATTTCAAAGTTTGCAGATGATATGAAACTTGGAAGCATTGTGCACTGTGAGGAGGATAGTATAGAACTTCAAAAGGACATAGACAAGTTGGTGGCAGATGAAGTTCAATGCAGAGAAATGTGAAGTGATTCATTTTGGTGGAAAGAACATGGAGAGACAAGAAAGGATAATGGGTACAATTTCAAAGTGGGTGCAGGAGCAGAGGGATCTAGGTGTATTTGTGCATAAGTCATTGAAGGTGGCAGGACATGTTGAGAGAGCAGTTAATAAAGCATACAGTATCCTGGGCTTTATTAATAGGGGAATAGAGTACAAGAGCAAGGAAGTTATGTTGAACTTGAATAAGACACGAGTTCGGCCTCAGCTGGAGTATTGCGTCCAATTCTGGGTGCCACACTTGAGGAAAGACATGAGGGCATTAGAGGGAGTAGAGAAAAGATTCATAAGAATGGTTCCAGGGAAGAGGAATTTCAGTTATGAAGATAGATTGGAGAAGTTAGGTCTGTTTTCCTTGAAGAGAAGGCTAAGAGGTGATTTGATAGAGGTATTCAAAATCATGAGGGGTCTAGACAGAGTAGATAGAGAGAAAGTGTTCCCACTCATGAAAGGATCAAGAATGGAAGGGCACAGATTTAAAGTATTTGGTAAGAGAAGCAAAAGTGACATGAGGAAATTCTTTTTCACGGAGCAAGTGGTTAAGGACTGGAATGCTCTGCCTGAGAACGTGGTGGAGGCAGGTTCAATTGAAGCATTCAAAAGGGAATTAGACAGTTATATGAAAAGGAAGAATTTGAAGGTTATGGTGAGAAAGTATGGGAATGGAACTGAGGGAGTTGCCCTTTCAGAGAGCTGGTGCAGACATAATGGGCCGAATGGCCTCCTTCTGTGCTGTAATGATTCTGTGATTCTGTGAAAAGTGCTAGTGGGGGTTCTTTCCTGCTGCTGAACATGTGTTGAGTTGTGCGAGGTTAAAAGAGGGTGTTAGCTGGAGCATTGAGTTCCAAAATATCTGCTAGTATCAAATCAATATTGTATCAAATCCTGAGCTGCCTGTTCTACATACATCTGGCAGACGTTCACTGGGTGCGTGCCAAGACCCTCAACAATAAGGTGTCACAACTCAGGCTGAAATAAATCACACTTGAAATTGCAGCTGTAACTTTAACAAAGATTTAATAAGTGTTTTATTAAAGACTTCTGTAGAGTTCTATTCACTGTTCTCACTGCAGCAGCATAAATTTATTTGACCTTACAACAATCCCCAGGTCAGGTGTTTTCCCCAAAGCACAAAGCTACTTTCAGTTTCCCTTCCAAGTACCATATATTCTCTAATACTCAAGCCCACACACACAAGCATGACATTCCTCCCTTATCAGACATGTCCATAATTTTTGAACATAATCACAACACATAATCTTGATAGTGTTTTGGTGGTCTCCTGTCGCACTGTGGTCTTCCTGTTGTCTCAGAAACTATGATCACCACGTCAGGATTAGGAAATGTCGTTGGCCCCTCTGGAACTGATATTTCTCCCTCTGGAAAGCAAGCTGTCAGCTGGCTTGGACTTCTGAATTGTTGAATGTCAGCTTCACCTCAGCTCCTAAATCTGGCTCATTTGCTGTTGTGTCTTTGTCACCATCATACTTTTTAACGCAAGAAGAATTTCTGTCATACAGTCCTCCTTCTGGCAATTGCACAGTCACAGTATGTGGCTTGGGATAATATGGTGTATCCATCTTACTCGGATTCTCCCGTCTCGGCAATATTTCATCACCTGTCATCACATCAGACTGTCTAGCTCTCCTTTGCGGCACCCTTTTTCTCAGCATCATGGTCTCGAACCTCCTGATCAACTCTAATGTCCCTCAGCTCTGGTATCTTGGTGTGTATTTTGCATCCAAATAACAACTCAGCTGGGCTCTTTCCCATTGTCGTATGTGTAGGTGCTCTATACATGACCACGTATGACAACATCTCCTTCCAGTCCTTACCCTCAGCCTGAGCAATCCTTATCCATTTCTCTAAGGATTGATGTTGTATTTCCACCCATTTGCCTGTGACCATTATTCTGTGATGGTGAATACCTGTGACTTGCATGTAATCTGCAAAGGTCTGTGAAATGAATTGTGGTCCTTTGCATGAATACAATGTGACAGGTAGACCGTGCCTTGCAAATATTTCAGTCAATGCAAGCACTGTTTTCCTTGCCATTTTTGACTTCATTACCACATACTCATAATAACAGCTATAATCGTCAATAACCACTAGAATGGACTCTCCTGATGGAAATGGACCTAAGAAGTCAACTGCTACATCCTGCCATGGTCCAGCCGGTAACAGTGTACTGCATACTGGTTCTGGTGGATTGGGTCTACTGACAAGTTGGCATCCATGACATGTTTTGACAAACTGTTTCATGTCTTTCTCCATCCCTGGCTACCATACTGTGGTTCATAAATTTTGCAACTACTCCCAAGTGATCCTCTTGAGTTAGCATCACCAGTCTAGGCTTAAGCTTTTGTGGTACTATAAGTGTGTTTCCTCTGAGAATTCACTTCCCAATCGTGAACAGTTCATCTTGTATAATAATGTATGCTCTGAATGGGTTATTCTCCCAATTTCCAGTTTGGATTCTCTGTCTGATGTCATTCAATTCTGGATCTTTGTCTGACAATCTTTCAATCTCTCTAGTTGTCATTGCTCTCAGTGTAGCATGAACTGCCCCATACCGCACAAATGATTCAGCTTTCTTCTCTAGTGAAGATCTGTGTGTTTGATCCTCCCTCAGTAGTCGTGACAGTGAGTCAGCAATGTTCATCTTTCCAACAAAATGAACCACCTTGTACTTGTATTGCTGGAGTCTCAAAACACATCTTTCGATTCTGGCACATGGTTTGGATCTGGGAGAATAAATCATCTGTAATGGCTTGTGATCCATCATTAATTCAAACTCGATGCCAAGTAAGTATACATGGAATCTTTCACATGCCCACACCAATCCTAGGGCCTCTTTCTCCGTCTGAGGATATGTCCTCTCCACATCTGTCAGGGATCTGTTCGCATAAGCAATGATTCTCAGGCCCTCAGTGTGCGTTTGCAGAAACACTGCTCCTAATCCTCCTGGACTAGCATCTGCAATGACCTTCGTTGGTGCTTTTGGATCATAGTATCCCAGCGTTCGAGCACTTGTCAAGTTGCTTTCAAAGCTTTGAATGCGGCTTTCTGTTCTTTGACAAATCTGAACTATTCATTCTTTCTGCTTAACTTTCACAATGGATCAGCCAGGGTAGCAAAGTTTTGGATGTACCTCACACAATAGCTCACCAGTCCCAGAAAACCTCTCACTTTGCGAGTGTTTTGTGGTTCATGTGCCTCTGCTATTGCTTCTATCTTGTCTTTGGCAGGATTGAGTCCACTGGTCGAGAGTTTATCGCCCATGAACTTTAGCTCTGTCATGCCCCACAAGCACCTGTCTGCATTTACCGTAAGTCCTGCTGACTGCAATCTAGCCAATATTAATTTCAGCCTCTCATCATGTTCCTCTCCATTGGCTCCATGAATAATGTTATCATCTGAGACATCAGCAGCTCCTGGGATCCCCTATATAACCTTATGAATTTCATGTTCGTAAATCTCTGGTGCAACATTGATGCTAAATAGTTATCTCTTGTATCAGTAAAGTCCACAATGAGTGACAAAAGTTGTCAACTTCCTTGAATCAAGATGAAGCTCCAGCTGGTGGTATCCCCATTTTAAGTCTAACTTAGAGAATACCTTGCTTGTTGACAACTCTTGAAAGATTTCATCCACAGTGGGAATTGGGTGACGCTCTCTCTATCACTTCATTTACCTGTCACATATCAACACAGAGCCTGATGTCACCATTTGGTTTAGGCACTACCACAACAGGGCTCACCCACGGTGTTGGTCCTTCAACTGGTTCTATGATGTCTTGATCAACCAGTTCCTTGATCTTTGCCTCAACTTTCCGTCTCAGGCCAAAAGATGTTCTGCATATAGGCTGAACTACAGTCTTCACATTCTCATCAATTGTTAATCTCACTTGGCGGTGATGCAACTTCCCAATTCCTTGAAACATTGGTCCAAACTCCTCTCAAAGCTCCACATAGAATTTCACAGAATTCACTTTCAATCCAATGTGTAGCACCCCCAAGGCTTGGCCAGTTTCTCTACTCAGAACAGGCTCACCATCTTCCTGAATCACTATGAATTCTGCCTCCACACTCTGATCTCCAGCTCGTACACTCGTTGTGAAACATCCAACAATTTATAGTGGTGTTTTAGATCTGTAAGGATAAAGCATTTTGACAAATTTTCAAGATGTGCACTTGATTCTCTTTGTCTTCAGTTCCTCCCACAGTGCTCTGCTGATGACATTACTGTCACTGCCTAAATCTACAATAATGCTCACTTCAACACTGCCAACAAACACTGGAACTTTTGCTTGGTTGTTTCCATTGACAGAAAACATGTATCCACAATTGCTATTTGTGTCCTCACTCACTGTATCTTCTTCAACGCATCTCACAGTTGTACTACTTCCATCTCTCTTTCGTTTACATGGTTTGGAAGGCTTGCCATCTGTTCAGCTTTGCTTCTGCACTTCTTGGCAAAATGGTCGTTGCCCCCACATTTTCTACATATCTTTCCCTTGGCAGGGCAGCAATCATCTCCTCCATAGTGCCCCAAGTTGCCACATCTGAAACACCCTCTCTCAGACTTTTTCTGTTTACATTTACGCATATCTGGATTCCATGGTGTCACTCGATTAACCTCAGATTTTGTCATGCCGATGGTAGAAATGGGACCAGGTTTCATGCTGTGAACTTATCCATCCACTGCTTCCAATGCAGACACTATTTTCAAAGTGTCATCCAACGTTAAGTCACCTCCTCTTTCCAGCAGCTTACGTCTCAACTTATCAGACTTGCAATGTTGGACCACCTGATCCATTATCTGGTTATTCAAATCTGTCACAACATAATTGCATCCATACCATGCCTGCCTCAAATAAGTCACAAATTGGGCTACTGTTTCCCCCTCTTTCTGTCTCATTTAATGGAAAACATGCCTTTGGAATGTGTCATTTGCATCACCACATAATGGTCCTTCACAGCTTTCACTGCATGTTCATAATCCACCTTTTCTCCCATGTCAGGCAACATCTTGAAAGTCCCCTTCACCGACGCACCCACATTGAACAGTAATTAGGCCCGTCACTGTGCTTTCTGCACCTCCGTCGCCCCATCCAAAAGCAAACCGCAACTGTCAGCATACGCTTCAAACTCCTCCAGCCACGCTTTCCATTTTGCACCGACGGAACTGGCATCACCCGTCGGATCAAATGGCTCAATTCTCCGGACTGCAGACATATCAACTCCAGCAAATGCCATGACACGATCTTAAATATCTCTGAATTTACCTCGTTACCAATATTACATCTCAGGCTGAAATGAATTATGCTTGAAATCACACCTTTAATTTTAACAAAGATTTAACAAGTGTTTTCTTAAAGACTTCTGCAGAGTTGTGTTCACTATTCTCACTACAGCAGCATAAGTTTATCTGACCTTACAACAACCCCCAGGTCAGATGTTTCCCCCAAAGCTAAAGCTACTTTCACTTTCCCTTCCAAGTACCATATATTCTCTAATAGTCAAGACATAAGGAATCTCGCACATTTTGTCCTGGAATTGTGCATGCTGCAGATGCTATTTTGAAGCTCTAGGGACACTTGTAACATTCTAAAAATGGACGTTAACAAGCCCAATGTCTCACCCAGTACACTTAAATTTACACAGGGCAAAAAAAAAAATTATGGAATATATTTCAGAATTATTTTCCATAGCACAGCAATACTATGATAAACCTTTCTGTTAGCGCTGGCCCACAGAATTTCCTTTGTCAAAATAATCAGCATTGCTAAAGCATTACAGTTTTAATCATTTTGCATGTTAGATGCTAAAATTAAAATTTTGCAGAATTGGTCCTTGAGTGATCATTTTACCAGTCAATTTGACAATCTCATTTTGGAGCCACTCTCAAAGGAAGCATGGGTTAGAGAATCGGGGCTACAATGTTGTAACGCTGCATTTGACCTGCACCTAGTTCAAGCACAGCTACCTGAGTCATAGTATTGTGTTGCTGACTTTATCTTCATTTTTTTATGAAGTTAACAACTGCTAATTATTTATTACATACCATTGCAATGCATATTGGGCCAGAACCAATAACCATGTTTTAAATTAATTTTTGTACTTATCGAAGTGAAGAATACCAGTGCTTGGGAACGTAAATTTCCATTTCAGGTACCCAGTAACAGTGACAAACATCAGGTCAGGAACAGAATGAGCCAAATTCTGTGACAACGGGGGAGGAATTTCCTTGAAGCTGCTCCTGCTCCACCTTTGTAACTTTGCTAGAAGTCCAACAGAAAGCAACATGGTTTCTGCTGCACTTTCAGTAAAGTTATTGCAGTGGACTAGGTGCAGCTCTGAGGAAATTCTCAGCTAGTACGTCTTTGGATCACTTCACGTCCTTTCTGTATAAGACTATAAATTTGTGTTAAAATATGGGTAGCAATGCCTTTGTATATCCAAGCAGGCTAAGAGACAAGTTGGCATTGTCCAAATTCATTTCCCATGATTGAAGAAAAAGAATTTGCATTGATATAATGCTGTTCACAACCCCAGGACAGCCCAAAGTGCTTTAAAGTCAATTAAGTGATTTTCTTGTTTAGGAGATGCGACAGTTAATTTACATACTGCAAGGCTGCACAAACAGCAAAGTGGCAATGACCAGATATGTGGTTTTACTGATGCTCGTTGTGGGATAAATATTGGCCAGGGCACCAGAGAGAATTCCCCTGCTCTTCTTCTGTTGGAGTCATAGGATCTTTTTTGTCCAACTGAGACGGTAGTTTCAGCCTTGGTTTAATGCCTCATCTGAAAGATGGCACCTCCAACAGTGCAGCACTGACAATTTTAGAACTTGCAGAGAGGAGAGAATTCGATCCCATCCCATTCCTTTCATTCATTCTAGATTTGAACCCTTGAGATGGTCTAGACACAAGAGGTCAGTGCAATAATCCACTGCACCATGCAGTCCCCTGACATCCGATGTGTTGAAGTGAATACAGGACACGGAGCAATGTTCCCTCTAAATATTCTTTGTACTGGGCGGGCTACAAACTCGTCTGAGGACGACTTTCTTGTTCATCAGCAGCTTATATTTCAAAAGTTACTGAAGTTCCACAAAGTTGTACACGGCTTGTTTATTTCAATGCATGGTACATTCCAGATTGCAGCACGGCTACGCACATCTGCACCTTCGAGGCAACTTTGATACAGAGTCTAGACTATTTTCTGTGATTGCTGTGGATGAATACAAGAACTTGGAGAAGATAAGTAGCCTATTGCTATTGATTATCTTGGCTATTTTGGCTTATATTTAGATTTTTACAAATTTGTAATATTTTAGCCAAAATATTGTAGATTCAGATAGACTTAAATTAATATTTCATGGAAATTAATAATAGGTATGGCTACCACGTTCTTCATTTGGTGTGAATGTCATAAGAAATTTGGTCCGCAACAGTCTTTTTGTCTAATGAACTAGATTGATTGTTATGTTTTATGACGGATCATATATTTGAAGCAATCTATTGAAGAACTTTATCATTATTGTTTAAATTTTCCTAAGTAAATTAACAGAACTGTTGAGTTTCATAAAGAATTTGCTGCCAAGTTATTTCTTTAATAGCAAATCTTATCCGTTTTCTTTCCACTGGTTGTTTAATACCAATTGAACAAAATAGGAGACTCAGCTTACAAATAAATAAAAGCAATACCAGTGCCAAAAACATTTCTACAGTCACTATCAGGGTCATTGATGGCTTAACGAATTAATTAAAACTCCTGTTGTTCATTTAATTGTTTATTCTGATAAAGTGGATTTATCTGCTAGAGTTTGCAATTTTTCAATAATTGGTCGGAGTTTTAGCAGCCCACTAAGCATGAGGTCAGAGGTGGGGGTGAGGCATAAAATAGGAGCAGACCGCGTTTGGCCGGAAGTCCAACATCATGACATCGCTTCTGGATTTTACCAGCGGTGGAAACCATGGAATGCGGACTTCTGACAACGAGGTGGCAGGACACCAATTGAGGAATTTAAAAGGCCAATTAACTGCAATTTTATACGGAATTTTCAATTTTATCACCGGGGACCATGGGACTTCGGAGTCCCGCCTGGTGAAATGAAGCAGCAATGAGGTGGGGAATGGCAAGGAAGCGGGGGATAAGTGCTGGTTCTGCAGTGAAGCCATCATGAGAGCCAGCATGAGGAAGGGTGGTGCTCAAAGGGCAGTGGCAGACATCGGCAGAAGAGGGAAAAAGGTGGTAGGATTGGGGGGTGGGTGTGGCAAGAGTCACATGGGGCAGTGGCACTTGCCCCGAAGAGAGGTCTCAAGGATACTTTTGGGGAGGGTGAGGAGGTCAGCTTGTTGGAAGGCCCAGAATTCAGAGGGAGGCCACCTGCCGTGGGCCTCATTCACCCAGGCCTCATGGCCCCCACTGAAGAGGAGGGGAAGCTCAAAGGGAGGCAGGTGCAGGCTTTGACGGGGGCAGAATCACCAACCTCACAACCATCAAGAGGGTCAGCCTCGGGCTGGGCCCAATACAGAAGGGTACAGAGGGGCTTGCCAACAGCCACATACGTGCAGAAGACTCAGGATAGAGTCTACCACCCAAGGCTTAACTTTCAGCAAATGTCTGAGCTGCAGTGTCAGCGAAGACGGCGGCTCTCCAGGAGGTTGTCATTGATCTCTGCACCATACTGCAGGATGAGCTGAGATCAAAGGGATTGGTGGACACCCAATGCCAGTGGCATTGAGGATCACTGTGGCTGTCAATTTCAACACCCCCGGCTTCTTCCAGGGATCCAGTGGGACATGTGTGGAATCTCCCAGTCTGTAGTCCATCAGTGCATCAAGAGGTCCGGCGATTATGTGCTATACCACACTGATCTGGAGAGTCAGTCAGAGAGGACCATTGCATTCGGCTCCATTGCTGGATTCCCCATGTGCAAGGTGTCATCGACCGCACACATGTGACCTTCAAGGTTTCCCCGGACCAGCCAGTGGCTTTCATCAACAGGAAGGGTTTCCGCTCATTCAATATTCAACAAGACTGTGTCCACCGATAAAGGATCCTACAGGTGTGTGCATGGTTCGCGGGAAGTAGCCATGATGCCTATATACTTCAGCAGTACCAGGTGCCACAGCTTTACTGGACCCCCACCGGCCTTCAAGGATGGATTCTGGGAAACAAGGGTTACCCTTACAGACATGGCTACTCATGCTTATGAGGGACCCACACTCGGATGCAGAGGAGAGGTACAACACCAACCATGGGTCAACCCGAGCAACCATCAAGCAGGCCATTGGACTTCTGAAGATGTGATTCAGGTGCCTTGATCGATTAGGTGAAGCCCTTCAGTATGCCCCAGTGACGGTCTTGAGTATCATGGTGGTCTGCTGCGCACAGCAGAGGGGCATTGAGCAATGAGATCATTGTTGATCGTGATACCTCCTCCAACAACGAGGCTGTGGAGCAGCCTGTTGACTAGGCAATGTAGCATGAGTAACCCCTTGGACCACAGGCAATGTGAAGTGAGATATGCGCAAGGGAGGCTCAGGACGCCTTCATACAGAGCCGTTTCCGATGACCCTTGAGCCTTTTCAGAAAGATTTGAATTAAGACTTACCTTGAATCAACCCTGCTGTCACCTCCTCCATTTGGTGTCCATCGCCCAGGTGCACATCGCATAGTGGCAAGGCTGAGGAGCTCAATGGACGCGGTTTAGTCCACTGCTCCCAGGCCCTTGAGGGAGAAAAGGTATAGATGCAATCTTACAGCGCACTGAGAATTAAAATGAAAAGCAGGAAAATTGAGCGAAAGATTTATGGTGACGCACACCAGAAAGGAAATGTAACATCTAGATACATAAATCACTTGTGACTCCCAAATGCAGCTAAGTGCTCCTCCTACCTCTTTTACGGGTGCTCCTACATGGTGCTTCCCCTGCGCTCTCAGCTGCTGTGGAGACAGATGCTAATCGTGCTGCCCATGGTTTGGGATGGCCTTGGCCATCGTCCTCTGGCTGCCTGAGGCCTGGAGGGACCCGGCATGCTGAGGGGCTGCTGCAAACGTGCAGGACCCTCCTCTATCCATGCAGCTTTTGGAATTGGTGTCACTGGCAGAGGGGCTGAGGAGCCGCTGTCCACTCCAGGAACACCCTGACAGGAGCCCCTAGAAGCAGCACATTGGTGCGTAGAGACTCTGGAAGCTCCGGTGGATAGTCCAACACCTCTCGCTGCAGCTGTTACAGTTGCCATGTCGCAGCTGACTCCAAAAGCATGTCATCAGCCTGGGGCCTCAGCATGGGCCTGGCCTCCCACAGCCCTCCGACTATCACTGACCTTAGCTGTCACAGCCTCCATCAGCTGCTCTAATTATGAATGCATACACACCGAGAGTATCTGCGCTGGTGTAAAGTGCAGGGTTACGCACCCTCTGAGGAACCTTCCTCCTCCTCAGAGGTAGCCAGCTGGCCTCTGGTTTCTCAACATCTTCTGGCCTCAGCTTGCCCCTGACCTGCATGAGAGAACATAAACATGTAAGGGTTAAAGGCCTCCCATTTCCTCATCCCAGCCATGCTCGCTATGGAGCTCCATGTGTCTAGCATTGGCCAAATGGGGACAATCCTTTGTGTGCCTGATGCACCTGTATTTGTCATCTCACTTCTTGGCTTGACACTCCTGTCTCCCCATCAGCAATTACATGGCCACTCTTCTGGCCTGTCAGCTGCAAGGACTCTTCCTCCATGGGGGTGCGGATGTGAAGATATGGCACCCCTCTGCTGGTCTTGGCCCTCTCTTTAATGTTGCGTGCAATTTATTCCTGGAGGCACAAAAGAAAAGACAGCTAATTTCCCCAAGGACACAAGCACACCGACAATGTTGGTGGGGTCCCTGTGACCCATGAAGGGGGCACATGGATGCCACCTGCATATGCCCACTCTCGAGGGACCTTGTGGGGGTTTGGGGATACAGAAGGGTGTCTCTTACCGAAAGACAGCCATGCCTCGGACAGGACCGACTGCTGCCTGAACACCTTGCCATCGACTGGGTAGTCCCTCCCTTGGAACCATGCAAACCCTTTCGTGTTACCACGTACAAGCCCCAAAGGGAAATGAGCTATGGAGTATCCACCTTGGTGGATCGAATAAAGTCACTGTTGTACTTCTGACACTGGATCCAGGTTCTTGGCATGACCTCATGCCTGCTGACCTCCTCTGCGATCCCCATCCAAGGATAGTTTGGTTCAGCGGGGTCTTCTCATCACCCCGGCCCTTAGGAAGAGGACCTCCCGCCTTGCCCTTCCAGCCTGGAGAAGAACCAGGGGACCACCCAGGGTCTTCCTTCTGTCATTGTGTGTGTTGCCTCCCAGGGAGCTCCTTGGTACCTTTGAGTCTTGAATGAGGGGAGCAGCTGCAGCAAGATGGTCGAAGACAGCTGTAGCAGAATGTCTCCAGGCAGGTTACACCAAGGCATCAGGAACAAGAAGGAATGCTTTGTTCATGCAGGAATGAATGCAGGGCTGGCTGCCCTTTAAATATGGAGACAGCACCTGCCACGGCATCAGTTGACACCGACCTCACCACTCCTGTTCCCACTTTGGGCTCCAGATTGGATGGTCCCCTTGCCTCGTGCTCATTAATTGGATGGCTCCCACGCTGCGCACTCCTTAATTGGCTGGTCACTGCAGGATCGCATGTGGCTGGCCGCCTAACTCAGGCACAGAAACGGCATGCCCCTACCACGACCCACACAATTACCATAAAAAATTATTTCAGCCATGTACAAAATGTAATATTTCTTAATGTAGTTAGTATTTAAAGGGTCCATTTTTACGATTTTAATCTCATGCTTTACATTCATTAACTTTGCAAATAACAAAAAAGATTGAAAATTTTGCTGAGTTAGCTTTTGAAATGATTATTGATGTTAACCATGACGATGCCTGTTCTATATATTCCCACTGCTATTTATTGTAATATTTCACTTTCAATGTACAACCATAGTGACAGTGGCACAGAAATCATCACATCACATAGAGTATTTGATCCTATGTAGTATTTTTATTGGAACACTCAATCTGACTCTTAACTCTTTTTCAAGTGAATTCATCAACATTGGCCCAGATTTTACAGTCAGTGACAAAGGAATGGCAATCATTGTTCACTACGCTGATCGTTGCCCACAACATTTTTGCAGGCTTTTGAGTAGACTTCTAATACAGCGCAGGGGATCTATGGATTGTGTGAGCAGGGCAAGAAACATTGCTCAAACCAATCAGGTTGAAGAATTCTCACTGAGACACGGGACACTCCTATCTGTCCTGGGACGGCTCATTGACCTTCACCTAGGGAAAATCCATTTAATTCATTCCCTGGTTCTCCTAACTTTCCAAAGAAAGTCTCAGACAGGCAGACCTCATGGTCATCTGCCTGCAGTGCCAATGCAGTCTCCTGTGGGGGAACTGGTTTGATCATGGCCTGACTCACTACACATTCAGGGAAATGGCAGGAGACCGCCTCCTCCCACCGCCCTGTCTCTCTGACCTCCTGTGGTCTTTCTTTCATTACTGTGGGGGGGGGGGGGGCGGTGCGACCACCTTCACCCCTGCCAGATCATTACCTAGGAGCAGGTCAACCCCGTCCACAGGCAAACTGGGGACAATCCCTACGATCACCGGTCCCAAAAGTAGGTTGCACTCCAGGTGCACAGGGCATACAGGTACAGGCATATACTACCTTCCAATACCATTCACCACCATTCCAGTGTTCACTACACTCTCTGGGGGAAAGGTCAGGCCATTTCCCAGTAAAAGGGATCTAGTCACCCCTGTGTCCCTGAGAATTAATATGGGCTTGCTTGCCCCACTCTAGGGATATGGGGTTACTTTCCCTTCAAATACAAAACCCTGATAACCTTCAGGAATCGTATTAACTTTTCTTGCATTGGCCATAGTAAGCTTCCTGGGTTGCACTCTGACTGCAGTTAAAGCCACAGCTTGTTCTGTGTTTTGCATCAGGCCCTTGTCTTCACTGAGCAGGTGTGACTTGATTAACCCTATCGGTTTCTCCTTTAGTTTCCAGCAGTCAGCTTTTAAATGCCCTGCCTTATTACAATGGAAGCATACAGGTCTCCGGGTCTCACTCTTGCTCACAGCACCTTCCTTTTTGGCTGGAGGAGGGCCCTGTGTCTCCTGCTTTCCTTTACCTCCCAGGACTGCCTGGGCAGAGATCACCTTCCCTCCCTTTGTCCTTTTCGGATTTGTTGGGGTGATTAGGAAAAGTTCTCCCCGGGAAACCGATTTATAAATTAAAGCAATCTCATCATCCAGAACGGCCGCTTGCCGGGCTCCCTGAACCTGCTGATCCTCTACATGGGTTTTTATTGAGAGTGGGAGAGAGTTTTTAAATTCCTCTAACAGGATTACTTCTCTGAGAGTCTCATAGCTGAGCTGTACTTTAAGAGCCCTCAGCCACTGGTCAAAAGCCAGTTGTTTACTTCTTTCAAACTCCAGATAAGTTTGATTGTCTTGTTTTTTGAGGGTTCTAAACATTTGGCGATAGGCTTCAGGTACTAATTCAGATGCCCCAAGGATAGCATTTTTGGTCAGTTCATAATTTGATAAACTCTCATCTGGCAACAAGGAATAAACCTTATGGGCTTTTCCGGTTAGTTTGTTTTGCAATAAGAGAGACCAGGTCTCAGCTGGCCATTTTAGCTGCCTTGCCAGTTTCTCAAAAGACACAAGAAATGCTTCCATATCTTTCTCATTGAATTTTGGAATTAATTGAGAGAGTTTTAGCAATCTTGTACCCAGCCCTGAATTGTGCTCCTCCATATTGGCCATACTTTCACTTGAGTTACTCTGTCATCCCCTAGCTAACTCAATCCACTTCAACTGTCTCTCTTCAGATTCTTTTCAGAATATTCTTTCACTCTCTCTCTCTCCTGCCTTTCATTTTATTCATGTTCCTTTTGGAAGTCTTTCTACCTCTCCTGCCTCTCTTTTTCCCTTTCCTCAAATTCAAATTTCCTTTGTTCCAATTGTATCTTCGTTAACAATACCCTGTTGGATTCTATTTCTAACACTGCTTCTTTTTCTTCAGATTCAAGGGAAATTGGTTGGTCACTAGCCTTAGGAGTTCAGACTTCCTAACCTTGCCACATACAGTGATCCCACATTCTCAGCCATTTTCCTCAACTCCTCCATAGACAGTGCTTTTAACTTATGACAAGCTACTTCACCTTGGCTTGGAGAGTTACTCGCTTCAGTTGCAGACATGTTAGTATTCAATCATACACAACCACAAGAAAACCGATATTAATCTTTGCTCTTTTTGATTGGGAACAATTTGGCTTCACACTTCCAATTTCACTCATTCATCTGTGGGTAATATTCTGTGGATGCTAGCACCCAAATTTCTGTTATGACCAGGTGAGAAATGTGTCTAGGTGTCTTTTGCTGTCTTTACTTGATCTTATTGTAACAGGGTTTTATTTTTAAATACACTGTGTTTTGAGCTCCCCCCTTTTTGTAAATCATTGTTCATAGCTTTCCAATTATAAGGCAAAGAAACCAACACACCTGGTTTTCTCACGTTTAAAGGAGAAAAGTGAAGTTTATTGAACTTAAACTCTAATACAGTTCACGCCTACGGATATACGACACACCCACGCTAGCATGCACACGCAATATACACATGCAGATAGGGACAGAAAAGAGAAGAGGAAAATATGGTAGAGAGGGGTTTGAGGCAATATCAGAAGAGGTTCATCTTTGCTGTGTTTCGAGCTCCTTTGTTTGTAGGTAGTCTTGCTGTTCGTGGGGCACAGTGTTCTTCTTAAACCTTGTTCAGGCAGGAGACTTTTCTCTCTTTGAGGTTCATGTGTTTTCACAAGATTCAGTTCCATGGGAAAGAGATGGAGGAAGGCAGGACTGGAGAGGTTATGCTTCAGTTCCAGGAGCACACAGCTTTTTCAGTTCAAATCCCTTGTTGGAAGTTCAAATCTCAACAGCCAGCTAGTCATGTGACTAAAACTGGTCTGACCACTTTTTCTATGTTAGTGGATTCTGCTATTTTAGCAGTCAACCTGGAATGCTAGCTCCCCCACCTTCAACGTCTGGTAATCAAAAGTCCATTGTTGATTGAATGAGTCCCTTGTTCCAACACTGTCTGTTATCATGCAAATATCGTTCCAGTCAGGGGCTTGCAATGATTAAGTTTTAATGTTCATATGGTGAAATAATGTGTGCCTCAGTCTTGGTAGGTGGGAGCTTTGCTTGACAATATGGAAATAAGGCAACTAACAACCATTTAAAGGGTTGTAAATGATTTTTGTTCTCAGGCATGGGGACCACAAAGAGTTGTGACAACATCCCCGAGTATGAGGTGTAAGCGCAGCGGGGAGCCAGTCATGGAGGTGAGTCCATTCAGCATCAGTAAATTAAAGGAGAATGGTTCAGAAAGCTGCTCAGGCAGAGGCACTGAGTGGCAATTGAGGTTCAAGATAGCATAGAGGTATCTCTGTAGGTACTGGAGCACTTGGGGAGGGAGTGACCCTACAGGGTCGTAGCAGGGTGTGACAGGCAGCAATTACTTCATTTCTGGACGTAAAGGAGGCTAAACATGGAGATGTGGTCGAGCCACTCGGATTCGTGGACAAGCAGTGATGAGGAGCAGTTGCTCACGTAGCAAGTACAGGCCAGTGATGCTGAGGCACACAGAGGTGTTGGACGAGGGGGTGCAAGGGAACAAAGGTGATACCCTCCACATAGGGTATACAGAAAATGAATTAGCTTCTTGAATCCAACAGAGTATCAGTGTCACCAAAGGATGAGCCTTTCAAGGCAGATGATAACAGAGTTGTGTGCCCTGGTGGCGGACCACTTCCATCATTGCTGGTCTCGTTGGCACACCCTGCCAGTTCCCGTCAAAGTGACCATAGTGCTGAACTTCTTTTCTCTGGGTCCTTTCAAGGGATAGCAGCTGACCTCACTGGCATTTCGCAGATGGTTGCCTATCACAGAGTACGGAACGTGACAGATGCCCTGTTTGAGAGGGCATTGGACTACATCGAGTTCACCATTACTGGGGCCGCAGACACAGTAGGATTTGCCTCCATCGCTGTACTCCCTCAGGTTCAGGGGGTTATCAATTGCACCCATGGGGCCATCAGGAAGGGATTTCACTCTCTCATTGTTCAACTGGTGTGTGACCACCAAACGCATTTCCTCCAGTTCTGTGCACAGTATCTGGCAGTTGCCATGACTCCTTCATCCTTCAGAAATGACAGGTGCCGCAGCTGTTCATGCCACCAGAAAAACTATGTGGTTGGCTGCTATGGAAGAAGGGCTATCCATTGAAGATTTGGTTTCTGACATCTCTATGCCACCCCTCGACCGCTGAACAGAGGTGCTACAGCCGCTGTCATCTCAGCACAAGGGCCACCATTGAGTAGGCCAATAGACTGCTCAAGATGCTGTTCTGGTTCCTTGACCAGTCAGTGGGTGCCCTCCAGTACACTCCCTCAAGAGGTCTCAGAGTTTTACGATCTGCTGCATTCTTCACAACATGGCCTTCCAGAGAGTGTGGACCTTGATGAGGGAGAAGCAGAGGTGCAGTACATTTCCTCAGAGGAGAGAGAGAAGGAGGGTGACCCAGCCTTGCAAGGAGCTGCAAAGGTCCGGTTGAGGCCTCAAGGTTGTGATCAGGATGGAAGGGATGTTCAAGTCACTCTGATTCAGGCACATTTCTCCTGAGGGATTCTCATCCTGGAAGACGTAGCCCATGACCTGACCTTTCTTTTGGGGGAGCGTACGAATCCACTAAGAAAATGAATCATCGAGGTTCCACTGGGCCCCACATTGCCTGGAAGACAAGTTCCCAACTGTCACACTATGTCAACCAACACACACATTTGCATCTCTCTACCACCTCACAATTCATCTGCTTTTAACCCCTCAATCATGAGATGCTGCACATGACCGAGCCCTTTCTCTGGCGTTGTGCGTTCTCTTTTCCTACAAGGTCAAAAGGATGAGAGTTAAGATCAATGTGCACTCCCTCACTACATCCAACTGCACCAACATGTGTGATGACACTGGCCACAATGTTGCCCCCTGCAGTTCTGATAGCGAGTTCAGCTTTGCCCACAGCACAGTGATGCTCCTGGCACAGATGTATTGACTGACCAATAGGGCTCTGTGCCCTCAGGCTGCTCATCTCATGTGTACGTTTGTGACTGCAGACCTGGAGGCCTGTCATCTGGGTCCAGCACTGCACTCACCTTGCCAATCCACAGAAGGTTATTAAAGCATCTGCGATACTGAATCCACATCCTCCTCATGATGCTGCACCCACTCACTTTTTTTTTTATTTAGAGATACAGCACTGAAACAGGCCCTTCGGCCCACTGAGTCAGTGCCGACCATCAACCACCCATTTATACTAATCCTACACTAATCCCATATTCCTACCACATCCCCACCTGTCCCTATATTTCCCTACCACCTACCTATACTAGGGGCAATTTATAATGGCCAATTTACCTATCAACCTGCAAGTCTTTGGCATGTGGGAGGAAACCGGAGCACCCGGAGGAAACCCACGCAGACACAGAGAGAACTTGCAAACTCCACACAGGCAGTACCCAGAATTGAACCCGGGTCGCTGGAGCTGTGAGGCTGCGGTGCTAATCACTGCGCCACTGTGCCGCCCACTTCTTCAGCGACCCTCCAGCCAAGATTGTTGGTCTGACTAGCTGGCCAACTCCTGTCACATACCGGAAAGAAAAAATTCTTGCTGAATTGCAAATGTTTCACCCTTGTTCAAAACTTGGAAATATTGTGAACTGTGAGGAGCATAGTGTAGAAATTCAAAAGGACATAGACAGGTTGGTGGAATGGGTGGACAAGTGGCAGATTAAATTTAATGCAGAACTGTGTGAAGTGATTTATTTTGGTAGGAAGAACGTGGAGTGACAACATAAAATAAAGGGTACAATTCTAAAGGGGGTGCAGGAGCAGAGGGACCTGGGTGTATATGTGCATAAATCATTGAAAGTGGCAGGATAGGTTGAAAGAACGGTTAATAGAACATACAGTGTATTAATAGGATCATAGAGTACAAAAGCAAGGAAACTGTGTTAAACTTATATAAAACACGGTAAAGGCCCGCTACCCGACCTGAACCCAATGGGACCCGACGACATGTGTTGGGTTCGGGTTGAGTCTGGTCAGGTCGCACCTCTGGGTCCGGCATTCGGGCTCGGGTCAGTTTCCTTCACAGACCTTTAGAACACAGGTTTGGCCTCAACTGCAGTATTTCGTCTAATTCTGGTTACCACACTTTAGGAAAGATGTGAAGGCATTGGAGGGAGTGCAGAAAAGATTCATGGGAATGGTTCCAAGGATGAGGAACTTCAGTTATGTGGACAGATTGGTGAAGTTGGGTCTGTTTACTTTGGAGAAGAGAAGGGTGAGAAGAGATTTGATGGAGGTGTTCAAAATCATGAGAGGTCTGGACAAGGTAGATAGAGAAAAACTGTTCCCATTAGTGGAAGGATCAAGTACAAGAGGGCACAGATTTAAGGCAATTGGCAAAAGAAGCAATGGCAACATGAAGAAAAACCTTTTCACGCAGTGAGTGGTTAGGATCTGGAATGTATGTCTAAGAGTGTGGTGGTTCAATCGAGGCTTTCAAGAGGGAATTGGAATGTTATCTGAAAAGGAAGAATGTGCAGGGCTACGGGGAGAAGGCCATAAAGTGACTTTAAGTAATCTGCTAAAATAAAAGCAAAATACTGCGGATGCTGGAAATCTGAAATAAAAACAAGAAATGCTGGAATCACTCAGCAGGTCTGGCAGCATCTGTGGAAAGAGAAGCAGAGTTAACGTTTCGGGTCAGTGAAACGTTCCGATGAAGGGTCACTGACCCGAAACGTTAACTCTGCTTCTCTTTCCACAGATGCTGCCAGACCTGCTGAGTGATTCCAGCATTTCTTGTTTTTATTTAAGTAATCTGCTCTTTGGAAGAGCTGGCACAGACATAATGGGCTGAATAGCCTTTTTCTGTGCTGTAATGTTTCTGTGTTTTTGTGACACTGAGGGGCATTGCTAAATTGGGGCGCTAACATGGGTGCCTGTCCTTCTGCATGGAAACTGATCCTCTCCCTCTGCCCTATTCCCCATAATCAGGCAACCTAAGTAATGGCTGCCAGTTCCTCTTTAAATGATGCCCACTTCACTTCAGTGCTGCCTCCTCCCCACCTCCACTGGCCTGAACTGTGTGCCCAATGCAATCCCTCGCCATTAATTGGCCTGCTCATTTAAAATTGCATTGTGCATTATGCGTCAATGCAATGCGGGGTTGGGACCCAGAAATGCGCCCGACCTCAGGGTCCCGACACTGGATCTGTCTGTAGAGTCTAAGGACTCGATTTTAATTCAGTGTAAGTGAATGAGTTTTACATGAGTTAAAATCAGGCCCTAAATCGAGAATTATAAAGCAGGAAATCTAGCTTAGATTTAAATCATACCCAGAAAGCAAAATAAAGATTGTGAAAGAAACATGGGATTAAGAGAAGGAGCTAAAACAGACAGATGAAAAAGAAAAAAAAAATGCCTTTTAAAACTCCAACACCAACTAACTTCTGAATGAATGAGGCTCCACATAAGTGAAATTAAATTTTCAAGGCCAAAGAGGTTGTTTGGCAGTAATTATCACTTAACAAGCTGTTAAAAATTCACTTACTTCTGAATGCACCAACCTGAACTTTTCTGGCATGTTTAATGGGTAACGAATAGGTAAGTACTTCAGCCTCACGCTATTGCATGTATTTCAATGCCATGTCTATTGACAAGGTTCTGTTATAGCATTGCCTTTGGAATAGCAGCATAACTCCATCCACAATTTCAGATTTCCACATTCAACTGGACATCTGTGTACTTCCAGAAGTTGCTGTCTGATTTGCTCCATAATAACGGTGAGCACTGTTAGCCTCACCATTATCATTAATGCAAAATCCGGGCCATCACATTGACTGCTTTTGCTGCTCAATGGAGAAATGTCACCTTTACTCTCACTTGAGTTTAAATAATTTTGATTTCTGCACTTGCAATTCTGTGATCACAGCTAACTTAAATAGTCTGCCTGTAACTTATGTTAACAACAGCTTTCATAATTTCAAAGACCTGGATTGTGCCATCTTCTTTTCTGCACAGGAAACAAGTTCAGTTCTGTGAATGCTCTTCATCACTCAACTCAACATTGTATCATCCAAATTGTTCTTCTCTGAATTCACCCCAATGCATCAATGTCCAATTGATGGTAGAATGCCCAAAACTGCACACCGCTGTGTTATTCATGGTTAAAATAACATTTTAAACTCACAATCAAATGCTTTCAAGTTGAAACCCAGTACTTGAAATGCCTTGCTGATAAAAGCTTTGAAGTGACTAGATACTTCAGTGGATGGTCAATAATTGCACTGTAGGATCAGAATCCCCTCCAACTGGGAAAATTTATGGACTATAAAATTCTCGGAACGATTCTCGGAAGACCGCCATCATTAACAACGAGCTCAGTAGACTCAATGTGGACATTGCAGCACTTCAGGAGACTCGCCTCCCCGCGAGTGGCTCTCTAGCAGAGCAAGACTACACCTTCTTCTGGCAGGGCAGGGATCCTGAAGAACCAAGACAGCATGGAGTGGGCTTCGCCATCAGAAACTCCTTGCTCAGCATGATAGAGCCTCCCTCAAATGGCTCGGAACGCATACTGTCCATCCGACTGCTCACCACCTCTGGTCCAGTACACCTACTCAGCATCTATGCTCCAACACTCTGTTCCGCACCTGAAGCTAAAGACCAGTTGTATGAACAACTCCATAACATCATTAGCAGCATCCCCAACACCGAACACCTATTCCTGCTGGGGGACTTTAATGCCAGGGTTGGGGCCGACCATGACTCATGGCCCTCCTGCCTTGGGCGCTATGGCGTTGGAAGGATGAATGAGAACGGGCAGAGACTGCTTGAGTTGTGTACCTATCATAACCTCTGCATCACCAACTCGTTCTTTCACACTAAACCCTGTCACCAGGTTTCATGGAGGCACCCAAGATCACGTCGTTGGCACCAGCTAGACCTCATTGTCACAAGGCGAGCCGCCTTAAACAGTGTTCAAATCACACGCAGCTTCCACAGTGCGGACTGCGACACCGACCACTCCCTGGTGTGCAGCAAGGTTAGACTCAGACCAAAGAAGTTGCATCATTCCAAGCAGAAGGGCCACCCGCGCATCAACACGAGCAGAATTTCTCACCCACAGCTGTTACAAAAATTTCTAAATTCACTTGTAACAGCCCTTCAAAACACTCCCACAGGGGATGCTGAGACCAAGTGGGCCCACATCAGAGACGCCATCTATGAGTCAGCTTTGACCACCTACGGCAAAAGTGCGAAGAGAAATGCAGACTGGTTTCAATCTCATAATGAAGAGCTGGAACCTGTCATAGCCGCTAAGCGCATTGCACTTTTGAACTACAAGAAAGCCCCCAGCGATTTAACATCCGCAGCACTTAAAGCAGCCAGAAGTACTGCACAAAGAACAGCTAGGCGTTGCGCAAACGACTACTGGCAACACCTATGCAGTCATATTCAGCTGGCCTCAGACACCGGAAACATCAGAGGAATGTATGATGGCATGAAGAGAGCTCTTGGGCCAACCATCAAGAAGATCACCCCCCTCAAATCTAAATCGGGGGACATAATCACTGACCAACGCAAACAGATGGACCGCTGGGTTGAGCACTACCTAGAACTGTACTCCAGGGAGAATGCTGTCACTGAGACTGCCCTCAATGCAGCCCAGCCTCTACCAGTCATGGATGAGCTGGACATACAGCCAACCAAATCGGAACTCAGTGATGCCATTGATTCCCTAGCCAGCGGAAAAGCCCCTGGGAAGGACAGCATTACCCCTGAAATAATCAAGAGTGCCAAGCCTGCTATACTCTCAGCACTACATGAACTGCTATGCCTGTGCTGGGACGAGGGAGCAGTACCCCAGGACATGCGCGATGCCAACATCATCACCCTCTATAAAAACAAAGGTGACCGCGGTGACTGCAACAACTACCGTGGAATCTCCCTGCTCAGCATAGTGGGGAAAGTCTTTGCTCGAGTCGCTCTGAACAGGCTCCAGAAGCTGGCCGAGCGCGTCTACCCTGAGGCACAGTGTGGCTTTCGTGCAGAGAGATCGACTATTGACATGCTGTTCTCCCTTCGTCAGATACAGGAGAAATGCCGTGAACAACAGATGCCCCTCTACATTGCTTTCATTGATCTCACCAAAGCCTTTGACCTCGTCAGCAGACGTGGTCTCTTCAGACTACTAGAAAAGATCGGATGTCCACCAAAGCTACTAAGTATCATCACCTCATTCCATAACAATATGAAAGGCACAATTCAACATGGTGGCTCCTCATCAGAGCCCTTTCCTATCCTGAGTGGTGTGAAACAGGGCTGTGTTCTCGCACCCACACTTTTTGGGATTTTCTTCTCCCTGCTGCTTTCACATGCGTTCAAATCCTCTGAAGAAGGAATTTTCCTCCACACAAGATCAGGGGGCAGGTTGTTCAACCTTGCCCGTCTAAGAGCGAAGTCCAAAGTACGGAAAGTCCTCATCAGAGAACTCCTCTTTGCTGACGATGCTGCTTTAACATCTCACACTGAAGAATGCCTGCAGAGTCTCATCGACAGGTTTGCGTCTGCCTGCAATGAATTTGGCCTAACCATCAGCCTCAAGAAAACGAACATCATGGGGCAGGATGTCAGAAATGCTCCATCCATCAATATTGGCGACCACGCTCTGGAAGTGGTTCAAGAGTTCACCTACCTAGGCTCAACTATCACCAGTAACCTGTCTCTAGATGCAGAAATCAACAAGCGCATGGGTAAGGCTTCCACTGCTATGTTCAGACTGGCCAAGAGAGTGTGGGAAAATGGCGCACTGACACGGAACACAAAAGTCCGAGTGTATCAGGCCTGTGTCCTCAGTACCTTGCTCTACGGCAGCGAGGCCTGGACAACGTATGCCAGCCAAGAGCGACGTCTCAATTCATTCCATCTTCGCTGCCTTCGGAGAATACTTGGCATCAGGTGGCAGGACTATATCTCCAACACAGAAGTCCTCGAAGCGGCCAACACCCCCAGCTTATACACACTACTGAGTCAGCGGCGCTTGAGATGGCTTGGCCATGTGAGCCGCATGGAAGATGGCAGGATCCCCAAAGACACATTGTACAGCGAGCTCGCCACTGGTATCAGACCCACCGGCCGTCCATGTCTCCGTTATAAAGACGTCTGCAAACGCGACATGAAATCGTGTGACATTGATCACAGGTCGTGGGAGTCAGTTGCCAGCATTCGCCAGAGCTGGCGGGCAGCCATAAAGACAGGGCTAAATTGTGGCGAGTCGAAGAGACTTAGTAGTTGGCAGGAAAAAAGACAGAGGCGCAAGGGGAGAGCCAACTGTGCAACAGCCCCAACAAACAAATTTCTCTGCAGCACCTGTGGAAGAGCCTGTCACTCCAGAATTGGCCTTTATAGCCACTCCAGGCGCTGCTTCACAAACCACTGACCACCTCCAGGCGCATATCCATTGTCTCTCGAGATAAGGAGGCCCAAAAGAAAAAGAAAAGAAATAAAATTCAGACCCACAGACATGCTCTTTGACCTCATATAATAAAAGCAAAATACTGCAGATGCTGGAAATCTGAAATAAAAACAAGAAATGCTGGAACTCACTTAGCAGGTCTGGCAGCATCTGTGGAAAGAGAAGCAGAGTTAACGTTTCGGGTCAGTGACCCTTCTTTGACCTCATGTTTGGATTACAATACAAAAAGCCAAGCTGCAGCCAGTAGCACAGGCTGGGCAGAAAAGGGTTAATTTGGCCATTCAGAAAAGACAGTGGCTCATCAAAAGGAATTCAAGCATTGACTGAGTGCTTTCAATGGAACAATGGTACCAAAGGAAAAGCCATCACCTACCATTGGCTAATGCGATTAAGAGACTGATTACCCTGGACAGTGGCACAAGGCCTTTGATATGATAATTAAGGTCAGCATCATAGACAATGGTACCAAAGGAAAAGCCATCACCTGCCAGACCTGCTGAGTGATTCCAGCATTTCTTGTTTTTGTTTCAGATACCTGCCCATTTACCTCCTCTCTCCTCACTATCCCAGGCCCCAAACACTCCTTTCAGGTGAAGCAGCGATTTCAATGTAGTATACTGTATTCGCTGCTCACAGTGTGGTCTCCTCTACATTGGGGATACCAAGCGCAGACTGGGTGACCGCTTTGCGGAACATCTCCGCTCAGTCCGCAAGCAGGACCCTGAGCTTCCGGTTGCTTGCCATTTCAACACTCCCCCCTGCTCTCATGCTCACATCTCTGTCCTGGGATTGCTGCAGTGTTCCAGTGAACATCAACGCAAACTCGAGGAACAGCATCTCATCTACCGATTAGGCACACTACAGCCTGCCGGACTGAACATTGAGTTCAATAATTTCAGAGCATGACAGCCCCCCATTTTACTTTCATTTTTAGTTAGTTTTTCTTCCTTTTTTCTTTTTTTTACATTCTTTTTTACATTTTTTACAATCCTTTTTTTTTTGCATTTATTTCATTTCATCTTAGTTTGTTCAGTTTGCTTACCCACTGTTTTTTTCAGGTTTTTTTCAGGTTTGCACTTGCTGCTGTTCAATAATCAGTGTATTTACACCTAATCTGTACTAATGCTTTGTCTTTCAACACACCATTAACATATTGTTTGCCTTTGCTCCGTGACCTTTTGGTCAGCTATGTGCCCTGCTCCAATCTGCACCTTCTCCTTTGTTATCTCTTGCCCCACCCCCACCTCACTTGTTTATAATCTGTGACTTTTCTAATATTTGTCAGTTCCGAAGAAGGGTCACTGACCCGAAACGTTAACTCTGCTTCTCTTTCCACAGATGCTGCCAGACCTGCTGAGTGATTCCAGCATTTCTTGTTTTTGTTTCAGATTTCCAGCATCTGCAGTATTTTGCTTTTATCATAGACAATGGTACTGGAATCTGGCCATTGTAACTGTGATTGATCCCTCCCAAGGAGAGAGATGGGACGTTCACACCTTCCAGCAACTTCAGAGCCAGGTGGTTACTCTTTCTTTCTTTCTTTTGGGCCTCCTTATCTCGAGAGACAATGGATAAGCGCCTGGAGGTGGTCAGTGGTTTGTGAAGCAGCGCCTGGAGTGGCTATAAAGGCCAATTCTGGAGTGACAGGCTCTTCCACAGGTGCTGCAGAGAAATTTGTTTGTCGGGGCTGTTGCACAGTTGGCTCTCCCCTTGCGCCTCTGTCTTTTTTCCTGCCAACTACTAAGTCTCTTCGACTCGCCACAATTTAGCCCCGTCTTTATGGCTGCCCGCCAGCTCTGGCGAATGCTGGCAACTGACTCCCACGACTTGTGATCAATGTCACACGATTTCATGTCGCGTTTGCAGACGTCTTTATAGCGGAGACATGGACGGCCGGTGGGTCTGATACCAGTGGCGAGCTCGCTGTACAATGTGTCTTTGGGGATCCTGCCATCTTCCATGCGGCTCACATGGCCAAGCCATCTCAAGCGCCGCTGACTCAGTAGTGTGTATAAGCTGGGGGTGTTGGCAACTTCAGGGACTTCTGTGTTGGAGATATAGTCCTGCCACCTGATGCCAAGTATTCTCCGAAGGCAGCGAAGATGGAATGAATTGAGACGTCGCTCTTGGCTGGCATACGTTGTCCAGGCCTCGCTGCCGTAGAGCAAGGTACTGAGGACACAGGCCTGATACACTCGGACTTTTGTGTTCCGTGTCAGTGCGCCATTTTCCCACACTCTATTGGCCAGTCTGGACATAGAAGTGGAAGCCTTACCCATGCGCTTGTTGATTTCTGCATCTAGAGACAGGTTACTGGTGATAGTTGAGCCTAGGTAGGTGAACTCTTGAACCACTTCCAGAGCGTGGTCGCCAATATTGATGGATGGAGCATTTCTGACGTCCTGTCCCATGATGTTCGTTTTCTTGAGGCTGATGGTTAGGCCAAATTCATTGCAGGCAGACGCAAACCTGTCGATGAGACTCTGCAGGCACTCTTCAGTGTGAGATGTTAAAGCAGCATCGTCAGCAAAGAGGAGTTCTCTGATGAGGACTTTCCGTACTTTGGACTTTGCTCTTAGACGGGCAAGGTTGAACAACCTGCCCCCTGATCTTGTGTGGAGGAAAATTCCTTCTTCAGAAGACTTGAACGCATGTGAAAGCAGCAGGGAGAAGAAAATCCCAAAAAGTGTGGGTGCGAGAACACAGCCCTGTTTCACACCACTCAGGATAGGAAAGGGCTCTGATGAGGAGCCACCATGTTGAATTGTGCCTTTCATATTGTCATGGAATGAGGTGATGATACTTAGTAGCTTTGGTGGACATCCGATCTTTTCGAGTAGTCTGAAGAGACCACGTCTGCTGACAAGGTCAAAGGCTTTGGTGAGATCAATGAAAGCAATGTAGAGGGGCATCTGTTGTTCACGGCATTTCTCCTGTATCTGACGAAGGGAGAACAGCATGTCAATGGTCGATCTCTCTGCACGAAAGCCACACTGTGCCTCAGGGTAGACGCGCTCGGCCAGCTTCTGGAGCCTGTTCAGAGCGACTCGAGCAAAGACTTTCCCCACTATGCTGAGCAGGGAGATTCCACGGTAGTTGTTGCAGTCACCGCGGTCACCTTTGTTTTTATAGAGGGTGATGATATTGGCATCGCGCATGTCCTGGGGTACTGCTCCCTCGTCCCAGCACAGGCATAGCAGTTCATGTAGTGCTGAGAGTATAGCAGGCTTGGCACTCTTGATTATTTCAGGGGTAAAGCTGTCCTTCCCAGGGGCTTTTCCGCTGGCTAGGGAATCAATGGCATCACTGAGTTCCGATTTGGTTGGCTGTATGTCCAGCTCATCCATGACTGGTAGAGGCTGGGCTGCATTGAGGGCAGTCTCAGTGACAGCATTCTCCCTGGAGTACAGTTCGAGGTAGTGCTCAACCCAGCGGTCCATCTGTTTGCGTTGGTCAGTGATTATGTCCCCCGATTTAGATTTGAGGGGGGCGATCTTCTTGATTGTTGGTCCAAGAGCTCTCTTCATGCCATCATACATTCCTCTGATGTTTCCGGTGTCTGAGGCCAGCTGAATATGACTGCATAGGTGTTGCCAGTAGTCGTTTGCGCAGCACCTAGCTGTTCTTTGTGCAGTACTTCTGGCTGCTTTAAGTGCTGCGGATGTTAAATCGCTGGGGGCTTTCTTGTAGTTCAACAGTGCAATGCGCTTAGCGGCTATGACAGGTTCCAGCTCTTCATTATGAGATTGAAACCAGTCTGCATTTCTCTTCGCACTTTTGCCGTAGGTGGTCAAAGCTGACTCATAGATGGCGTCTCTGATGTGGGCCCACTTGGTCTCAGCATCCCCTGTGGGAGTGTTTTGAAGGGCTGTTACAAGTGAATTTAGAAATTTTTGTAACAGCTGTGGGTGAGAAATTCTGCTCGTGTTGATGCGCGGGTGGCCCTTCTGCTTGGAATGATGCAACTTCTTTGGTCTGAGTCTAACCTTGCTGCACACCAGGGAGTGATCGGTGTCGCAGTCCGCACTGTGGAAGCTGCGTGTGATTTGAACACTGTTTAAGGCGGCTCGCCTTGTGACAATGAGGTCTAGCTGGTGCCAACGACGTGATCTTGGGTGCCTCCATGAAACCTGGTGACAGGGTTTAGTGTGAAAGAACGAGTTGGTGATGCAGAGGTTATGATAGGTACACAACTCAAGCAGTCTGTGCCCGTTCTCATTCATCCTTCCAACGCCATAGCGCCCAAGGCAGGAGGGCCATGAGTCATGGTCGGCCCCAACCCTGGCATTAAAGTCCCCCAGCAGGAATAGGTGTTCGGTGTTGGGGATGCTGCTAATGATGTTATGGAGTTGTTCATAGAACTGGTCTTTAGCTTCATGTATGGAGCAGAGTGTTGGAGCATAGATGCTGAGTAGGTGTACTAGACCAGAGGTGGTCAGCAGTCGGATGGACAGTATGCGTTCCGAGCCATTTGAGGGAGGCTCTATCATGCTGAGCAAGGAGTTTCTGATGGCGAAGCCCACTCCATGCTGTCTTGGTTCTTATTGCCTCAAACAGCAGGAGGTTTTGTTTGAAACAACATGAGAGTTTGAAGATTTTGTCTGGGTTATTTCTGCCACAGAAGGACTGTATTGTTGCACTGATCAGATTGGTCTGAAGATTTGTTTGAGTTATTTCTTCCACGTCATTTCTCCCAGTATGAGCTGATCATATTTGTCTGGTCTAGGTGTGAAACTAAGGATGTTTACATGCTGGACACAGCACAGCATGAACAACAGAACATATGCTTATAAGTCCTGAGTCATTTTATTATATAAAAAAACAGCCACATCAGAGTGACTGGGCTGCAGTTATGTGAAGAAGAATGCGGACTGGTCATCTCAGGTCAACGTTGATAATGACCAGCCGTGTGGGTGATTGTAAATTTTTCAGTCAAAACTGTGGGGGATGCAGTCGGAAGAAGGGTCAAGATTGGTCATCTTGACTCAGGACCTACAATCAACAACGGGACCGACCGGCCATGTGGGTGATTGTATTTGTGTTCAGCCAATTCGTAGTGATATTAGTCTGAGGGTTTGGGGACAAATGTGTAGTGTTTTTGCCTGAAATTTTAAAGTTTGAGCCAAGTCGTAATGACTTTGTTTTGGGCAACTGGGAACAGTGGTTAAATCACTGAACGGGTCAGCTGGGAATTGGAGGGTGTCAAATTTAAGTTACTGCAGGAGGTTTTGTACTGAGGACAGTTTTGTTTTATTTCTGTTTCAATTAACCATTAAGGTGTCTATATTAGGGATATTATTGGATTCAATAAAACAACAATTCGTGGTTAAGCCAAACCCTGTGTTGTGTTCAATTTTGTTCTTGTAATTCCTAAAGTCCAAGAACTGTAGTAAGGGGGTATGGGAATGAAACCTCTTCCAGCACCCAAATTATTTTCTTTTTGTGCTCTTTGCTGATGAGGTCCCAAACATTGTTTCATATTTCCTGTTCCAAGGTGCATCACTTTATATCTATTGACATTAAAATCCATCGATCATTGCTCAGCCCATCCAATTAATTGGTCCAGATTTCCTTTGAATATATTAACAACAACAACCTATATTTATATAGCACCTTTAACATAATAAAACGTCCCAAGGCACTTCAAAAGAGCATTTTAAAACAAAATACAACACCGTGCCACATAAGAAGATATTAGGGCAGATGACCAAAAGCTTAGTCAAAGATGTAGGTTTTTAAGGAGTGTCTTAAAGGAAGAAAGTGAGGTAGAGAGGCGGAGAGGTGTAGGGATGGAATTCCAGAAATTAGGGCCAGATAATTGAAGGCAGGGCCACCAATTGTGGAGTTATTAAAATCAGGTATACTCATGGGGCCAGAATTAGATGAATGCAGATATCTTGAAGGGTTGGAGAGGATTACAGAGAAAGGGAGGGCCAAAACCATTTGAAAAAGAGAGTGAAAATTTTAAGATTAAAACATTGCTTGACTGGGAGCCAATGTAGGTCAGCCAACACAGGGGTGATTAGTAAACAGGACCTCATGTGAGTTAAGACATGTGCAGCAGAATTATGGATGACCTCAAATTTACAAAAGATAGAATGCGGAAGGCCAGTCAGGATTGCGTTGGAATAGTCAAATCTAGAGGTAACAAAGGCATGAATGAGAGATTCAGCAGCAGATGAACTGACAGGGGTGAAGTTAGGTGATGTTACGGAGGTGGAAATAGGCCGTCTTAGTGATGGTGCGATTATGGGGTTGGAAGCTTATCTCGGGGTAAAATATGACACCAAGGTTGTGAACAGACTGGTTTAGTCTCTGACTGATGCCAGTGAGAAGGATGGAGTTGTTAGCTAGGGAATGGAGTTTAGAGCGGGGAGTTTAGACCAGTATTAGATGTTGGATAAGCAGTCTGATAAATTAGCAACAGTGGAGGAGTCAAGGGAGGTGGTGGTGAGGTAGAGCTGGGTGTCATCTGGCGTGGTCAACTGTTTCGATGGCTGTAGACAAGAAGGACGAGGAGGGAAAGTTTTCCTTTGTCACAGTCACATAGGATGTCATTTGTGATTTTGATAAGAGTTGTTTTGATACTGTAGCAGGGGCGCAAACCTGATTGGAGGGATTCAAACATAGCGTTCCAGGAAAGAAGGGCATGGATTTGGGAGGCAACAACACTTTCAAAGTCTTTGGAGAGGAAAGGGAGATTGGAGATGGGGCAGTGGTTTGCAAGGATGCTGGGATCAAGGGTTGGTTTTTTGAGGAGAATGGTGATGATGGCAGATTTAAAAGAGAGAACTGTTAACAATATCAGTTAACATGGAGGGGAAGTTGGGTGATCAGCAGTTTAATGGGAACAGGATCTAGGGAACAGGAGGTGGGCCTGATGGAAATAAGGTCGAGGGAACAGGAGGTGGGTCTCATGGACAAGCTGAGACTAGAGAAGGCATAAATGAGATAGGAGAGAAACGAGTGAAAACTGCAAGTTCAAGGCTAGGACCAGGGGGCAGCTTTAGAGGAAATTTGGCCCAGTGGGCTAGTGGAAGGCAGGGAAGTGGCAGAGGCAGTCGATCGGATGGTCCCGATATTGGTGACAAAGAAGTCCATGAGCTCCTCACAATTATTGTTGGAGATGAGGGTAGAGGGGATGGGTAGAGGGGTTTAAGAAGACAGTTTGCAGTGAAGAAAAGAAGCCGGAGGTTATGTTTGCATTCCAGGATGATCCTGGAATAATGAGCAGTTTTAGCAGATAAGAGCAGGACCCAATAGCACTTTATGTGGTCCAGCCAGATCTGGTGATGGATGGCTAAACCAGTTGTCCACCATGTCTTTTCAAGTCTGCGTCCCTTGGACTTAAGGGAGTGGAGATGAGGGCTGTACCAGGGGAATGGCCAGGGTGAGAGAGAGAATGATTTTTTTATTGGGGTTAGGACATCAAAGGTGGAGGTGTGGGTGTGGTTGAGCAAATCTGTAACTACAGAAATATTGCGGCAAACAATGGGCCAAAGGCTGGACAGCTGAGATTTTGAAAGTACAGTTGTAAGTGAAATGGGGATAGATTTTTTTCCTGGGACAGATGCTGAAGGAGGTATGGTTGAGGCATGGAAGGGGGATTTGGGTGGAGAGTGATACAAGGAAGTGATCAGAGATTGCCTTAAATGTGATTGATAGGATGGGACTAGCAAGACCACATGAGATGGCAAGGTTAAGAGGGTGGCTATGAATATAGTTCGGGGAGTTTACTTAGAGGCAGTGAACTCAGAGGAGAGAGAACATGATGAGTTGAGATGGAAATTGAAATCACCGAGAATGAGAAGTTGTTCAGTGCAGAGACTGATGGAGGAAAGCAGTAAACATATCTCAGTGAGAAAATGTTTACCGTACTTGGGAGTGCGGTAGAGCACAAGGATTTTGAATGAGATGTGAGAGGAGTGGAACAAGGTGAGATGTTCAAAGGAGGAGAAAGTGCCAGAGGAGTAGGCGTCAGGCCAAAGTGTGATTTGGTGATGAGTGCCACACTGCCACTGCGATAGTCTGGGTGGGGCAAATGGTGGAAGATATAATCAGGCACGGAGGCTTTATTAAGAGGAACGGTGTCATTACCCCTCAGTCAGGTTTCCGTTAAGGCCATGATGTTGATGAAATCATCCACAATAAGTTCATGGATGGCAAGGGCTTTGTTCACAAGTGAGCGGACATTCTGAAGGGAGATGCGTAACGGGGCAGTGAGAGCTGATCCATTGGCAGAGTCCACAGGGTCAGCCGTGGGAAGGAGGGGTGAGTTGGGCGTGAAGGAGATTGGCAATATTAGTCCCCAGCAGGTGAACTCAGTGGAAAGGTCAATGAGAGAGTGGAATGGGGCAATTGGGATTGCTGCTCACTATGAGCCAGTGCTGCATCCCTTGATGAGCCCATCAGATGATGCCAAGAGAGGCAGAGAGGGAAGCTGCAGGCATATCTAAGAGGGAGTCAAGCCTGGGACAGTAGCAAGAGAACAGGAAGGTCAAAGAGTATTGAAGGATGGGTGGGGAATTGGGAGGGTATAGTACTTGAGAGGGGAGATGTGAAAGGTGGCATGACAATAGAAGAGAGGGGTCTAGGAGGGGTAAACAGAATAAGAAGTTAAAAAGAAAAAGCAAAAGTGGAAATAGATTGCTGGGCTCGGGTCAGGAGTTTGCAGCCAAAGTGCGCATGTGAATGGACACAGGGAAAGTTCAAGTCACGTAGGTCTAATTACATAAAACTTATGGTACATAAAAACCTGATAGTAAATGGGCAATAAGTCAATGGTCCTATGGTGGGATAACATTGACCTAGGTAGGGTGGAGTCAGCAGGGAGCATCGACGAACTGTTGTCCATGTTTGGAGGCAGGTGTAATGAGTGAAGCCAGAAGCTATTTGAGGGCAGAGTGTCGAAGGATGTATTTTCATAGGAATGAAGATCCCGGAGGTCTACAGTCAGTTGCAGGATTAAAAAGATGATTGCGAAGTTGGAGGACACCACAAAATTCAGAGGCAGCAGAGGTTTGTTCTTCATCCCAGGCAAGTGATTTTTCAATCTCCTTAACAGTATTGTTAAAGCTACCAGGGTGATAAAGTATTCAGCTGAAAAAAAATGTCAAATACCAGTGGAATGATAAAGAGGATGTCCTGGTTTTTATATTTCACAATTTTCATCTATGTGGTTTTACAAGCTAAATGATTTCTTCTAGTAAAGAATGAAAAGGAAATGAATAGCATTACAGAAAGAAAGAATGATCAAACAGACTGTGATTTACTTGTCAGTACAGTTAAACAGTGCTGGCATCACAATGTTTCAATGGCACTTTAATGGTTTTTTTCTCGGAAGCAAACTGGACTTTGCTCGCCAGTGCCAAAAATAATATCATGGGGGAAATATTATGCAAGGTGTTTTAGAAACATTTCTATTTTGTACTGTACAAAGCAGAATAAAATGGGGACGCCTAAATTTTTGATAACATTTAAATTTTCATTCAATTATTTTTGTCAAGCAAGGGTATCAAGGGATATGGAATTGAATAATAGAGCAGGTTTGAGGGTCTAAATGGCCTACTCCTGTTCCGAATGTTTCTGTGTTCTTAACTTCATGTTTTTGTCCCCATGCTATCATGACACTACCGATAGAAAAATTGCAGCCATTTCTTTGCATTGACTAATTTAAAGCCACATTACTGTCTTTTACCCAGAAACTGCTGTTTTGTCTGGGTATCTAAACAGATGGTACAATGTAATATAAACATAGCTTCCCATTCAGGATTGCTATGAGTTAATAATGAGCATTAGTAGTGACACAACCACTTTTTTCATGTCTCTATTTTTAATTATGAAAATCTATCAGGCTTTGAAGTATTTTAGTTAATTCAATAGTTACTCGGTTGAAAATCTTACAAGTGCTGTACTACTGTACATAAATATTTGAAACAGATGTTTTGTCATCTGAAGCCCGTAACATTTTGCAATTATTATATTGT